>NC_083476.1:16931241-17296241 GCF_030014155.1 Tachysurus vachellii
GCGTGTGTGTACGAAAAAAAATACATTCAGCTGCAGTTTGTTGTTGTAGAAGCAGCAGTTTGCTAAGCTGTAGTTGTATAACAGCTGTATGGCAGTTAGGTGTAAGTCTAACCAGTTTGATTGGTAGGAGAGACTGCAAAGGGAAATATATTATTTCGTTGTCATGCTGTTTTTGTAATCAGTGATCTGAAACCCCTTCCTGACGTCAGTTTTGGGAGCAGACTGTTTGCAGGATGAAAGGTGTCAGCAATGATTTTTCCTGCTTGCCTTCGCATTCTGGATGCATTCAGGTCATGTAGTGAAAGCAGATCACAGCCAATGATGTTCTTAGCCATCTTGACAGCACGTTGTAATTTCCTTATTTCCTGTTAGTAAGCCGAACCAAACCAGATGGTAATGGATGAAATAAGGATGCTTTCAATGGTGGCAGTGTAGAATTGCACCAGGATGGCCTGGAGTAGGCAGAACATTGCCAGCTGTTCTTTGCTGAATGTTCTTATTAAGTTAAGACTTGAGGTCCTGTAGAATTGTGGTCCCAAGATATTGGATAAGATAACAGCTGATTGTTGAATTGTTAATATCGAGTGGTGAATATGGACAAGTCAGTTTCATTTCTGTAGTTAAATGTGTCTCAGGTTCTCAGGGTGATAGATGGTGTACAGTAAGTGGGAACTGACATGCTGAAAATTATTAATCTGGATGTTTAAAAAAATAAATAAATAATTAATATCTAACCAGATTTCCAATTTTCTGGATTGGTGTTTCTGGGACATGCCAATGCAGATCAAGTCTTAACTTCTCAGTAATTACTCAGGGATTGGACATGAGTTCAAAGTCCAAAACAGACAGATTTTGGTCCCTCATCAACTCAGTAACTGCGGTAACTTTCAACTCAACTCATACAGTATACAATATTTGTAAGTCGAGATTCGAGAGTCGATTGTAGCTCAGTGTCCAGCCTCAAACTTAACACTAACTAAGCATGTCCAACAGTTACTTGTTAATGTCGTTATTGAAAAACTAGCCATTCATTTAAAAAAATTCTTATCACCAACAGAGTAACAATAATCCTTAACTCTCTGATTTGCACAGGACATTTAAATTGACATTTTTTTTTTTAGCATTTATTGCATGCCTTATTGCTCAAGTTTGAGGATACTGCTGGAATTTGTGAATTTCCTATTGGAATGAATGAAGTATCTATCTTATCTAATCTATCTAATCTAATCTGATAAATGCTCATCTAATTTTCATAACATGCAACTATATAATTATTCATCACATTACAGTATGTGAACAACATTGCAGTAGTTTACTGACTGCTAACAAAACCAAATGGCTTAGAAAAATGGCAAAACCAAATGGCTTTTTTTTATTGGTAATGTTTCACCACATATTATAACTAAATGGTTAAACATATAGCAAATTGTTCTTTAGCCAATTAAAAACTGCTGACAAAATATTGAGGTATAAACACAATAAAACATTTCAGGATGTGCTGCTACAGGAAAATAATCATCCTCTTGGTTGAATCGGTTTTCCTCTTCACATCAGACAGTATTTAACCACCCATTCAACCACCCAGCCATTTAACCAAACAGTGTTGATTAATTTCCTATAACAATATAAACCACTGTGTTTAATTCCTTATATATTAGGTGAAATGGGCACATATGTCATGTCCTCTGCTTTTCTGTAATATACGTTTATCTATGTTATGTAAAAATATTTTCACGTTTTTTTTTTGTTTTTTTTTTACATTTACATGTATTGCTTCGCAGAGAACATTATACACATGTACGTATGTTGTATATGATCAAATCTCTACAGTGTTTAAGCTTAAGTGTCAACTGTTAACTGCCATCTGTATCTTTAAGATCGACACAGTTATCCCACACTGTCGTTAAATGTTAATATTACAAAGTGAGAGAAGTCAGCGCCTGACCGTGGGCAACATATCCGCTCATGTCTCCGTGCTTGTGTGTGTGTGTGTGTGAGTCAGGGCATGTCTGCGTGTGCTCATGCAGCGTGCTTCCTGTTCCACTGAGCCAGCGGAGATAATGGTGAGATGAAAGAGGGAGCGAGTGAGTAACAGCAAAGGAAGAGAGAAGGGAAAAGAAGGAAGGGGGAATTTGGGGAAGGAGGGGGAAGTCAGGTCTTAGGGGCACCGGCGTGTCGCAGATCCAATTACCGGCCCCCACACTGAGGCCTTTGTGCGTGCGTCTTCGCTGATAAATGGAGCCGCAAGCCAGGTCTCTGGCCAGAACGAGTCGTGCTCTATAGCATACCCACTGCACAGCCCCCTATAGCACTATAATATACGGCAAAATGCTATCTAGATCTAGTGCGCTCCAAGTGAGGAGTGATTTTTAGGAGAACTTTCTAAGGAGGTACCTCAGTGGATGAAGGACTACAAGCTGATGCCTTCATCCGAGCATAGATCGCTCACTAATTAAACAAACAGAATAGCATGTGGACTGATGCATTAAGGGCGGACTTAAATGCCCCTGATTTATTATTATTACAATTTTAACCAATGTAACCAGTTAGTTTATGAGTTTGGGTGATATTCCTGGCCAGTATAAGAGGAGCTTTACACCGATGGTATGTTACACACACAACATTATGTGAGAAATATCATGTGACAAGTATCGTCGCTGTCGGGCGGAATCCTCATATCTCCAAAACCGTTATTTTTCAGGAAATGAAAAAAAACGCTGCACCTTATCTGCAGTGCACAGGGTTTAGTCTGCGTTGCAGTGGATTGTCTTGCGCTAAATTCCTGTCCTCAGACGAGCACCAGAACTAGCGGGGGTCAAGATTTTTTTCTTTGAGCCCAGTGTTTTGAAGACATTTACCTCAGAAGACGTGTTGATTCATTGCGACTCTTATTAAGAGGAGAAATATGACGCGAATCTCTCCCGCGGAGTGAGGAAGAGGTGGACAGTTGAAGTGTCGCTATTTTCAAGACTTTAGATTGGTTAATAACTTGTAAAAATAACAGACCCACGTGGGGACTGACCAATAGCATCGATATGTGAAAAAATATGAAATTGACCAAATTTAGACATACGAGGTTTCCGCCTGACAGCGACGATATACATTTCTATTAGTTAAGTGTTCTTTGAGCCATTACATGATGCAGATAAGCCCCTGGAAAGAAACACAAATAAACCATTTTTGCTAGTTACATTTCAATTGCTAGTTGTCAACTGAGCATATTACGGTGATCTAGCTTGCTACGCGGTTTATTTTCATCAAGCTTATTTTTCATAGTGCATAAAAAAGCTAGTGAAATAAAAATCATCAATAATATTTCTTTGAAACATGACAATCAGCTAATATGTCTAAAACTAATTTGCAATGTAAACAGTGTAACAATGTTGTTGCTAATATTTAGCCCGCCTGATCAACCACGTAAAATACCCTATTCTTTTACTTTTTTTAAATGTTTTGGTTATTTCGTGCTTTATTCATTCTTTAATTAATTTCCAGTAATCATTTAATCTTGGTGAAGGTTTAGATAGATCCATCCACACTTTGGACAGGAGACCATCAGACACTATTTAAGTTGTCTTTCACACCAGAGGCAATTTGTGTTGCCAGTTCAGTTTTTGAGAGGTGTGAGGAAACCAGAGAACCACAGAGACTCCACACAGATAGTAACCTGAGCTTAGGATCAAACCCTGGTGTGACTCTTTACAACTCAGCCACCAATTAAAAGCTTTTAAAAAACTCACACTAGAACAAATAGCTGTAGATACCTTAGAGAAGAACTTAAAAGAAGACTTCCTGCTGTTTTCATCATACTTACCTGCCATAGTTTTGCCAAATCTGTCATTTGTGTCTACTTTCACTGAAGTTCTAATATCAACACTGTTAGTTTAAATGTTTGCCTCCTGTTGTGGTCAGTGCTGCCAGTTTATTATTTAAATGCTGTATTGCGGACCACAATTTGACTTGCCGCACAATAATAGAGCATATTGAGGGTGGATGTATCTCCTTCTGTGTATACAGATTGTAATGCAGAGGATGGTTGTGTCAGCTAGGCATGACACGCACTTGTTCCCTGTGTGAGCCCATTGACTCAGAAAGCCCTTTGTCCTTGGCTCTCCTTGATAAGCGCCTCTTCCCTCCCTTCCTCCATGTCTCCTACCCACAACTCTGACTTGCTGGTGGCATCTCTTAGCAACGGTGCCCTTGGTCCCAGTGGCGACGCCAGTCCCAGAGTGCCACCACCAGCTCCCACTGAGCCCCATCACTTGGCAACAGGACTGAGCCTCATACACCAGAGGCCTCTTGTCGCTTGGCAACTACGTATGCTTTGGTAATCGTAGCTCATAGTGCATGCTGCTGTGGAAGGTGGTGAGGCTGCAGGTAGTAACTCCACCCAGCCATCAGATAAATGCTCCTGCTTTTTTGGAAATCATGGATTCAGAAGGGCTGTTTTTTTTTTCACTGCTGAGCAGGATCCAATGAAAAAGTCCAATCTCATTTCACTTGCATCTCTAGAGGCCTTCAGATCCATCTCCATCTTGGGAGGACAGTCTCAGTTTACCTTTTTCTCCAGTTCCATCACTGGAGACCTCCAGAGATTAGTTTCTCTCCATATGCATTTCCACATCTGGAGCCTAACCTATCTCCATATACACTTTCAACAAAAGTGGCCAAGCTGTTTCCACCTGTGTATTCATCTAAAGAAGTGCAGGTTTTCTCCATATCCACCTTCAGCTAGTCTCACTGATCTCACTATTCTCCATCATCAAATCTCTACCTTAATTCTGGGTTCTCTTTACATCCACTTCAAGAAGCCATTTTCCATCCACAGCCTAAGGCCCAAGTGTCCCTCTTCACACCTAGAGTCCAGTCATTCGTCATCTCCAGCACCACCTCAAGAAGCCCAATGCCACTCCACCCCCACCTCTGGAGGCCTCTCTCACTCCTTTCTCCACCTCCAACCAAAGTCAGACATCATCTTCCATGCATGGCTCCACTAACCCCCATAGCAATCTGTTTCCTAGCAACGCTGACTGCGTTCTCCCCGGGAGGGATCCGGAAGTCCACATTCTCACACGGCGCCGTTCTTGGAGCGCATGTCAATGCCTTCATCTCCCCCTACCCCTCCTTTCCCCCTCTCTTTCTCTCTCTCTCTATCTCTCTCGCTCTCTCTCTCTCTCAATCTCTGGTCTCCTCCAAGAGGCTCCCACGCAAGGATTTGGAACAGCTCTCACACACAGTGTCTGAGCGGAAAATAACAAGGCCACAAAAATCTCCCACTTTTTCAGAGCCGTCCTCCTTGCGTGGCTGAGCATGGCTGAGCACGTTTCTCTCTCCCTCTCTTTCTCTCTCTCTCACTCTGCGTTATGAAGGACGGCCTAATGACCTCCGACCGTTCGGCCTCTTACAGAGAAAATCCATAAATCCATGTGCTATGAACCTTAGTATAACCCAAGATTGTCTTGAAAATGTCGTCCACTTTCTTTGCCCCTTAATGCCTCAAGAACTGGGTGCTCATTTTCCCCTTTCACTGTTTCAGCTCTCAACTAACAGGACTTCTCACAAATTCAGCATCACTGTCATTGGTTTCGCTTTCCTCCGAGGGTGAGATCATCATGTGCAGAATCGCTGTGCTTCCCACTGACCCAGTCTGACCTTACTGAGTGCTGGAATATCTGCTGCTCTTATCACTTTAATGGGCTTAAACTCAGTTGGAGAACTTTGACAATTAGTGTAAACAAACCCAAACTGCTGGTGCCTCTGGAGTGTTGGCTAGCTCATTAAGGCTCATGTGGCACTTCTCTCCATTTTGGTGAGTGTGAAAGTCCCTCCAGCCCTTCCTGCTCCTCTACACTATTCACCAAGCTGTGTAACAGCGTCAGTGAGAAGCTCTAGCCCACCTTGGGCACATGTGAGAAGCTCAGTGAAATCCTAATCCCTTGAGCAGGGTGAAGCACAGGCCCGGCTTGCCTGACCCCTCTGGTTACCATGGATACAGCACACTATAAATAAAACAGAGCGCTTTTTTAAGCAGTTTGGCAGGGCTGGGCGGCCTGCTCACTGGTGGGGTTTATTTTCTCCCACCCTACTCCCCCTTCCCCCCCATCACCCTCTCTCTCTCTCTCTCTCTCTCTCTGTCTTTCCCTCTCTCTCTCTCTCTCTCTCTCTCTCTCTCTCTCTCTCTCTCTCTCTCTCTCTCTCTCTCTTTCTGTATTGCCCTCTCTATCTCTGTCTTGCTCTCTCTCTCTTAGCTTTTTCTCAGAATTAATTTTTCACCACTGTAACTGATCAACAATTTTGCCACCATTTTCTGAATGTCCAACAAACTGGATCAGTGATTATTAAACAATATTACTTAATTCTAATTTTTTGCGTTATTATACTAAGTGCAGAGTAAAAACCATGATGGGAGAAGAGAGAGGGAAAGAAAGAAAAAGCTAAGAAAAGTAGAGAGAGGAAGAGTGAAAGAGGGACCATGAACAAAGAGCAGCGTCTTGGACTGGCCCTCACTCACAGAGGAAGCCAAGTTGTTTTGTGGACGCTGTTTTTGGGAGCGTTTAAATCTGTCGAGTGTAAACAGACGGAGCTGTCCTAACGGAGGCCCGTTAAAGAAAGAAGAAAAAAACGGCAGGCCCATTTTCTTCAAAGTGGCGGCGGAGAGGCGTTGAGAGAGGAGGGAGGCTGCGTGTTTGTGCACTGAATCAGGGCTGCGCTGCAGATTTTTGTCTGGCGAGGCGAATCTCTGGAGGCTAGAAAATAATTTGGTCACGGCTGTGGGAGGTTGCTGGGGTGGGGTGGGGGGAGTTGGTGGAGGAGGCAGGGTTTCGGCGTCTCATGGCGGTGAGAACACGCTTGACACTTCATTCCTTTCCAGTTAATGCAGCACGGACTGAGGGCAGTTAACCCTCCGCCTTCCTTCCTGGGAGCCTGAGAGTCAGGGCTTGGTCTTTTTGCCTGACCTTAGCAAGGGACCTGCTGGGATATACAACGAATTGTTGAAGAGCCTGAAAAACACACAAGCCTGGACAAAAAGTTTATTTATTACTGTGAACAGGAGACATCTTCAGCTGCCTGTTAAAGTGAATGAAAACAAAGACATCATGCATAAAACAACTTTTGAATGGTAGTTCAAAGCAGATGCTTAAATTAGTAAAGCTCACTGATGAGTTTCCAGATGGCTTCAAGATTACATTAGATTAGAATTCCGCTTGTGTTTACTTACTACTAGAAGTAAATTAAAAATACTGGAGCTTTAAACTCTGTCAAATGCAGGACAGGTCTTGTCTGGACTAGTCTAGCCAAAACATGATTAATGGTTTGTTTAAGTCTTTTGAACTACTTGTGTTGACCGTGCACCAGTCATGTGGGACTTTTCTCCCAAGATCAAGCAGAAAGTCAGTGTCCATTGACCATGTCCAAGCAGCGTGACCACTTACGTTCTGCCTCTCATGTGACTCTGGCCGAGACGGAGCCTGTGGCGAGAACAAAGGCACAATGGCTTGCTCTACTTTTTCCAACCCAACCACGCCACTCCTGCTGCAGGTGGACACTCTGGCACACATAGCAGCCATCAACCCAGATTTTTTGCTGTGTGGATCCATGAAGACGCACTTGTGTGTGTCTGTGTGTATTTGGCTGGTGAGCAGGGAGTTAATTCAGCAGGTCTATGGCAGCCATCCTGCCCCTCAGCCAGATTAATCATGCAGGAGAGACGCAGCAGGCCTCGTTCTCTCCGCCTGGGGGCCGAGCCGGGCCTGCATGCTTCCCCTATCACATGGCCCAGGCCTTCTCTTTTCTCTTCCCTCTATCCAGGGAGGAGAATAAGAGCAAAAGCCCCCAGAATGCCAGGCATTTCTTCTTTTCCTCTCTTCCCCTATTTCTGTTGTCCCTTTTTCCTTCATCTGTGGGCGTCAGGAGATAGAGGCAGGCAGAGAAAAACAGAGGCGTCCATCTCCCATGCGTGCCGGCAACAACAACAGCCCCTTTTTTATCTCTCATCGGACGGCACGGTCGGCGATGGCCAGGCTGAGAGGAGGAGGAGGAGGAGGAGGAGGAGAAGTGGTGGTGGGGGGTTGGGGGGTGGGGGTGGTAGATGAACGGGGCTGCCAACGGCCTCCCGTACTCTTCTGGAAACAGCTCGCCAACGTCTCTGTGCGTCAGAGAACAGCCGCTGTCATTGTTGCTCTCCCAAGCACGGGACTCAGATCCAACTCTCATTCAAGCGTGCATGTGCGTATGTGTGGTGTGTGTGTGTGTGTGTGTCTGTGTGTGTGTATGCTTGCATGTGTGGAATGATGGTGAACTGAAGGATGGTTCTGATGATCAGGGAGTTGTCACATTTTACTTTAGACGGCTAAACCCTGTGAAGCTTACATTTCTCAGCACCATGAGTACATGTAGTATGAGCAAGTTCATACCCGGTAACAATCAGTCCTTTTGCATAAACAATACACAGATGACTAATTACAGATGAATAATCAGATAAACAAGCTTAATCATGGACAACAAGAGGTACTGCTAATGATGCTGAGATCAGCTGTAATTAGCGTTAGTGATCTAAACATTGAAAATAATCACACTATAAACATCTGACATCATATGTTCACATTTAAGTTCCTGTTAAAGGAGCACTCCCCTACAAGACTTACATTTAATATCTCTATTGCAGCTTGGGAAGACACTTCTCATGCGAAAAGAAATTGTCTATCATACATAGTTACCTGAGATATGTCTGTTTACCAACAAAAAGCCCAAAACCATTGACATACAATTCATCTAAAGATTTTATCCCAGCTATGCAGCAGGAGAATCATGGACATTTTTTCAGCTTTACAAACTGAATTGATTAGCCATATATCTGTTTCTCCACATCACAAAGCTTTACAGCAACTTGATCAATGAGTGGTATTCACTGTGTGAGGAAATCTCATTCAGCTAGCAAGATTTAAAACATCTTTAGGCAAATTGCTTTTACCACTGTATTTTTTAAACTTTCTCCTTAGCCAATATTAACTGCGCAGAAAAGTACTATGTATGGTTAAAAACTAAATAAATAATAAATACATTTCCACATTTTTACTGCAATATATTTATTAAAGTTAAGCTTTAACAGAATTTTCTAGGTAGCATAGCAATCTTTTTTTTCTGCTTGCCAAAATTCCGCCATAGCACCAAGTGATCGGTTTTCCCCGACCACCACGTGTCATGTTATATAGTATACAGTAACACAGTATTCAATTTCTCAGCCTCAGCTTTTTGACAGAATTTAGTTTTTTCTATGCACCAATGTCCAGGGACCGCAAACAACCAGCATGTTTTATGCAAATATGTCAGGCAAATCCCTATGCAATCACTCAGCCCTGACCGCTAGCAACTGATGTATCGTATAATAGGTCTCTTTAGTTGTGTTTTTCGATCACTTTTGCCTATATTAGAGCCATTAAAATTTGAAGAATGTATTCCTAGCTGGAAAAGAGAAAGAGGCAACAGCTAAAGGTGTTTTTCACCATTCAAATTTGTAATAAATTCTTAGCAAGAATGTTTAAAATACCACATAGTCATGACCTCAATAATCTTAGCATGCATTCAAATGTTATAGTCTGTAACATGTATGTATTGTTTATTGTTATTGATTTTTCAATTTAATAAAAAACATCATCTGAGTAGTTACATATTCTTTATAAAATGTGGTATTAAGTTATGCTAATGACATACTGTATTCAGCTTTCTAGCATTGGCTAATTGATTTTCTTCTACATTACTAGAAAAAAGGGTGTAAAGATATTTAGATGGTCGATAAGGGAAAGGACTGAAACATATAGGTTAAAAAGATGGCAGAAATCATTTCTGAATTCTAATATATATATAAAATAAAATAAAATAAATTAAGGGGGGGCACGGTGGCTTAGTGGTTAGCATGTTCGCCTCACACCTCCAGGGTTGGGGGTTCGATTCCCGCCTCTGCCTTGTGTGTGTGGAGTTTGCATGTTCTCCCCGTGCCTCGGGGGTTTCCTCCGGGTACTCCGGTTTCCTCCCCCGGTCCAAAGACATGCATGGTAGGTTGATTGGCATTCTGGAAAATTGTCCGTAGTGTGTGATTGCGTGAGTGAATAAGAGTGTGTGTGTGTGCCCTGCGATGGGTTGGCACTCCGTCCAGGGTGTATCCTGCCTTGATGCCCGATGACGCCTGAGATAGGCACAGGCTCCCTGTGACCCAAGGTAGTTCGGATAAGCGGTAGAAAATGAGTGAGAGTGAGTGAGGTGTGTTTCCTTTTGTCACAGTGTGTGAGATAATATCATTAAGTGTCCTGAACTTTCCCCCATAAATAAAATGTTCATAGAGAGTTAGGGGCAGCCTGATATCTGCCCCACTGGGCCTCTGTTAGTGCTTGTCGTAGTTCCTATTTCTGGCCACTAAGAGCAATAATGACTGTGATGATTAGCAAGCTGCCTTATGATTGTGCACTTGTTGAAAGGTTGCCAAAATTGACACATCTTGTAAAAGGCAACATTTAAAAAAGCAAATATATTATATTATTTACATTCTATTATATACATTATACACTATATACATTACATTATATTATTTTCTACACTATATATATATATATATATATATATATATATATATATATATATATATATATATATATATATATATATATATATATATATATATATATATATATATATATAGTGTAGAAAATAATATAATGTAATGTATATAGTGTACACTGGATATATATATATTTTCTACACTATATATATATATATATATATATATATATATATATATATATATATATATATATATATATATATATATATATAGTGTAGAAAATATATATATATCCAGTGTAGACTGGAAACAAACATTATTTCTGAGCTATTGATAACATACAAATATATATATATATATATATATATATTTGTATGTTATCAATAGCTCAGAAATAATGTTTGTTTCCAGTCTCTCACTGTCTTTCTCTCTCTGTCTTTCTGATTACAGCAAGCAGGGGGCAACCAAGAGGACAGACAACTTAAGGCAAGTAAAAGTTTGTTCATGGGTTTAGTGACCCCTACCATCATGTTTATGAAATATTTCAAACTGGAAAAAACATACACTTAGCAAAATAACATTCTCTCTCTCTCTCTCTCTCTCTCTCTCTCTCTCTCACACACACACACACAGACACACACATACACACACACAAAATGAACATTTGTCATACTATCCTTGTGAGGACCTTAATATAATTGTTAACACAGCTAATTAATGTTATGCCTAAAATTAAATCTAACCTCAAAATTTTGCTGCTTTTAGGTTTTCTTTGCCTTTTTATTTTTTATTTATTTTTTAATTTTCAATTTAGGGACCAACCAAAAGTCCCCACACTGTAAAAAACCGTCACTTACCTTTCGGTATAGGTACATTTGCTCCCCACTAAGATATAATAACATTCCCACACACACTCACCAGATCTGCTAGTCCAGTATTAAAAAAAACACCTCAGATGCCTTAGAGGATTCTGATCATTTTATTGCTGAACTGTGAGCATTGCTCACAGAGACAATATCTAACACTCATCCTCACATAAAATCACTCAAGTCATCAATCCGTACAGAGAAACAATAAACAACAACCCTCTCAATGGTGCAAACGTAACACAGCAGAAAAACAAGTGCAATCAAATATTATACTCCCACAGTAAACTAGTAATGGTGGGGGAACATATCAAAGATGGCTGACACCTGAATGGCGAATAATTAGGTTATAAAAGCTAGGAGGAAGAAAAAAAGGGACTTGGATTGCCATATGTAGGTAGAAGTTAACGTTGTACACACAGACAAGACGGCGTAGGACAAAAGAGAGTCAAGCAGAAAACAATACAGCTCTCAAACTCTTTATGCTAAACAGTAATAAATTTGCAGAACTTTGATCTTCATGGTATAAAGTACCACACTGATAACATGCTCATCACAATGAAATGCAGTTGAAGCAGAGTCAAATCAATGAGACATGGTTAAACCCTAGTACCGATATACCATACTACAGAAATCATGGTTAATGTTCACCATCAATCAAATCCAATACGCCTTTTAATGCTTTATATGGATGATTGTTTTAACTGCACTTCTCTGCATAATGGACATCAATGGTAATGACTTAATACTGTCCACACTATCACGCCGTAACCAACGGGTGGTGACAACGTGCGGTGGATGCAAGTGCAGATTTATTGATAAATGATGCAAACAGAAAACAAAATAATGAGAAGAATCGGACGACACATAAATACAACAACAAAAGCTTGAAAACAAGGTGCGTACAAAACCAGGGTTATATCAAGGTGCAGCGAGACGCAGGTGATAGTGGTGACGTGTGAGGTGTGAAGTATGCCGGGACTGATGGGAAATGTAGTTCAGCGGTATATGTGATGGATTAATATTGATTTTCCTGATCCTGGTGTTACAGCTGTCCTACACAATGTCACAATTGTGCTGCTTTTAAGTATATTGAAGTAAACATGTGCTTGATGTTATGTGTGATGTATGAAAGCGTAGTAACTGAAAGCATCACAGAATATTTGAGATAATTAAAAATGTTACAGTTCTTAATTTTAGCCAGCTCTCCCTTATATGTTCTTCAAATAAACCAATAAAAAGGTTTTTTATTTTATAACTTTGGTGGATTCCATAGATCTTCATTGCAGCCAAGCCTGGGGTTTGAATCTGCAATGCTGTTTCTCACTGAGCTTTATTTGCGGTACCATCTTGACATTTCCCTGACTGATAAGTGCCCATTTCATTCAGAAATCCCAGAACAGCATCAAGAACCTTTTAAGAACCTTTATTTAAAAGTGCAATCTGAGGCCACAGCTCCCAGAAGTGCTTGATCAAGCCTCTTAGGCGTGCGCTATAGCACAGGAAGGAAGGGTCTCGTCAGCGTTAATGAACGTGGAAGTCGTTGCTCAACCCATACTGATGGCTGTGCTCGTCATGATCTGTCTGAGGCTGTACACACGCGCGTCAGGTGAGTAGTGCTGACTGCTGCGAAATGACTTATTTTCCCGATGTGCCTAAACTGAAGAAATAGCTCTCTGTACTGGTGAATCAGCACATGCACAGCCTCTTGAAGGTACACTCTGTAACTGAAGAACAGCAAGGCTGTGTGTTCCCACTTCATTTGCTATAAAGCTGAGAGGACGTGCCGTCCTCTCCTCAGGTTCCGAATGCAGGAGTTAATAGCCAATAAGCGGAAAAAGTGTGTAATTGCTCTGTTGTTGTTTGTTGTGAACCGTGTAATTAGTATTCCTTGATGTACTGTTGATGTTTATGGCTGGTAGATGTGATAGTATAGAAAAACTCTAGATAGATCTTCAAAAAAAAAACTTTTATACACCACAAAGCTGACGTAAACAACATGTCTTTACAGAGGCGTTCTGTCCGAAAACTGAAGTAATTGAAGTAATTTGTCAGTAATGATGGGAGAAAAAGCATTGTGGAAATGTAACATGCTTTGAGACAGGAAACGTTGCCGGTTTTTGCTCAATAAACCCGTCAACACGCATCATCTCATTAGTCCCGCTGGCTGTTCCATTTCAAAAACGTGGAAAATCACAAAGCAGCTCATGCAGAGAGGGCTGCATTTTCTCTCATCATAACACAGATTGCCAATTGCTTCAACTGTGGGAAAAATTATCTTACTGCGGAATTCCCCCTTCAACGTTGCATGATTTGTTAGAATATAACATTAAATACAAATATTGTCACCGATTTCTGTACACGAATGTAATCTGGTGAACAGGTCAATAAAAGCCCTATACGTACAACAAACAACAGTATAAAACAGTCTGTAAGAAAAGTGTCAAAAATTTAAACAATTTTGCATTTTGCACCTCCTCCTCCTCCTCCTCCTGAGGGCAATTATAAAAGATGCAAAAATTGTTATTCGAAAATTGCTAGAACCCCTCGTCCTGCTGCGCTGCTTGTGCAATTAGAGCAGTGTTCCTGAGAGAGGCGGTCTGAGCGTCCTGTCATCTCCGCTGATTACCTGAACGAGTGTGAGGGGAGATGCTGCAAGTGGCTGGGTTTATTCGGGACGGGCGGTTTGTTGGATCTTGGTGTAGGTTGTGAGCAGGTGGAGTCACTAGACACACTAAAGGTCTTCATCAGCTCAGCGACACGGCCACGCCCCACACGGTTTTCCCCGCCTACTCCAAATTCAGTCCGCTTGGAGGCGGACATCACACGGATATCTTTCCCTGAGAGACAGAGAGAGAGAGAGAGAGAGAGAGAGAGAGAGAGAGAGAGAGAGCGAGAGAGCGAGAGAGAAGGAGGAAATAAGAGGACGATATATGAACTAAAATTCACAAGGCCCTTAGCAAAAGTGGGACATTTCCACTGATGCCGTCATGACATTTCTCATTATAGTTCAGTAACAAAGGCTGTGAATCTATTCTCGCACATTTCCCATCTATCCTTGGTCTTCTTCCGCCCTCCGTTCACATCTTTTTTTTTCCCTCTCTGTCCCTGGCTCTCTCTTCCAGGGCTGCAGACTGCCAGACCGGAGGTCGTTGGCAGAGGAAGTAGAGCAGGGACGCAGCTGGGTATAGTTGGTGTATGTGTGTGTGTGTGTGTGTGTGTGTGTGTGTGTGTGTGTGTGTGTGTGTGTAATTGAGGGACGGAGGGACGGGAGATGAGGAAAGGAGGGCCGCAGGGATGGCGGTGCAGAGCAGACAGACGCTGCTCAGACACCAGAAGGCTTGAGGAACCACATATTTTTAGCCACATCCCCGGGGGACACAGATGTGTAAGCCTGCTCTCACTCTCTCTCACGCTCACACACACACACACACACACACGTACACTTACCCCTTCTCGCTTTCACGCACAAACTCTGACACGCTTAATTTTTTTCTCCATGCAAACTCTGTCTCCTCCAAACACAGCCTCACACTGTCTCAGGCACACCCTGCCGCGAGAGGTGTCCCAATATTCCTCTCAGTGAGTCATGAGCAGGAGTGCAGGGGACGCAGGAACACCTCATCCGTTAGGACGGATATGCGACTAAGTAGGACCCTGATAGGGTGAAGGGTGTGGTGCTTTTTCTCAGCTGTGTCCCTGTGTTGAAGTATGTTCTTCAGAATTACACTACAGTGTCTCACTGTTTCTGGATCCCGGGTTCAATTTCATGTGAAACTCCGACTACCAGTCCCTGGGTCCATTTTCCCACCATCCCTGAGGACAAAATCTGGTTCCACTGTGACCATAACCATGTTAAAGTCCTTAATAAATACCACTGAATGCATGAATATTTAACTGAATGCTTCTCAAGTATTCAACAGGTTCTGAGAAGGTTAAATTGCAATATTCCAGCAACCTTCTAAAAAAATTTCTTCTAGTTATTAGTATGTTGATCATACACTCACTCTCACTCACTCACTCATTTTCTACCGCTTATCCGAACTACCTCGGGTCACGGGGAGCCTGTGCCTATCTCAGGCGCCATCGGGCATCAAGGCAGGATACACCCTGGACGGAGTGCCAACCCATCGCAGGGCACACACACTCTCATTCACTCACACAAACACACACTAAGGACAATTTTCCAGAGATGCCAATCAACCTACCATGCATGTCTTTGGACCGGGGGAGGAAACCGGAGTACCCGGAGGAAACCCCCGAGGCACGGAGAGAACATGCAAACTCCACACACACAAGGCGGAGGAATCGAGCCCCCAACCCTGGAGGTGTGAGGCGAACGTGCTAACCACTAAGCCACCGTGACCCCCGTTGATCATACAATGTTACTGAAATAACAGTTGGAAAGGTAAAGTTGTGTTGCTGTAATACTGTATGGAAATGTGTAAACATTGTGTTAAAAACAAAATGTAGTAGTTCACATATAATACCTGTGTGACTGAGATTAAAAACAGTCCTGCATCATAAACCATGTGATGAAGTGTCAGAGACACAAACCTTCCAGGTTTTGGCCACACCCTCTTTTGGTGTTAAATTCAAATACAGATACAGAGAGGGATATTTGGAGCAGATAGAGAAATAAAAAGTCATCAGCATTGATTCATAGACAGCAATATTGTAAATCTGTGCGTCTAAAAAACAAGTAAGAAATGAAGGTGTAAACGTCATGTTTACAGATGTTACACACTAAACCAGTCTGGCATCCTTTTTAATTTCTTGCAAATGAAAAGAAAACAAACAAATGACCTTTGTCATGTATCGAGTCTATGTGTGTGGTTTTTTAAAATACATTGCCGTTTTCATGAACAGACCCATGGACCGGCTCTGAAAGAATGTGTCTTGACTGCCCTGCTGTGTTTGTTGTCTTCTCCTCCTCTTCCTCCTCTCTCTTTTTTGCCCTTCCTCTCACTCCCAACACCCCCCACCCCCCTTCTGACCCGTGGTTCCTGTGTTAATGTCCTCTCGCCGCACTGCGTGGGCCTGCTCTGATTGTCTCTGTGTGTTGTGTGGTCTCCACGGAAACCCTGGACAGGCTCCAGCAACCTCAGTGGACACATGCACACACACACATACACACACACACACACACACACACACACACACAATCACACAGCGTCCAAAGCTGGCTGATCCACTACGTTGTCCACGCCCCACTAATAGCCTGTGCTGAGCCTTGCAAACACGTCCCATATGTGTGCGTGCGTTTGTGTGTTCAAACACGTTAGCGTCCTGTGCACCACTCCCTCCTGTTAGCTGACACCAGCATAAAGTGCGGCACGCTACTTGCCCTGGCGTGGCATTCTCCATCCTCCCATAACCGCTGCACTTCCTCCCACCCAACACAACCTGATATGAGAGAAGCTGTGGAACCTGAGCCTGAGCTCTGGGAGGATCCACACACACACACACACACACACACACACACACACACACACACACACACACACACACACAGAAACACACACACATCTAGCCCCTACCCACTGTCTTAACTGTTCAATCAAAGCTTAAAATCACCTAAGCCTGTATGTGTGTGACATTAGTAACCTGTCCTTCTCTGTGTTTGAAAACTAGTGAATTATCCTCTTAATCATGGCTTCTCTAAACTTACTAGTGTATTTCAGTTTAAATTGACATACTAAAACTTATTGGGATTTGTGCAAATTAGGCAAGACAGCAATCTAGAGCAAAGATTGTTGGTTTTTGTATGTAGCTAGTACAGGTAGCTCACTTTGCTAATCTGCCAAAGATGCTATTATGAAGCCTAGCATGTAAATCAAACTTATTAGTGTATTATTTAATTCGGCTTTAACTAGTTCTTTACTTTGTAAGTTGTGATTTAGTGCTTGATAGTGTAAACATTGTGCAATGCTAGAGTCATGATAACAATAGTTTGTTACTGATAGCTAGCATACATAGCTAGTTTAGTACAATTTTCTCATAGACTATATTTAGCAGTCAGTGGTGGGATTCAGTGGTACATTATCATCGCCTATTAGTTACCACACATGTAATCAGTGTTAACATGACCAGGATGCCTTCTGAAGATCAGTGGCTCATTTGGAAAATACTGGGTGTTCACAATATTGTGCTTTTTTTTAGAGCTTTAAACAACTTAAAATAAAAATATTAGCTGTCCAGGTAAATAATCACAGGAGCAAAGAGAATTTACATTCATTTTCATTAATAAACTGCAACAATTTGTGGATTAAATCATTCATAAACAGAAGGCGGTGCTGTTTTACAACAGACACACACATACACAACAAACACAGGGCTGGATCACACATTATATTGAGGTGGCACGATTTTACAGGAGGTTGTTTTGTTGCCTTACACCTCCAGGGTCCCCAGATCTGTGTGGGGTTTCCTCTAGGTCTTACAGTTCCCTCCTACCTTTCAGTAGGTTGGTACACTTAATTAAGTGTGTGAATGAATGTGTGTGGGGACGAGCATACTTTCAGAGGTGTATTCCCACCTCACACACAGTGTTCCTGGATAAGGCTTCCAGTACACCACCACCTTGACCAGGAAAAAGTGTTTCCTGAAGATGAATGAATAAGTAAAATAAAAAATCTTTTACTCAAGCCAAATCTAGTGGCCAATTAACATTGGCTAAGATACTGATACGTCTCCTCCTCTTGAATCTGCAATGAAACATACACCTCTGGAAAGATCCCTCCTCTTCACAAACACAGAGTCTGGGTAAAAAGACAAAAAAGAGCACTATCTCTTTAAATACCCCCGCCCCAGAGGGAGGGGGGTAGAAATGGGGCAGAGGGCAGAATTCCGGAGCGGCACGTCTATGCGCTGAGCCAGGCCGCGGGGGGGTCACGGCTGCCAGGAGGAGGGAGTGAGTGTGTGTGTGTGTGTGTGTGTGTGTGTGTGTGTGAGCGCTTTTAAGCAGAGCCGAGGCTGGGGGCCCTGTCACTTATCAGCTACGGCCGAGCGTCGCCCAGGGCCAGAGTCGGGAAGCAGTACAGGAATGTGTGTCCTTCTCTCTGAAGGTGAAGAGAGGAGACGCAACTCGCACGCACTCTCTCTCTCTCTCTCTCTCTCTCTCTCTCTCTCTCTCACACACACACATACACACACACACATGCGCTTCCACATACGCATGCATGCACTCATAGAGATGGAGGCAGCAGCTGCGGGAGTCTGTTACGCTCGCACGCACACGTGCACCCACAGGAACGAATGCGCGGAAACACACACACACACTCTCTCTCTCTCCCTCTCTCTCTTTCCAGCTCTCTCTCTTTCAGCCAAACTCTCAGCTAGTCGGCTTCACACATCTCATGCATATTGAAAGTACCTATAAACACGTTTTTCACACTCTTTTATACGTATCACTGGCAAATAGCACTGATTTACTTTTAAACATCTTATGAAACACATATGAATTATGAATCAGAAATAATACTGTGTGAATCTGTGAATCTAGAATGTGGAAAGATATAGAGAGGTTGTGTGCTGTACCTGAGCCAGGTTTGTGTGTGTGTATGTGAGTGTGTGTATCTATTGTAGTTGCAATGTATTGATTTGTCCAGGAGGGGGCATTTATAGAAATACAAAAAAATGAATTGTAATGTATATTAACACACACTGGATGGTGCTGGTTCAGCTTTTCGAGAGGTCATCTTTGCATTGAATCACAGAAACAGAGGATTAATATATATATATATATATATATATATATATATATATATATATATATATATATATATATATATATATATATATATATATATAAGGATATTGGTAAAAAAAATATATATGGTGGCGCATGGAAATGAAGCAAAAAATACAAATAAAGAATACTAAAACTAAATCAGAAAAAATGCAAAGACTTTCCCGTCACTAGTGTTAGCCGGTGATCTGGAAAAGAGACTAGGCTTTCAGAGGAAGAAAAATAAAATCTTTTACAACCGTGGTCTGGGCAAGGTCATAAAGATTCCACCAGTCTGGGCCGGTCTGTGTAAAATGAGACGAGGTTAACCAAACAGAAAGGCTGTGGTACGAAGGTAGTGTCAAACAGGGTGAAACGCAATAGACAAACTGCCTAAATGAAACAGTAGACTATGCTAGCAAACAATGCTAGCAAAAAAATTTTACATTTTCAAAATTGAGTGAACGGCAAGTCCCGGTTTTGAGTCAGAGGCTTTTTGATTCGGCAATAGCAGGTTTCAAGTTCAATATGATTTGCCTATATAAACCTCAATCGTTTTCATTACACTTACAGCATTTGGCAGATACCCTTATCCAGAGCAACTTACTGTATCTCATTTACACAACAAGGGTTAAAAGGGCCTTGTTCAGGAACCCAGCTTGGCGGTCCTGGGATTCGAACTCACAGCCATTCAATCAGTAGGCCAATACCTTAACCACTGGGCTACCACCTTCTATAATTTGATATCACTAAACAAGATTAATAAATGTTTTACACAATGCCCTGAAAAGGATCTAATAGCAACCAAGGAGTCGGATGCAATTGAAGGTGGAGAAGGCGTTAATAAACCTTATGCAGACAGGTTCAGCAATCAGGGATCAACCAATAACAAGATAGTAGCAGAGACAAGACATGAATTAAAACAAAAACATATGTCAAAGTAAACAAAAATCAGAGTGGATCATAAGCAGAACATACACAGAGATGCACTAGCACTATGGGGCTAACGGTTGCTGCTCTACCAGATGTGTGCGATGGAGATTCATGACAATTTAAACATAAAATAATATTACTAATCATTAGAAAAGCACAAATAAACCCAGAAAACTGTAATGGATACCCAACAGTGTAGCTTTATGTTATTAGAGATATGTTATTAAAATAATTTACCTCAGGTTATTACCTCAGAGCTAGCTTCACTAGCTGGATAGAATGAGCTGGATGATTTATTAAACTGATACAGCAACATATGTCTGATATCAATACCTGTTGTGCTAAGCTATTATCGAGTAATGTGTCTTTTTTCTTTTTTTAACTCTTTTATGTCTATTCTAGGGAAAAATACATGCCCACCCACTGTGTCTCTAAACTAGCACTTATTTTCAGTTTAAAGAAATATACATATAATTCCTCACCTCTGCTAATTTGAGGCTCGCTAGCTTCAGCTGTGTGTAGCCTGCTTGTGATTGACAGCGGTGAGGTCTGTTGCTGTGTATCTCGGGGTGTGAGGCTGTGCAGGGCGCTGGCTGACATCAGGTGGGGTCGATAGCAAATGGTGGAAAGTGTTTCATCATCAGGTTCATCTGTATCATCTTCCTCTTCTGTGTCTTTAACCTAAAGAGGTGGAGAAGAACCCATAGTTAGTTAATCTCCTCAGATACAGTACAAAATGAGGAAAAAAGATATCATTTTTATAGGAAGCAGGGATGCCTGGTGTAAATGTGCTAGTAGGCTTAAACCCCGCATGTCTTTCAAAGATAAACAGACATTCAAATTTCATTAAAGGTTTAATTTTTAGCATCCATGCCAGATTGTTTGCTGTTAAGAAAATTCCTAAGGCAGAGTGTTTTTGTAGAATTAAGCGCAACAGCACCACCAATGGTCATAAGACAAATAAACAGAAGGGTGTCATATGGTAGCAAATATCAGGGCTTTAGTGTTTCATTAACTTAATCTCTGTATTAACCATCTCATCTGTAGATACGTGAGATTTTTAGGGACAAGAATTTGGACACATTTTTATGAAACTGATTTATAAAAGAAGTTAAAGTGCAGGATGATCCGGTAGAATACTTGATGTTTAATGAACTGTAGGTACATGCATAACTAAACCATTGTATTTGAACCTTTTTTACCAGTACATCGGCATTCCGTTCTGTCTTATGGCACATTTTCAATCGGTATAATCAATGATAATGAATGATTTTCTGGATGTGAGACTGATATATAAAAAGAGTCAGGACTCAGCGACACGTGTGTTTTTCCCTCTGTTGGGAGAAACCTGGAAATAACTGTTTTTCCAAAACTTTTCAATGAATATATTTCCTCTAGTAGGCTAGGTGAAAACAGAATACTTCTGAAAAACTACAAATTCAGTCTTAAAGCCCTGAGTATCTACTTTAATATGAATCATTAAGCACCACTGAAGAGTGTGACATGACAAAGACATTCAGTACTGAACACAGACACAACAAAACAGGCGCAAAATCCATTTCCTGGCTTCTGGGAAAAAGAGTTAATAACACTCGTCTTAAAAACGAATCAGACATGAGAGAAAGGCTTACTAAAGCTGCTGTGGAGTTTGATTTAACTGCACACTTTATCTAACACTGCAGTAGAGCAAACAGTAATTTCAGCTTGAACATTTGATTATATCGATGTGCCATCAGACAGAAACTAAACTACATCCATGTTTATGAGTCAAGAATGATAAGAAGTTCTTCCCACACGAAAGTGTTCAGAAAAGACGAACAATACAGATTTTGAGGTTGAATTGTAGAAAGCTGTCTACAGAAATATATTGTTTGTGCAAGAGTTTATTGCTGCTCTAACTAATGCTCCTGGGCTTCCATTAAAAGTGAGCAGAGTGAAGTGTTTTTTTTTTTGTTTTTTTTTGTTTTTTTTACTTTTAAATAACAGTGAAATAAAACTGCATTATTGTTAGTGGTCCTTGCACAGATGCTACAGATGTGATATATACTGTTGAGATTATCTTAGAAAAGGTCTGTAGTATTCTTTAAATATCCATTTGTAAAACGGTAATGGGAAATTTTTGCATATAGTAAAGTTTGTAAACTACTTAACGAAGCAAAAAACAGACAAGTATCTAAAGGAAACAAAAATATACAGTGCTGTGTTGTGTGTAATTTAAGACAGGTTTTATTACACGCCTTTCTATTTCTTCTTCTCCTATTCTCCCAGCTTGGCTTTTGTTGCTTATTAACACTTTAAATGCAGTGTTAAATCAGTCAAAACAAAAACAGAAAAAACCCACAAGCATGAAACATGTGGGTCTTGATTTCGTCTGAGGCGTAAACCGATATTCAGTGACACCACGGGGGACAAGAAATAGCTCTGCTCAGAGCCACATGAGGATGAAGCTGTGTGTGTGGGGTGGAGGTGTGGGGGTGGGTGGGTGTGCATGGCACTGAGAAAAAAGGCCGCTGCCCCTGCCCTCGCCTCCGGAGACGATCTCACTATTCCATCCATCTGCGACTGACACGTCCTCCGTCTCTGACACTTTAATTCCCGCATCAACTTTATCAACCATCTGCTCTGAGGAAACCCGTGGGCCCAGCTCTTTCCCTTTCCCGATCGCACTGCGCCTATGTGATTGTTATTGTCCTGCTCCCACAACACACCTCAACCTACACCCTACTTATAACCTCTTAGAAATAGCCTGCACAAAGATTTAAAAAAAGACAGGAGCCCAGAATGGAAGAAAGTCTTGTTCTGATATACAAACACAAACGTCTAATGCCGATTTAGGACGCAGTGCTAAAGAAAGGACAGAGACAGGTGTGAGAGGACAGATCTGCAGAGAAGTGCCAGAGGACAGCTGGTGTTGTGACCCTCTCAGCCCTCACAGGCATCAGAGAGAAGAGCCAGGAAAGACCACAGACATGCAGAGCACTCTACAGAAACAGAGCTAGACACACAGACATGCCTAAAGAGCTGGAGAGACAGATGGACAGAGCTTTAGAGAGATAGACAGAGACAGAGACAAAGCTTCAGAGTCTGACAGAGGCAGAAAGAGAGAGAGAGAGAGAGAGAGAGAGAGAGAGAGAGAGAGAGACATAGCTTCAGAGTAAGACAGAGGCAGAAAGAGAGGGAGAGAGAGAGAGAGAGAGAGAGAGAGATAGATTCCCTGGTTTGTATTATTCTGTATAACATCATTATCTGTCATGTGTTTTTTCTTAATTAATATTTTATTCATAATAAATTACTAAACCATTAATTTATTATTACTAAGTAGTTACTTAATATTCATGAATCGTAATTATATTAATAGTAGTGTAAATATAATATTGCTCAACTCAAGCCTGCTTCATGCACTTCATTAGTTAATGAGTTACTGTACACGCAGTCTCTCTCTCTCTCTCTCTCTCTCTCTCTCTCTCTCTCTCTCTCTCTCTCTGTTCATCTCTTTCACATTCTAAAGTTATGTCTCTATTAGACTCTGAAGATATGTCTCTGTCTCTCTATATATATATTAAATATGAACATTTATGTTTTTTCTATTCTGTTATAAAATGTATTCATTTATTAAATATTCTTTTGGGATGTAACACACCTAGCAATAGTACTTACACTCTCAACAGGGGATGCAGGCGTCACTTCACATGTTGATACCTAGCGAAAAAGTAGAGAGCAAAAATATTTCAGTCAAACCTTTTGATGCACAAAACTCCAAAAACTTCATAGACCATGAAATTCCCTGGAATAATCAATAATAAATAATAAATATCAACATTTAATATGACCATTTACTTTGAAGATTTAAAAAAAAATTTGTGTGGGAAAAAACATGACCATGTTTATTTTTCTGGAACGTTTCTATGAATATATTACCCATAGTAGACTAGATAAAAACACAAATATTTATGAAATACTACAAATTCAGTCTTAAAGCATTAGTGAGTCATAAACCACCATGGTGGAGTGTGACATGACAAAGATATTCAATGCTGAACATGGACACAACAAATAAGAGCTAAAACAGAAACAATCCAAACATCTGTGTGGGTCTAAAGATTGTATACATGTGACTTAAAGAGTCACCTGAAATGACAACATGATGTACAGTATATTGTATGTATTTCCTCACAGAAAAAATACTAAATTCATAAATCATTCTAACCTATTAAATAAGATGATGTCATAACGCTAGGCGTGGCAGTTTATATTGTGTCTTTGTGACATCTTGTCTCACATCTGTGAGTTAGTAAGGAAACTTGCAGTGAGCAAATGATGCAGATATTTAAAATAATATGACTGTGCATGCTTCAATCTATAGTATATTGTAGCAGCACAAAAACCCAACTATCTGTTAGTACTTCATTAATAATAAAGTGTTAATAATAAAGTGATCTATCTTTTTGTCGATTGTTGTGGACTTGTGTACAGCAGTGCGCTCTGATTTAAAGAAATCACTGGAGTTTAATTACTACGAATATCATTTTAACTAATCAGCACTACAAGGATTTCTCAGGATTAAACAATTAAGAATGTGGGATCCTAAAAATGGAGTTGTTGTCTTAAAAAAAGGTTGTGACCCCGGGTTAAATAAATGAACAAATAAATAAATAAACAAAATAAATAAATAATACAAGCTGCAATACCAAAGCCTACCTGTGGAGGGGGTAGCGTCCTCACTTCTTCACTGTTCTCCTGTCAAAACACAAGACCTCAGATCACCCAGAGTATCACTTTGAGCCTGTTTAATTGAATGACTTGTTATTATATATATTAAAAAGTCAAACTCAAGTGCAGCTCTACAGAAGTGTACAGAAACATCCGTGACTGGATATAACAGATCAGAGAAAAGACTAAAGCGTCTAAATGTTTACACAGATTTTTGCATTTGGAGGATGTAAGGAGCCTGAAGGATTACGCAGTGGCCAAAGCGACCAGCCTACGTCCATCTTATCGAGCTCCGGCTGCACACGGCGTTGCCATGGCAACGGCATGACGATGTGTGAGCCTTCTTCTTCTTCTTCTTCCCCCTCGCATTAGTATAGCGTGAAAGAGAAAGGGACGAGCATTTGAATTCGCCCTCACCCTCACGATCCTGGACTGCAGATTTTTACCACACTCTCTTGCCCTCTTCTCTTTCTCACGCCATCTCACTTTTTTCCTTTTTCTGTCTCACAGACGCACACACACACACACACACACACACACACACACACACACACACACACACACACACAATCACATTCAGCCTCAAGCACAGATCATAGCATCGCAGTGCTTTGACCTCCCTTGGCCGTTCTCTAGGGGTGGAACCGAAGCCAGCAGCACAGAACCAAATTTGTCTCAGACTATGCGTAACAAGACCATGCATACACACACACACACACACAGACTCACACACACATACACATTCTGACATCGAAGCCGCAAAGATAGCAAAATGAGAAGAGGTGAGCCGTGATAGAATAAAAGATGCAGGCGACTCGACGAGGGAGTGGAAGGTGTTGTTAAAAGGAAAGAAGGGAATATTGGAAAAGGAAGAGAGAAAAGGAGAGAGAGAATGGAATAGAAAGACAGAGAGACAGAGGTTGTGATTTATTTGGCTGTTGAGCAGTGATGGCTCTCCCCATGGAGAAAGTCCGTCTCCTTGCCCCACGGCTCTGTCCCAGATTAATGACAGCAACAGGAAGGTCACCTACGCACACACACATACACACACATACACACACACACACTCACACACACAATAATGCGTAATCCAGTAGCACCTAAACACAAGCACAATCACACACTCACACCAGGCCCAGAGAAAGACACAAACAAATCCACAAAAAAAGGGGAAAAAAATGCACACAAAAAAACATTGATGCAGTTGCATTCAACACATGTGCACCTGCCTTTTTTCTCTCAATACCAAGATTCACACAAGATCTCAAGAAAAATAACAAATGACCGTGGCATCTGATGAGAAATATGAGCTAATATTAGTCAGTCTAATTACATAAATATATCGGATATTCATTTTAATACTATTTATAGAGAAAACCTTTGTTTGGTGTTAAATGTTCTCGTGGTAATTAAAAAGAGTCTTTCACACACCCTTAAATTGAGCTGCACTCCAGACAATGTTTTGGGTGGGAGATTCTCTCTGCCTGATCGTACAGGTTCTGTGACTGGTCTGTTTACAAGATTACTCTTCAAACTTGCTTCCTGGCTGCTGTGACAAAAGACAAACAGAATAGAAAAATGAAAAAAAATTAAGATTACACAGTACACACCACTTTATATGTACATTAGGATGTAAAGGTTTCTGGCACAAAAGAGAAAATATACTACAAAACTACAAAAACGTATTTACAATGCTATTTGTTATTTAACACCTCCACAAAGAACATATTTAACAAACAACAGATTTTTCTGTGTTACATTTCGGTCTTTAACTCTTGCTACCTCCTGCTTATCACATGACTGTGTGATACCATGAGGCAAACACATGCTTTCTCTGGGACATCGACAGCACCTTTTCCACCAGCAACATAAAAGAACTCTGTTGGAAAGCATTATCTACTATCTTCTGCATACATGATCTTACAGATGTCCATGAATGTCTACATTTTAATGTCTCCTACAATTCTAACACCACCGAACTGAACCCTTTTTCCAGTACACCAGATTTCACTGGAAATCGACTTTCAACCAGTTTAAACGAATCACTTCATGGCCGCAAATTTGATATAAAATTAGTCAGGACACTGTTGGCTTTTTATAGAACAAGCACTTGGGGCATCTCAGAGAGCAGAAATGGGTTTGATATCAGAATTTATTTTGAAGATAGAAACATTTGAGTGAAAAAATGATAAAATTAATGATTATTTGGAACTTTTAATTTGAATGTATTGCTTCCAGTCAGTTAGATGAAGACCAAAATATTTAAAATATACCATAAAAAGTGCTGAGTATCGCTGTGATTGAGAGAGAGAGAGAGAGAGAGAGAGAGAGAGAGAGAGAGAGAGAGAGAGAGAGAGAGAGAGAGAGAGAGAGAGAGAGAGAGAGAGAGAGAGAGAGAGAGAGAGAGAGAGAGAGAGAGAGAGAGATGCCATCTCTGCAACATTGGGATTTAAACTTGTCATCTACTAATCAAGCCCTGAGTGTGTGAAGAGGTGTGTGATGTCCCATACAGCATGCATTGTCACCTTGTACACAGTTACTATCTTTCAAATATGGTTTGAAGTGTAATCCATGACTGTGATGCAATTAAACAGAAGGAAAAAGAAATGTGTCCATACTGGGAATTGTTACGAAGACTAGCAGCATTTCTCTCGCCAAACCCTGAGCGGAGGATCTTGGAGGACTTGAACTCGTCCATCTCTCCGATGACGTTGACTTGTACGTCACCATCACAGCCCAACAGCCAACTCACACTTTTACTCTGAGCTACACAATGAGACAAAAAAAGACACAGGGATAATAAGAATAGTTTGTTGTTACGTATAGATACACATTTGTTTTGGCTATAAACAAAGGTAAAACCAAGGGTGGAAGTGCATTCATTACACATTTGAGTAACTGATTGAGTTCGTTTCAGAAAAAAACAGTGACATAAAAGAGTTGTTTGGCAGCAAACAAGGGAAGGCTGTGAAAATGAACTGGTTCTTCTTGCACACCTTGTGGCAAAGGCACGACATTCCAGCTCGACAGGCAGACATGCCCTTGACTTGATGATCAAGACATGATGAGGTTGTCATAACAAGTAGTCTAGCTATTAAAACAGCAAATGAGCTAATTTGTTACGAAGTTCCTTAAAGGGGCCATCATTCTTCTGGTAATGGTTTAATGTGAATTAAAAGAATTAGCTATGCAGGCTATGGACTGATTGTGCTGAAAAAGCTTTTTTATGTCTAACCAGCTACACAACTAACCAGCTGCAGGAACACACACCAAGCTAGTCAGACTGGTAGACCATGTTTGCCAACTGTTTAGTGATTTTACTAATTATTTCATCAATAAATGTTGCAGATTTTCCAGTTGCTTTGTTGTTGTGTTAAATAACTTGTGTCTGATGCAGCAAAAAAAAAAACATACGATGAAAATAAGAATCTGTTTCCTGACATGGATAGTGTTGGCCTTCCAGCTCGATCAGTCTGACCTACTTAGCTGGAGTAGCACTAGTTTGATTCAGACATCCTGCAAACATAATCTTATATACAAATCAATTAATGATTGACTCAAAAATACAGTAAAAAATGTCCTACATTTTTGACCCCACTGAATTTAAGACTTTTTACCAGTACACCAGCTTTCACTGGAAATCTTGTGAGACGTGTGTTTTCCCTTCTGTTGGGATAACCTTACACAGAATATTAGTAGTTAAAGATAGCGGCTTTAAATTTTAGATGCTTTTTATAGAACAAGCACTTGGGGCATCTCAGAGAGCATACATGGGTTTGATATCACCATTTACTTTAAAGATAACAAAACCTTTGTTGGTTTTTTTGGAACTTTTGGAACTATGAATATATTGCCAGTAGTAGGTTAGGTAAAAACACAAATACTTATAAAATACTACACATTAAGTCTTTAAGCATTAGTTATACCCGCACATGCACTCTTGGCCACTTCCCGCTAACAGGCTTGCTCATTGGGGATAAATACAGTACAATAAAGACAAGATTATATATGTCTAACCTTAATCATCACTTTTGTATAATATGAAACTTTTTGTACAACAGTTCTGTAAAACTGCTTTGAAACAAATACTGCAGTTAGGTTGTGTTTCTCCTTCACACACTGCTGTGTATGCGTGTGTGCTTGTGGTTTGATCAAAAATTAAAGCTACAATAGTGTGATATTAAGTAATTGCAAGGTACCATTTTTGGCATTGTAAAAAAATTCCCAGTTTACTTCAAAAACACTTCTATATACTATGTATATATAATACTATATACTATGTTCTATATATAATATAATACTATATACTATGTTCTATATATATATATATATATATATATATATATATATATATATATATATATATATATATATATATATATATATATATATAATACCTTTATTTTGTTTATTTTGTCACATAAACATTACAGCACAATGATATTCCTTTTTCACATATCCCAACTTTGGAGGCTGGGGGTCAAAGCACAGGGTCAGCCATGATACAGCGCCCCGGGAGCAGTCAGGGTTAAGGGCCTTGCTCAAGGGCCCAATAGTGGCAGCTTGGCAGTGCTGGGGCTTCACCCCTGACCCTCCTATCAAAATACCAAAGCCTTAACCACTTGAGCCACCACTGTCCTATGTATTGTGTACGATTGTAAGCATGCCACTTTGAAATGCATGCGTTTGTTCCCATTTCCTTGAATCTGATTAATCAATCAATCAGGAGGGATCAAATATGAGAAAAAAATTCATGATATAAATTCAAGCGCAAGTCATAACATCACCTTAGAATATTTTAGCACCTTAAATTACATTGCTACACAACTGAGATTGAGATTGAGACAGAAAAGAGGTTGTTTTTTAAAAAAAAACAAAACAAAGAATGATTTCTTTAATAGAGTTAGTATTGTATAAGGTTTAGCATTAGCCTAGTTGTAGCTGGTTTATATCCCACTGTCAGTCGACAACAACTAACAAACATTTAACTGCAATGCTAATTGTTTGTTCACATTGACTGTCGGACGATGTATTGCCAGTATTGCCATGGCAACACGACATTTCAATTTATGTATAACCCAGTAATTAAATTTTTCACATGATCTAGCTATCTGTCGAGACACTGCCTCATGTTGTGTCACTGTTCTTTAGTCTATGAAAAGATACTCCTTAAAATACACAACATAAAAAGAGCTTTAATTTACGTTCAGCATAATGAGCAGCTCGACCGTCTTAGAAAAACTTTGTGCTGGAAGTTTATTTTTATAACATTTATTTTTCCACAAATAGAAAGAGTTGGCTTTAAAGATGGCTTTTAAAATGTTTGGTCAAAGAACATACCAGGAGTGAGGTCTCATGGATCTTTTGAGCTCAGGCTTAGTTTAGATTATCTGTGACAGAATTCATAAAGATGTTTAATAACAAAACAATTACTTGATTTCCTAAGATTTCTAACTCGACTTAACAAATTCAATTAAAATCAATATTATATGTTGTTGTGAATGATTTTTTCATCCACAGCTCTAAAGAACACTTCATTTTGGATTAATCAAAAGGTTCAGTTCTGGTTTATTTTCTATAACAGCATCTTCAACGGTACGTTTTTTATCTGTTAGATTGCAATAGCGGATGGTTTGTTGATAGGAGGGTCAGGGATGAAGCCCCAGCACTGCCAAGAACATAAGAGGTAAAATGGAAAATAATAAACATGATATATAGAAATAATGATTGTAATTTTGGGGTAAATTTCTGTAGGATGAGAGAAATAAAAGAGGGGATTTTATTTCTTTCATGAAATTATTTATGCTGCATAATAAATGCTGGTCACTTAGGTTCATAGACTTCCTGGTTCTCAGTAACTCAACCACATGAATTCCCCTGAAAGCTTGTCACATGATATAATGACAGAAAAGCTAAATATTTAAACTGACTTTTTATAACCAGACATTTCCTGAGATATACACACATCCCTTGACATCTAGAGCCTCAAGCAGTTATACGAACTATATTCTAAGATTCACTGCTGTTGACATTCATATCTTTATTCATTTTTTGTCTTGCTCACTTTGTCACTGTTTTTTTTATCTGCTGTTGATTCTGTTCACAAGCACTTCCTGTGGACTCCCTGCTTTGCTGGCAGTTAATTGTTTGTGTGAATTGAACATGGCCTGGCAGTTATTTCCTTTCTGGCTTTTAAAATGAAAGCATTCACTACACCACACTTAACCTTCCTTGCTCGGTTACAGCAGAAATTGATACTCCTCTATTCTCATAGCGTGAAGTGAGATTTTGAACACAGAGAATAGAATCGAGTCAAAATGTCTGTTGTGGTATTGTCCAGTATGTTTGAGGATATTGTATCAGTGTGGTGTAGAGAAACCCCAGACCAGCTGAGGAACAGCTGTGTATGTCTCAAGGAGAAAGAGGCCTCTCTGTTCGCCAGTGAATCCTGGAAAGCACTTGATAATAACAGCTTTGTCTTTGACGTGGCCAAGAAAAGGTTGGACTGACACACATGTCAAGCCAAGTTAATGCGCTGCCAGCCTACGTGTGACCTATAGTTATCAGAACGCTCCTGTTTAAATTTCTCCTCATGACTATAGCTCAGCTGCTGCAGCCTGGTAGTCCCCTGAGTCATCTTTTTTATTGTGAGTTTTCTCACAAAGCTCCCTACTTCTTTCATGAAAATGCTGACTGACAGGATTCTTCTAATGTCAAAGCGGTCTTGTGAACTTGTGGCTTAAAATGCCAAATCTTATTTAATCTAAGGTTTGTTACTCAGTGGTCAGAAGTATTCATTACACTGGTGTCTTTAAAGCATGCTTCCTCTTTGCTTTTCCTTTTTTGGACAGTTGTCCCTTTCATGGATGCCTCCATTAAGGCTTACGGGGAGGGTTTGTAAGGGCCAAACATACAACCGTATTCCAACAACAATTCCAAAGGTTCCAATCTGGCACACCAAATGAATTTAAAATCCATGTTATTGTCTATAAAATTGTCTTTTGGATTGTAATTGAATTGAAAGTTTTTTTTTTCATAGAAAACAAATTATACTCAGTGAATGAATGGTAATATGTGCTAATCCTTATTAGCAAGCCATTTTCTCCCCATTTTGATCACCTGCCAATTCCCAATTCCTAGCCAGCTCTTCTCTACATCTTTAACTACCAAACAGTAAAGATGAAGCATCAATACATACTTTTTCTAAAACACTTGAAACTGAATGCTTTTTAAAAAAGCTTTTACATTTACATTTACCCCATTTGGCAGAAGCCTTTATCCAGAGCGACAGTGCTTTTAAGTCTCTATCGATAAATACATTAACACTGTTTCACTAGGTTACAGACTTAGGATACCATCGACTCTGTTTAGGTTTTTTTTGTTTGTTTTTGTTTTTTTAAATATACACATACAACAAACAGGGAAAAGTGCTAGTTCAGGTATTTCGATAAGAGGTAGGTCTTCACCCGTCATTTGAAGATGTCGGGTGTTCGGACATCTAAGGCTCCTTCCACATACATAAGCTCTGACTAATGCTAGCTAGTATTGTTCTGTTTGACCATCTCAGAGCTAATCCCCAGACAATGTTTGCTCCCTTGTCTCTCAGATAGAGATGGCTATGTAATTGTCAAGATACAGAACCGATGACCTACAGTATTTGATGATAAGGCAAGGAAAAACTCCATGAGATGTCATTTCTCTTCTCTAACTGTACTATATGGTCAGAAAGTGCGATTATATAACAAGGAGATTCATTGTAGCTTTAACATGAAGTCTTGTTGATGTTATCAACTGCTCACTGATAAAGTCCTGAATGCAACATGAGTTCAATGTTTCTTAGTAATATTTATGTGTATATTCCTCATATGTGTATATTACACACTGTACACAACATATCCTCATTTGTGTTGTCAGAATGTAACTCTCATATACATGCAGATAAATTACAGATAAAGACATTTCTTAACTCTTTTCCCAGAAGCCAGAAACTGGGATTTGTTACTGTTATGTTGTGTCCATGTTCAGCATTGAATGTCTTTGGCATATCACACTCCACAGTGGTGGTTAATGGCTCTAAAAAAAATTAGACACCAAGTGCTTTAAGAATTTGCAGTTTTTTGTAGTATTTCTGTTTACCAGGAGCAATGGATTAAGAAATGGTGATATCAAACCCATTTCTGCTCTCTGATGTCCCAAGTGTTTGTTCATAATGATCTAAAATATGAAGGTGTTATCTTCAACCACTAAAATTCTGTCAGCTTCTCCAAGGTCATGAATCCTTTCTCATTTTATATCAGAATTACGGCCAAAAAGAATTAATTTGTTTATATTGATTGATAAGTTGATTAAAGTCGATAAGTCCATCAAACACCAGTGTTTTGGTAATATTGTTATTGGTCTACTAAACTTTATTTATTTATTTTTCTGAAAAACTTGATATTGGAGTAACTGTAACGTGCCTTGTAACTTGTTGCCTAACTTGACCAGGCTTAATTTTATCTTAAGAAACTTTAAATAAAGGAAGAAATCATTCCTTTAATAAGCAGCAAAAAAAAAGTCAGTAATGTTATTCACTGGAAAAAAAAGCCATAAATCTAAACCTCACATTTTTGTTTCTTGGTTTCTTTCTGGTTCTTTCTCACTTGGATATAATAGCAGTATAAAACTGCTTCTAGATGGAAAGCGCAGTTCACTCCTTTCTGTGGTTTCTGTGCTTTCTGAGTTGTTTCTGAGAGTGTTCATCGTCACTGATCGCTATAACACAGGATGTGCCTACCATGCTCAAACCGCACTATCAGCTGAACATTTCTTCCTCTGAATCATTTACTCTACAAGCATACCATATTTAGCCCTAACAGGCTTTTAAAGACGCATGAGCAGACCGGTATGGCAAAGGTTATATTCATATGTGTTGACTCTCTCACTCAGATACTGACGTTTGCAGGGTGTGAGTTGATGAGAACGTTTGGGCGTGTGTATCCTCGAAACAAAACCTTCCCAGTGTAATTAAAACGTTTTGCAATAAGATGTCAATCTTCTATGTGCTGATGTATAAAATGTAAGATAAAACCAGATTACAGTTACAGTAATGAATGTGACCAACGGTTTTTGCCACCAAATCCTGAAGTGAATTATAGAATAAAGACACATCTTATGGGAAAAGAACAGATCCATGAAATGAAGCCCTGAGAAGATTGCTGTTATTATTATACCTGCCTGGAAACTTGACAGACTTGACAGACAGAAGTACAAACTTCTGTTTGGAAATGCTGCCTACTGTATTTAGGCCGCCCGCCTCTTCCTGAACGGACAGGAGGGAAAGTGCAAAGTAAAAGTATCTATGAAAAATTCTGGGTCTGATATGCCAATATGTAACAATATGCAATCATGAGATTTAGTTACACAAAGGTTTAAGTTGGAAGACAAAAAAACACAAATCAAACAGAAGATAGTTGTTTCCCTGAATAATAAGTAATTTCATTGATGCTGAGGAAGCATTTGTTTTTGTCACATATACATTAGAACACAGTGAAATTCTTGCTTCACATATCCCAACTTTGAAGGTTGGGGTCAGAGCACAGAGTCAGCCATGATAGAGCACCACGAGAGCAGAGAGGGTTAAGGGCCTTGCCTAAGGGCCCAAGCAGTGGCAGCTCAGCTGTGGTCAGAACGCAGAGTCTAACATTGGCTAGGCAGTTTGGAGGCTTGAACCTCCAGACTGCTGAGACACCTCAAAGTAGTGATACTACCAGCCATGTTCTCATTACTCTCTATCACACAGTAATGATATATTGTCATGTTGCTTGTGTTGCCAAAATTGATGTCAAATTAAACTGCGTTATTTAAAGAAACTTGCAATTTATCAAAATCACCACAGATTTGAGCCGGTCAATGTAGCATCATTACAATGTGCATTAAACCCAAGCTGTCTTCGATTCATGTGTGCCATGCATGAAAAAGATATCTTAGAAAAGTTTATATGTGTCTTCACTGGTGCACATGTGCAATTTCATCATTTAAACTAGTTTTGAAAAAAAAAAGCATATAATTTGAAGCACTGAAGAATGGTATTGGAAATCATAGATGAAACGTGTCAAAGGGCTCGACTGATTTCTGCAACAGCCAATAAAAGTTTATAAACAGACTGATCGTATGTATGGCTTAAAAGGAAAAACAGGTAAGTAAGAAGGCACAAGTTTAATAAGAGCTGTGTAGGTGTTTCTCACTGCTCACTGGCCCATTCTGTCTTTGTCATGATTTTGTATCCTAAATCTGAAACACCTTACATTTATGGTGAGGTGATGATGCTGTACCTGGCCTCAGTTTGGGTTTGCGTGGTTCCTCTCGCTCCAGCTTCTCCTCACGCTCCTTCCAACGTCGGACCTGCTCTTGTCGCATCTTAAGAAACAATGTCTTCTTCTGTTCTTCATTCAGAGCGTCCAACACATCTGGATCAATGTACATTTCCGTCAGGATTTGCTGCAACATGGCTGTGTGTGTGTGTGTCCGTCCAATCCTTTAGAGCTAGATGTAAAAAAAGTGTGTGTTGGAGTGTAGGGAGTATGCGCCTGGATGCCGGCCCTGCTCCTGAGCCCTGCTGCTCACTTACTTGCTCAGTCACCACACACTCTCTCTCATCACTGAGCAGCAGCCAGCAGCTGGACAGGCTGTGGGGGTAAAAAAAATGACAAGTAAGAACATCTGGAAACAATCTGCCCTCACTCTGGTGCTTTTGTAGCTTATTTTGCTGGCTTGCATTGTCAGTTTATAGCTTTGGATCAAGTTAAATTTTTCTTGTGCAACTACTAACTTTTCCTGTTTACCTTCTTCACAATCTTTCTAGCTGTCGTTATTAATCTGACCTGCCAGACTCCTTTTTCTCAAAAGCAGTGTGAGACTCTGGAGTGTCCTCAAACATGCTGCTTCTCTTGTTTAAATGGGAGGAGATTTCTCAAAAAAAAAAAAGAAAAGAAAAGAAAAAAATCCCCACCCTCTTACAAGCCCCAACGAGGCACTTGAGTTCTATTTTAGCCTTGTCTTTTTGTGGCTGTAACTCAACATCAAGAGCCGTGACTAAAGAGAGGAGCATGCGTTTAGTTCAGACATCCCTTAAGAACAGAAAGACAGAGAAAAATAGACAAAAGCAGGGTGAAGGCTGTCAGACAGTTACAGTTCATTTTGCAGAAGCTGGAAGGGTGATGGGAGAAGAGATAGAAAGCAAAAGTCAGTGTGGGGAGAGATGAGTGGAAAAAGAAAGATTATAGTCATACTCACAGTTGGGTGCGGACGCTGTACAGCAGGCTTCACAGATTGGGAGAATGAGTACTGCTGTCCTCCTTGCCTTTGTGTATGACTTAGCTAGTGACATCACAACATTCCATACTCTCTCTCTCTCTCTCTCTCTCTCTCTCTCTCTCTCTCTCTCACCCGCCCACGCTTCTGCTTTTTCAAAAATGCATAAACACACATTTCCTCAGTGCCTTGTGCTGTTCATCAGAGAGCAGAAACTCAGGAAACCAGGGCAGGCTGTTGGTGCACTAAACAAAGTAGCAGCATCCTGCTTAACAAAGCTGGACGAGTGAGAGAGAGAAAGTGAATAACAGGAAGAGTGAATTACAGTCAATTAGAATGAATGTGTGTTTTTTTTTTTTACAAGCATATTTAATTATTTATTCTCGCATGTTTAATATATATTTACTTTTCTGCTTTAAAAAACAACAACAAGACAGATACGTGATTTAACCTAAACAATTAAAGCTTTTTAAAATGGAAAGAGTTGTTGGACAAGTCTGACCGGAGAGAGTTTCCAAACTCAAACACTAGGGGGCACTGAAGAGGCGTGTGTTTCTTCTCCAAATAATGACAGAATTTCCTCTAAAACTAAATTACAATATATATATATATATATATATATATATATATATATATATATATATATATATATATATATATATAGTATCTAACTAATACTATATATATATATATATATATATATATTATATTATATTATATTATATTATAATCAAATCTTATTGGAAATGAACTTATATAAATAAATGAATATATAGACACAATCCTATTTAGCTTGTGTTTAACAATATTTTAGTGTATTTTCCTAACCATGTTTTTCTCTGTTTTTTTAACCTTATCATGCATAAATATATTATGTTAATATTATATATTATTTTTTTTCTCCAAATGTTCAGGTAAATGATGTTCAAGAATATCATGAATAAATAAAGCCTTATACCTAGTGAAGAAATCTTGCTTTTATCATACAAAAAGTAAGAGATTTTTTTTTATATATTTAAAAATCTATTTTGAATTAAAAAGGGTCTCATTAAAGGTACCAACTGGACTGTTTTTTGTCGTTGGGGTTTTTCCATCAGTAGGCCTAGTACATCTTCTGTACCTTCAGTATCTTTCTTTTTTCTAGAAAGATGCATCTAGAGATGCACACTTTAACGCTTTAAAGGTAACTATGCAACGATTTATTTTTAAGACACAAATATCCACGTTTCCAGGTGGAAGGACAAGGAAAGGGACGGATCAGTTCAGTACTCTTTTTCCAAGGTTGCATCCTGATTGTAACGCATTAAGAATTTTTAAGCAACAGCTCCATCTGTTGGTGAAGAGTATTTATGCAGTTCCTATTTGTTTTTTTCATCTCGGATACATGATGTTGCAATAATAATAATAATAATAATAATAATAATAATAATAATAATAATAATAATAATATAAGTATTTCCGCATCTCCCTGTCTTTTAAAATTTTGATTCAGTTCATATTCACATGACAATTCTATGAAAATTACCTGTAAAATAGTAATATTACTAATAATTGGAGCATAAGGTGTGTAAATGTATAAAATAGCCAAACTGGTTCAAGATAAAAGGAAGGTCACTAACTTCCAACACTATGATGTGGCATGTCACAGAACATTATTTGAGAAGCCTTCTCAAACTGATCCATAAACAATAAGTTCAGTGTTCTTTAATGGCCTTCACAGTCACCAGATCAAAAGTTTTGGGATGTGCTGTACTGAAATTAGAGCTTCCCAAAGCTAACAAATCAGTGTTGTATTAGTATTGTGTTCCTAATAAAGTGTATATTGGTGTTTTGACGATAATGGTGCAGAACAATGTCAAACATCACTCATAGATCATCAGCTGGGTTGAGAGCTGGTGAAGGAAAAAGCCATTTGATTCACATCAGTTTCCAACTCCATTCAGTGAGACGTTGTACTCGGAGGACTGGGCGGGGCCACCTGGAAGAGACCACGCCCACCAGAATAGAAACGTTTGTTCCAATAATAAAGGCGATGAATCAGAACAACTTTGTGTTGCTTCGCATTGATGCTACCCTGTAAAAAATGATAATAATCGCAGTAACATCTGTTGTCCTCTAGATGGTCTGCTTCAACACTACAGAAGACAGAATTTTCTGTCATTGACGTATAAAAATGCCACACAGCTTGTTTTAGCTTTTAGTTTATTCTTATAGTGATGCAGCAACATTATGATACTGAAATAATATAATAAATCATTAAACAATGAGACAGTGAAAATATTGTCATGTAATCTCAGATTGTGGATGGATTCCAACTAGTTCTCCAAGAATTATGTGAGTGATTCATTCAAGTTAGAATCATGTGAGTGAGAGCCATTAATTAAATACCTGTCATTGCTGGCATTTGGCTTGTTAGCAAGCAGGGCATGATTTCTATTTAGTGGCAGAAATAGCACAAATATAAACCAACTGCCATCATTCCATTTTCTTTTATTAACATTAATAGTAATCATCATCATAATAATCATACTTATCATATTATTATTGTTATTATTATTATTATTATTATTATTTATTATTATTATTATTATTAATGTTAATAATAAATATTGTGTGTAAGTTTAGTTAAGGTTCATCACTCTAAGAAACAGTAGATTTCTGAATAAATTAATAAATAAAAGTAAACTGAAATGACACCACGACTGCAATTACTTTTAATGATAATTCAACAATGATCAGAACTTTTGTCGTAAAGAAAATGTCCAGAATGAATACATTTTATTCTTTACTATATTTATGATTATTCATCACTTATTATCAAACAAACAACACTTATTTTTTTCATCCTATAGTCTGAAAATGTTACGTTAAAAAACAACACTCATGCCTCTAAACCTTGATTTAAAAAAAAGACATGGTAGATTTTTTTTTTATAACAAAGGTCAGTGAATATAGAGATCTAAGATAAAAAAAAAAAAACCTTTCATATTATAGCACTTTATCATAAACTATGAATCCTTCAAAGCCAAGGTACAACTACACATCTGAAACATTTTAATTTAGAAGGAGTGGGCATAAGCTTAATCAAATTTAAGATCAATTTCAGGTCAGGTCAGGTCTTGATTATAATAATAATAATAATAATAATAATAATAATAATAATAATAATAATAACAAAGAGCTTACACAGATATCAGTATCAGGCTGATACCAGCAAAAATGGGTGGATCAGATATCAGAGAAAACATCAGATACCAAATCCTATAACAAATGGCAAACATAGATATGCTTATTTATTAAGAGACTTGACCTTTCTTTGATTTTATTCTTTTTATACTTATTATAGTTATTGTATTTACAATACAAGTGATTTATGGGAAAGAGATTTTCTTAACATTATTACAATATCAGTTGGGTATCAGCATCAAGTGATATTAAAGGTTTGATTATTTACGTGTCATCTCTGATGCCATTTTTAATAATAAACAAATGAATAACAATAATTATTATTGTTGAATTTTATTTTGGTCTATTGATCTATATTGGAAGATTTTTAATTTTTTTTATTTTAAAATATTCTGAGACAAAAGGGGAACTTTAAACTGCACCCATGTTTCATAGACTATATTTAGTTTGGGAAGTGAAACAAATTATGCAGATCATGCTTCTGGACTGATATATTTACTACTAATAGTAATCATAAATATACAGTTATAAAAAAAACTATTTAAATATATATTTATTTTTAAATATCTATCTAAATAATCCTTATCTCGGATTAGGAAGCCATCTGAGCATATCCATTTTAATTCCTTTTTTATATCAATACTTAAATTATGTTATAATGTTTACTGTTTATATTCATCAGCCATGCCGTAATCCGTAAAGCCATGCATTAACTTAAAATTTTATTACAAAATATAATAATAATAATAATAATAATAATAAGAATTTATTACACACAGGCAACTTCACTCACTGTATGGTCCATCAGAACGTGTATGTGGGGAAAAAGAAACACAACACAACACATTTTTGTTGAAAATTAAACTCTTTTTTTTTTAGTGATGTGGGTAAATTAACATCTTTTATTTTAAAATTTGTAAAATGTACATAAATTATATTTGACGCATCACCACCAAACGTGTTATTCAGTAATCATTCTTGCAAAGGGAAGGAACACAAGATAAAAGAAAAATAAAGTGAAATTGCACTAGACATTCCTTGTTCAGAGATTTTCAAACAAAGATTGGTCAGAATTTTTTCCAGCTGGGAAAGCAATGTGTTACTGACATCAAGCACTGACGACAGAAGACTCCACCAGACACCTTCATTCATGCCTTCCCATTGAATAGAAACCAATTGAGGAGTATGAATGTTTGTAATGCCTTCTTCCCCGAGGCTTAAACACAAGTACCAGTTTGTAATTGACCAATCAGCGTTCCTGCTCCACCTCCTTTCCCATGTTCTGAGAAATGGAAACATTTACATGGAGCATATGGATGATCTCTAAAAGTGCTAGTTAACTGCACTGTGTTGGTTTGAACAGGTTGGGTGGATTTTGCTAATTCCGCTTGGTTTCCCCTCTTCTAGACCCAGACCTTAATATTATAAGTGCAGATAAAGGCTTTTCAAACCTCGAAAAAAGAAATGTGGAATTCAGCCACATGCTTTCAAATATTAATCCTTGTCTTTTAATTGATATACATAATAATGCCACCATTGGCACATTTTATATTGCACACAGTAATGAAATAATGAAAAGAAAACAAAAAGCCATGACAAGTGCTATGGAAAGTCAAAGAACGGGGTGGGGGGAGGGGTGGGGGGAACGATGTGCTAGCCATACCTTGTAAATGAGGAATTCAGCCACTGACAAATTGCTGCCAAGATCTAGAGCTGTGAGCCGGACAATCTTACAATAGGTCAAAACTGGGCACCCCAAGCCAAACCTATCCTACAAACAGTTCTCCTGTTTGCCCCTTCCCAAAGTCTGACATGTAAAGAGTGGTGAAAAGACTGTACTGCGTTTTCAAGGATACCAACCCATGTCTGAGTTTACATGTGGGCTGATGCTTAGATGCGATTCAATGACAGCGTGGGAAGGGAGAGACTGAGTCAGTAGTCATGGAAAGGCTGAGGGTCAGGAGCTTTAGAATGTGTGAAACGCCCATATTATCTTTAGGAAACCTAGCAAGTTCAACAAAAGTTAGGCAATGGTGTATGAGGAAAGTATGCCCAACTAATCCTCAGGGGGAAACAAGATAAAGGAAAGACAAGAACCCAAACTTTGATCTAGAGCACCAGCCAGCGTGTAAGCATGTGGAGTATAAGGCACCAATGCTGAAGAGTATGCTCCCCAACAAGTAACATTAAAGTCGTCTCTCCTAGTCGGACACGCAATAGTCGATGGTCGAGCTTTACGACTGTTGTGCGTCCTTGTTTTGAGCCTTGCTGCTTGCTGAAATAGAAGCTTGTGGATATGGCCAAACTGCAGGCTTGCATCTTACTAAATTTGAATTATTCGGTTACAATCGTACAGAGCAGCTCACAGGAACTTTCAGCAGTGTTTTTTCTCAGCATTGTTTTACTGTTTAAAGTTCAAATACTTTACACTCTTAAAGGCCTCCTTAAAGGATGATGTTGGGCCGATTTCCAAAAACAAGAGAATGTAGTAAAGCAAATGGAAATTGTGCTCACGCTTTGGTTGCACTTCATGCCAATGGTTGCAGAGTTAATGCTATTGACGAACACGCTACGTGACTAAGTGTGTAACTTGATCGTTCATATATTACGGCCTACATGAATTTGTGAGGTCGTAACCTATTGAAGGTGGCTTTGTTTTTTCACAGCCCTCATGGACATTGTCTCCACACAGTGCTCAAATCAAAATTGGTGATTCTGAACTTGTTGGGTCTGTCCCTTATTATTATGGATGCCAAATACGATACTTTATCTGAAAATAACCCACAAAAATAGCTTTAGGGAAAATGTGGTTCATTTTGGAGTGATGATGAACATCTCGACTTTACTGATGATCATGCAATTAAAACACACTCTAGAACTGTATACATGTACCACCTAGGCAGGTGGGCCTTCCTCTACTCTGAGTAACAACCTCGACAAAATTATTTACAAATGTTGATAGTTATTTAGCTACAGTCCTGCCACTCAGTCCTATCACCAATCACCTGATGCCTCCAAGACCCTGCGATCAGCCCTGCTGATGCTCAACCTCGGCTGAAACACGTGCCATACCTCCAGAAACGTGCCGTCTCATCATCATCATCATCTAGAATTTCAAGTGAAATGGCATGCATGTAAAATCCTGCCCTCTTTTCCTCTCCATTCTTTTCTTCTCCATTTTAAACTAGTTCTCTAAGCTCCTGTCAGATTTGTTTAAATTTGGCAGGGGAGTGGCAAATCAATGCTACCGGCTGTTACCTAAGTCAACATGAGGTCACTGTTAAATGGGAACTTTAAATGTGCTGAGGCATTAAGACAGAAATGTTGAGTAAAACTGTGCTGGATGAATAATTCTAAACATAAAATGCCGATACTGCTTTGTTTCCTTAGTGAGCAAGTAATCACTCTGTCACTAATTTTATAATATTGTCATCTTTTCAGAGGTAGGATGTACCGCTTTTCAAGAAGTGCATGGATTCTGAGAGTTAAACAAGCGCACACCATTCTGAGATTTTCCTTCTGCATTTCTCAAAACGGGAACCTACCAACGTTATTGAGCTTCGCTGCAGACCCTTGTATGTCCGACTAGGACTCTCCCCAACAAAGGTCCTGAAGGACCCCTGAGAGAGAGAGAGTAAGATTTCATTGCCACAGACCTGTCGTTCATGTAAGACCAAACAGTCAAGGAATCGATACTGTATTTACATGAAGAACTGAAATTATTTATCCACTAAGTGACCAAACATCACTGACAGGACATTGTCTATGAAATCACTAAATAGAAGGTCCTTGAGGACACACATTGAGAAATCCACCTCAATGTAGCTGTGTATAGGTTAACATGCAACAACAGCATTCCTTGGCGCCACTCATACTCTCATTGGTAGACTGATATAATATTTAAATCCTTCTAGAGATTGTTATTTAATTCCCCCACTAAAAACGTGGGGTATTATCTTCTCTGTAAGCACTGAAATACAGCTGACTCACAAAATCATACTCTCTGTGTATATATATATATATATTAGATATATAGATATAGATATTTTTTTTATGCTAACATTTTCATGTTTCTTTGCACCTTCATTCAGGGGCCTCATGGTTTTGGGAAAGGGTTTCGTTACAAAACTTTTTTTTAAAGTATTCCTTCTGTTGTCACTGCTTCTCCTTGTTTAAAGTACCTGTAAGTTTCAGAGCTTGTCTATACACTTCGCAAGACAAGAAGACACATAGTATACTCATCTGCTTGACAATTTTTCAATGGATAAAAACACACTGGGATTAAACTCTACAGGCCGCCTCTTGCGCATTGGTCTCCGTGTAAAGGACCGTCGTGCAATCGAACAGGTCGTCCAACGTCCTGACTGCGTTCTCTAGTACAAGTGAGTACAATGTGACCTTTAACAAAGTTAACCTGTACCCACAGCCTTCTACGCTGATTGGCATTTTCACTTTTTGACCTCCACTGTCCTGATTAGCCTTCCGGTGATGCTTTTAACATATGAGTGGCATGGTTACCATGACAGCCTCTACATAGGATTTTTAAATTTTAGTTTTTAAAAAAAAGAAAAGAACATAAAATAAAACCATCTGATTTGTGCTGAAGTTATTAGCTTACACGTAAAGGACTGGTTGTTTTATGTTTCAGCAATAATTCCATTTGAACATTGCAAACATTTTTTTGTATTTATAATATTTTTGACGTGTATAAAAGTTCTCGGTTAATAAGGGAAATAAACACTCAGTTCTTTATCTGTAGTCAAGTAGGAAACACAGTTCATATATAATGTTATTACTCTGTTTAGCAGCCGCTTACTGTATTAATGGTGGGTAAGTGGATCACATCCAGTGATGGGGTACGAGTTGCACCGGTCATCTTGTGGAGGTTTGCTGTATGTTTGTGGATACTTACTGCCCCTTGGAGTTAAACCGTTACAGTTAAATCTTTACGTTTCTTTCGTTTGTACAGTAAAAAGTTCGTTTTACGCGTCGTTTCGCTTTGTTTTGATCGTATTTTTTTTTTTTTTTGCATTTTATACTCCCTCCCAACACTCCGCTCATTATCAATCCTCATCCCCATCGTCCGGATGCATCTCTCCCGGCTGTTGTTGCTGCTCGCACACCCTCCGCTCCCGCTGCTTGTCTTGAATCTTTTTCATCTCCTCGGCGTATTTACAGAACGTGCTTCCGAACTTGGCCCACACTTTGTAGGGCACCGTGATCGAGTTGCGGTACGTGGGCTTCACCTCGCTCACGCGCATGAAAACGCCGTACTTGTTGGAGCCCACGTCGAAGAAGAAGCGCTTGTTGTCCACAGTGAGCGACGTGCCTTCAGGCAGCTCGGCAGGTTCATCCTCCACGCCGTAGTCATCGATAAGTTTGGCGAGCGCGTCGCGGAACTCAATGAGACCCTGCGCCGGCAGTGCGATGGTCTGGCCCTGCGCCGAGCCCAAGCCAGGCCCCCGGTTTACCGTCTGTCGGATCCGCAGGAAGCGGCCGCGCTGGTTCTCCTTCAGATCCATGTAATACTTCCGATTCTCGCGCACCAGGAACTCGCTCTTGAGTGCTCGCCTCGGCTCGTCTTGCACCGCGTCCGGGTTGCTGGGCCCCAACTGCGCGTAGTGCTCGATAAAGTCCCCGAGGTAGTCTCGGAACTCGACGGCCACCGACATGGAGAGCGTCAGGCGGCTCTTGTTGCCACCGGCCCCCACTTCGGCGATCTTTAGGAAGCGGCCTTTCGCGTTTTGCTTTACGTCCAGGTAGAAGCGCTTGTTCTGGATATCGACGCGCTTGGACGCGAGCTCCTGTGTGTCGTGCTGCAGGCCGGAAGCCGAGCCCGCCCCTCCTGCCACCGCGTGCATGGAGCTCAGAGCCGGGCCCGTAGCCGCTCCTCCCTGCTCACTTCCACTGTCTCTGTCCGCCATGATGCCTGCCTGCCTTCTCCCTCCGTCTGCTGCAACCTCACAGCCAGCCAGCCAGCCACGCGGCCGCTCTCGCGAGATTTCTGCAAAGAGACAGACAGGTTGGATTTAAAGCACCTAGTCCCGCCGTTTCACCGAATTAACGATAGGAAAATGAAACAAACAACAGATTCTGCAGTTTTGCCTCTTTTTTCTAAAATGACATAAAATATCTACACGAATTACACTTATAATGTAGCGCCATATTTGATACACTTAAGCACCAAACCCTGCGTCTTCTCGCGCTGCGTTCTCTCAATTACCACATGTAAACTACACGAGGATATAATTGAACAAAATCATTTTAATAAAATAAATAGAAATCAGGCCATTTTAAAATGTATTTATTTGTCACTGTGAGGGGAATATACAGGTCATTAGACTATATATTAGCATTTTCATTTAAAACGGACATTAATAGTGTTTCTTTTATTATTTTGAAGTATTTGAAGTCTCTACGTTTCATTTCAATGCTTGCACAAGGTTCGAGTAAATATGTTCAGACAGTAGCCGAAGGTCAAACATCGAATGGATCAAAGTATCCAAAAATGGCACATAATTCTCGGCGACGCACGTATATCCTGTTTTATAACTCATAACCTATAACTCATAACTATTTGCAAAGTCATTCAACGCTTTTCATCTCATTTCCAACACTCAAGTTATATTTCTACTGGTTTTACTTCCACAAATACGACTTTATTTCATATATCACATACTGCTCCAAATACGCACAAAAATATACCGACAACCCTGTAAATGTATTATTTAAACTATATAAATAAATACTGTAGTCATTTATTATAGATATGATCCAACAATTCAAATTGAGATACTTATTCTTTAGAATTAAAATCCCAAACATTATAAACTCCCCTTCTCCTCGTGTAGACTAACCTGAAACAGAAAAGTTGTTATTAATAAAATATATCTATATATAACTTTCACAATGTCAAACACCAGTTGTTGTTGTTATTATTATTATTATTATTATTATTATTATTATTATTATTATTATTATTATTATTATTATATTGTTATCCGTGAAACAATTGAGTTGTTTTCTTTCTTTCTTTCTTCTTCTTCTTCTTCTTCTTCTTCTTCTTCTTCTTCTTCTTATTTTCCTCTTTAGTAATCGCTTTATCCCAGCCATGTTGGATCCGGAGAGTATCTGGCAATACTGGCCGCGAGGCGGGAATGCACCCTGGATGCGACCTACACGTTTCCATAAACCCGTTCACTTCGCCAATTCACCTACCGACGTTTTTTGGAAATGGAAGAAAACCGGAGGAATCCCAGAAAAACACGGGGAGAACATGCGACACAGATCAGACTGTCGTCCCTGGAGCTGTGAGGTGGCAACCAGCTCCACCACCATGCTGCACAGTTGAGTTTTCTATCTTTGCAAATTATTTGGGTAGAGCAGCAATGTGTCTTAATGATACATAATACAGATTTAGATTTTTTAAATTAATCAATCAAGTGCATATATCTAAAAGACGTTGTTTGTAATGGAAACTCGTAGGAATACGTAGTTTCACGAATACAAATTAAATGAAATGGAGTTACGTGACAATTGCTATAAAACCTTGGCAGTGCTAAACGGTTTTTGTTTTTGTTTTATAAAAAAAAGTTGACATAAGAGTTACAGGCGTTACAGTTTTTGTCTGTGTCTCTTAAAGACTGACTTTTAACATCCTTTTTATTAATACTAATGTCAAGTAACAACAAAGCTACTTATTCGTATAAAATTATAACAGGTAATAAAAATGTCAGAAAAAAAATGTTTAAGAAGCACCAGCATATTTACGCACAACAGTCTTTTCTCCGTGGAGAGAATAAATACAAATCTAAATGCAAGCAGAAGAAATACATCTATAAAATGAAACTGTAATCACTGTCTTTAAGTTTGCCAGGTATAGAAAATGGTAGTAATAATAATAATAATAATAATAATAATAATAATAATAATAATAATAATAAACATTGTGCTATGGAGAATATTCAGCAGCTTGTTTGTTGAGTATCAGACGCTCCAATCCGTTTCGATATTTTTGTCGAATGGCTCGTTCCAGAAAAAAAATTGCTGTAATCAAAAGAATATTATTCTTTATTATATTCAGCATAAAACGAAAAAAAAACCCAACAACTTAACATCTATCTACCTAATATCTAATATACAATTTGCATCGCATGCCATTTATTTGCAAAACCGGATCGTGTTTATGAGAGATCTCGGTTGGAGAGTTGTGAGAAAGCTCTTTGGCTCGAAAGTTAATGACATTTCATTTTTCAGATGTATTTAATTTAATTTAATTCATTCAAACGGGACAGTTGAAATGAACGAGTACGTATTAAAGACGGGAACTTTTTATACTCTTTATACGCAAATAGTTGCCCTAGACATTCTAGAAGTATGAATAATTAGAATCAAATATATGAAAGTTATCTCATATCGTTTTATATTTAAAAATGATAAGAAATTATTGTGTAAGCATTAAATCAATAAATAAAAATTTTGACTTGAATATGTAGAATATAATGTATTAAAATATATTACAAATTGTACATATATTATATATAGTTTTAAGTCTATTAAGTCTAATTAAGGATATTAATTCTGATCTATTAAAAAAATGAACGAAGCGGTATATATTTAGAAAGTCGGTAAATTTCAAAAATTGCCAGTCTAAACCAACAAGACCTAAAGTAAATTTTTTTTAATGTTTGTGTTTTATTATCCACTTAAAATCAGACAGACAATGATCTTATTTTCTTGATAATTCATAATTCTGGCGAGGCAGAGCCGTTACTATGATAATTAGGTCCTTAAGACGACGTTTAAATACCAGGAGGGTGAGTCAGGGTTTAACCTCTTCAGTATTCATGGAATCTACTGTATTTTTGAGAAAAACAAAATATAAAATGTATAAATACGTTTATATTATTCAGGATCTTAATTTCAATAACCATATTAACTACATAGGGATAACCTGGGTGTGGTTTTCACCAAAAACAATTTTGTGAAATCTTTGACTGAGTAAATTCATTGTTTTTTCTTTCTTTTTTCTTTTTTATTGCAATTAAATTCGCCCTTTTTGTCCGTTATTAACTCACTCAAGACGGATAATAAACAAACCAAAATAATATCAGGCGCAGCAATTGTTACCTGATTACAATTTGTATCCCTATAAATATATAAATATAGGGAAAACAACAATAACAAAAAAGCAAATTATTTTGCTGTCATTCAAATCGGACCTAAATGACCACCTATAGGTAGTCTATACTCTATAGAGTAAATTTAACCACTTGTAGTGTTTTTCAGTGTAATTTTGTAAATTTCGTGTGATTTGCAATTAGTTGTGAACTAATCAAAGAACTCAGCAACTGTTGTAACTTCAGGGGTCGGTTTGTAGGCCCATTAACGAAGGTCTTGCCATCGAGGACTGGTCACATAAAAGCGTGAAATTCTGCCAACAGTCGCAAACCTGGTCGCCCATAAAATGGGCCCGAAAATAGCAGTGTCCAAGAAGAGTGTGTAAAGTACGGTAACAAACAATGACAAGGCATTGTGCTGCAACTCATGGGTATTACATATGGTTTCGTGACACACATACATGTGTAAAAACAGGGGTGCAATTACTATAAAATGCACGTTTTTTTCCTGCAACACCATGTAACGTTTTGCAGCTACTTATGGAGTTTTCCAACGCAAAGTGGATGTCATCTAAAGAGTTTGACAAATTCTTTCTGATGCCATCATTTTGGAAAAGAAACGATTAGACTGTATTTAAAAAGTGCGAAGCTCATGAGCAGTTAAACGGCCCGTTTTTTTTTTTTTTTAAATCTTTTTTTTTCCTCGCTTAGTCTGCAGCAAGTGCGTTTTACAGGAAGGAGGGAAAGAGACGCAAAAAAGCAAGCTGCGAAGGCCTACCGTGAACACTAGCGCGTCTCCCTTTCGCCGCTCCAAAGATGGAACGAAAGAGCGAGTCGTGGCATGGAGACGGATGCACGCGAATCTTGCACGCCGTACGCCGGCTGTCTGATGTCAGCACGCTGCCGGGAAGAGAGAGAAAAAAAATACGTGCGCCTCCTGGCGTCTGATTTGTGCTACTACACCCTGCGGCTCTGTTAAATGGTTTCTGCGCATGCATCTACAGAGTTACTGCATCATCGTCACTGTCAGCGCAACGCTTTAAGACGAAAAAAGTAACAAAGCTATTATCTGTTGAATAAATCAAACTACGGGAATGGAATGTTGCAGCGATGAAAAATGGAAAATGGTATGTGTGTGCGTGCGTGCGTGTGTGTGTGTGTGTCTGTGTGTCTGTGTGTGCGTGCGCGTTTACAGGTAGGAGGTAGTCATACAGGAATAAATTAAGGACTGTGAGGACACACTGATATTCATACATTAATCACTCATCCCCACTGAGCACTCAGGTCTTCCGAAACACGACCCCAGAGCTATTAGATTGACGTCAGAAGCGACGGTGCAATATCTGAGCTTCTGGTTTAAAATACTAATTAACTAAAAGATATAGTTCATACAAGAGTTAATACTAGGAATATTATGCTAAATGAGCTACCGTTTAATCTGCAGTGAATATGATCGAAAATTAACTGTGAGCTTTATGTTTACAGCCAGACCACTTTCAGACCTAAATTGAAATGCCGCACACGCATTTTCAGCACACATTCCAAATCCCTTGAACTTCAACTATGGTGGCTCACCACTCGGCCACTTTTAGCACATAATACATTTGCCATTGCCATAACTGTTTATTATGTGTTTGAACTTATCATATCTCATATTTTGCCCATATTCCGTAAATCTGCCTTTTCCAGTGTTAGTATCACACTGACATTGCGGACATGTATCTGTACAATGTTCGCAATCTATAAACTCACATTGAACTGAAACTAACTTTAAAAAAATCGATTAATTTTGAATGTTTCAGAACCATGGACAGTACTTGCTGAATTGTATGTCGAGGTTTTCTCTGTGATGATAAACTGTCTCTTTTATAATATTCCGTTTATTTTCTCTACCACAGGGTCATGGGGAACCTGGAGCCTTTTCCAGGGCACAAGGCAGGGGACACCCTAGACGGGAGCAACTTAATATCACAATCACACACCCATTCTGGACCATTTAGAGATGCCCATCCGCCTACAAATGCATGTCTTTGGACTAGATTAGGAAAGTGGAGTACCCAGGAAGAAGAAACCGCAGAGAAGATACAAACTCTGCATGCACAGGACAGCTAGAGTAATCGGAAACCCCTGACCCTGGAGGAGTGTGGTAAATGTGCTAACCTCTAAGCCTATATGCCCCTTGTGTTTTCCTGAAAAATGTAAAGACACGCAATTAATAAACTTTGTGAAGCATATAAGTTCTGCATGAGAATCTTGACCATTCTCTGAGTGTAAATAAATGAAATAAAAAAAGAAAACCCATAATAATGTAGTTTCTGTATTATGAGTTTAAAATTAAAGGAACTGATATAGTTTTCTCTCTTTGTTCTTGCTCACTCTCCTGCCACACACTTATTGTTGTTATTATTATTATTATTATTATTATTATTATTATTATTAGTAGTAGTAGTAGTAGTAGTAGTAGTAGTAGTAGTAGTAGTAGTACTGTAGTAGTAGTAGTTATTATTATTATTATTATTATTATTATTATTATTAGTAGTAGTAGTAGTAGTAGTAGTAGTAGTTTTATTCAAGTAGCTCAGTATGCCTACATGACTTGCAAAAAGTATTCATTATTTTTTCCTCACTATTTTCAAATGACTCAACCTAGTTAGTAAGTTAAGAGTAAGTTTGGCGGTGTGAGTTTAAAGGCATAAAGGACAGCAGAGGTCGCTCTTACTGAATTTTTTAATAGAGTCTTTTGATGCAGCTCCACAGGTTCAGCTAACTCGTACTCTTCGTATCTTTCCTTATAGGAGAGCATCCATAAAAAATGTGAAGCGCAAATCAAATATAGAGTATTGTTATCTGCGTATATTGTTTTTCTGTTTATTTAAGCTCACTGTTCACTGTATAAACCCTGCCGCCTGGCTGCACAAGTCTTTTATTCTTTATATCATATTCTCTGTTAACATGCACTGGGTATTTCCCCCCTTTTTAACGCAGACTGAAGCAATGTATGGTTCGTCCTCTTGAAAACATTGGGATAATTTATTTCTTGCCTTCTTGTAGCATTGCAGCGGATGTCAGATGTATGGATTTGATGCAACGCCTCACGATCATTTTTTTTTTCTCTGAGGCCGAGCGGCGAATGTGACCTGAATGCAGCACATGATTTAGCGATGAAACGAGACGAAAACTCATTCAGAACTGCTGAAGAATCCGTGACGCGTTTAATCGCCTGATAACCCGCAAGCTGCTGAAAAAAATCATGTCAGCGCGCATCAGTACAGAAAAGGAATATTAGTGGAGGGACGGTCGCATCCTCCGACATCAGACATTTTTTTCTTTTCGTTTCGTTTTCGTATGGATTTGTGATGGCAGAGATCATGGTTTGACGGTCTTTTAAGCGGCACAGGGAGACTATAGACATACACATACGGCGGTGTGTCGGTGCTCAGTGAGCGCTGAATGTGTCGTTGGTGCGGGGAGGATTACTGCACGTTTACCCCTCTCTCCGCGCCACATCGGAGAAGCGGAGAGAGACGGGCCACGAGGGACACGACGGAAACAGTTTACCGCTGGAGGCATTAATAACCGGGCTTTTTCGCTCAGGAAGTGGATTTAATGGTTTTACTTTAAGCAGACATCGATCCTGGACCGCAGCATCTCATGTTCATTTCTTCCTGCAGTGAGTGATACAGAGGCATCAGTGCCGATAAGCGCGCTCACTACACTACTGCATTTTTTGGGGCAAAGATAGACTGCAGATACTTGCTATATATGGCTGTGTAGCTTCCACGGAGGAGGGCCAATCCCCTCATTTCGTTGCATTTTTTCTCACAATGCGTTTTGTCCGAATGCACTTGGGAGATTTTTAGCCCAGAATCATTTGGCCGTTCCACTATCTGCCGTCTCCTCTCCAATTGCAAGATTATCGGGAGGGGAAAAAACACCCAGCAGCGCATCCCCGATGGCATGGACACTTCCGCAGGGTCTGCCGCGCCGCCGTGCTACCGGAGCCCGTTCGCAGCCCGCCCGAGCCCGCGCCGAGCCAAAGCAAGCGGCATGAGGCTCGAGCCGGTGCCCTTCTCCATGCTGGTCATCGGGGTCGCGTTCGCGTGCCACTCCCCGAGCCCGAGCTCGCTGCGGGAGCGCGCCCGCCACTCCGCCGTGGTGATTGAGGGCCGTGTGCAGTCGGCGCCCCACAACGCTTCGGGCGCTGAGCCCTACCGGGTGGACGTCAAAGTGCTAGACGTGTGGCCGCGGCACAGCGGCGGCCTCGAGCGCGAGCAGCTCGTCACCGTGCGCGAGCTGGGCCCCACGAGTGGGCCGTGCGCGCGCGTGCTCAACGACCAACGGTACATCTTCTTCATGGACCCCACCGATGAGCCCCTGGTGTTCAGGGCGTCGTACGCGCCCCTTGAAGCCAGCGGCATGGATGTGAAAAAAGACGTTGGGAAGATCTTGTGCGAGGACTGCGGTAAGTTTGGCTTGAGATATCCAATTAATTGCAAAGAAGGTCGCGAACGGTTTTGTTGTCATCTTGTGCCTTGCCTGTATATGTGTATGCTTAGACAAAATACCTGTCTATGCTGCATAGGATACATATTCAGCCATATATATATATTGTTCTAGCACGAATTCAAAGTAAACCTCAAGACAGAGTTGAAAAAGAATATCTCAGCCATCACTGTCATGGCTATAATATCGCAGCTCTGCATACGAGTAGTCGTCCGACAGAAATGTGGAAATAGATATAAATGAGGTGGCTTTAGTAAATATTTAAGCAAGCCTGATTCTATTCAGATTTTCTAAAGTAATACTATGTCCACTGATAACTAATAATGTTTCTGTTTCTGTTTTGGTGACAGGGATAGCAGGTGTAAGGCTTTCTTGTCGCATTTCAACTTTAAGCTTTCGCTTGGTTCAAATGTTGCTTGCATTCCCGGGAAAAACAGCTGCATTTTTCTCCATTGCAGTGGTCTCATCTGCCCAGATGGTGGGCCGGGTCCTCTGCAGAAAGGATTTTTGGGCCATGCGCTTTCTTCTCTGTCTGTGTATAGGCCTGTACAATTACAGTTGACCTCCCTGTTTTCGCTGTCCAGGGTGCTACATCTGACCAGTCTTTCATTCTTCTAACGCGCCTCTTAAAGGTTGATTGACAGGAGCTTATTATATTGATTCTGCACTATAGAGGAAAAGAGATTTATCTAAATATTGTTAAGTCGTTTTGGAAATTTTACAAAGCTTATTGTGTGGTCCAGCTTTCACGACACACATAGGTTATGGATAAAATGTGCTAGATTAAGTGCATATGATGTTGTAAATGACTTTGCAGTTTCCATTTGTCCAGCATGCTCACAAGTTACTACTGGACTAATTTGTTGACTTGTTGCATTTATCTTTAGTTAATGTTCTCTAAACTACCATTATAACTGCTTTATCCTGGTCAGGGTAGTGGTATCCCTGGAATACTGGATGTGATGTGGGAATACACGCTGGATAGAACACCAGTCCACCATGCACACACTTTCATGCAATCATTCATACCTTGGGGCAATTAATCATAGTCAATCTGTCACCCAATCTGCTGAGGAAAGGGCACCAGAGAACCTAGAGGAAATCCAAAAACATATAGGGACAGCATGGAAGACTCAACACTGACACAAGTTATGTGTTTTGCTCAAAACAGAAAGCTGGGTACATTTTCTTACTCATTCACAATTGCAGATAGGTTCCACTCACAATTTCACTATATCTAGTATTAGACCACTAAGCATTTCACATTGTGCCAAATAAAATTAAAGCTAATAATTGAAAGCTAATAATAGCTTCTTAAAGGGATTCTACTTGCAGCTTTGACACTGTTATATGTTGGTCCTTTAAAGATTTCCATAGAGGAATCTTATAACAGATAATAACAGATCTCTTAATAGAGATATTCTTAATTGTGGATGTAAATTCAACTTACATAAAGATGGACTGGATGTGGATTGAATAAATTAAAAAAAAAAAACCTTCTGTAAGCATTAGAACATGCATGGTGGTGCAACAAGTTGTATTTCAGCCTCACAGCACCATGTTCCTGGTTCGAGCCTGAGCTTGGGTATTTGTCTGTACATAGTTTTGCATGTTCTGCCCATGTCCATCTGGGTTTTCCGTGGGTTTTCTGGTTTCCTGCTAAAATATATAGGTGTGTGTACTGGTTCTGCTAAATTGCCCTTAGGTGGGAGTGTGTGTATCATGATGATGTAGCATTCTATTCATGTGTATTCCTCACACATTCAGTTCCCGAAATCCTGATCACAATAAGGTGGTTACCGGAAATGAATGATTGAATGAGTGAAAACTTTTGAGATTGTGTGTTATTGTAAAAACAGTGATTTGGTAGCAGGCATGAGCTAAAGGCAATTGCAGCCGATCATCAGATTCATGATGGTGAACCCACAATCCGGGTTATCTACTGATTGTGTACAACAGTTTGCACAGTAAGGAAAAAAGAACACTACAAACATGTTTTTATAAACATCTATTTTCAACATCAGCTATTTCTTCCTCCATAGAGTAATTCTAACACAAGTGGGTTGCTATTATGCAAGAAAATATTGTAGAAGGGCAAATAAGGTTCGAGCCTGTAAACTAGCTACTAGTCCCAAAACTTCAGCCGACTCTTCAGCAGAAAAGCTTTCATATTCAGTATAGTTCTCATATTCAGTAGAAAACAGCCAACTAAGATTTTATTCTCTGAATTATGTTCTTGTATAATGGGGTATCAAGAAGTGGTTAAAATTTTGCACTAATGACCAGAAGGTGAGGAGCTCGCATCTGAGGCTGAATTAATGAACAGTGTGAGGTGTTGCTGTTTATTCAGTTTATCTTCTCTATATTGTATATTCAGTTTATCTTCTCTACAAATGCTGTAGTAAAGGATAATTTGTTAAGTGGCAGGGGTGCTGTTGTCCAAGCAGGGGTGGATTGTTCTGTGACTTAAAAGCTGTGTGGATTTCTTCATATTCTGCATCCAGGTTGCATTTTTGTTAATGACATTCTATAGACACTGGTAGTTGGGACCATTTTTTATGTCATTTGTCTCCACATAGCGTAGATATTAGAGAAAAGACATATATCATCTCCTCGTTCTCTGTTTAATTTAATGGTCTCAACACATCAGTGTTTGTGTATATAAAAACATAAGTATTTTAATGTACTGAATGGTAGCAGATAGGAGAAATTTCTTCATTTTTGTTCAAACGCTCATCTCTATTAACAAAGATCACAGCTGTACTTTAGTCACGAATTCCCAGATGCCCCTGGAGCAACATCTCACTGACATAACTGCACGACACAAAGACAAGAATAACTGTTGATTGACATGCACCCAGAGAAGGATATGCCTGGGTTACTTGGTTTTTAATTATTTTACTACTTAAGGAAGCTATAGGACAAGGAGCTTGTGTAGCTTTTCTGAAGGTTCTATGAGGGAGAAATGTGTACAAGGAACTAATTACTGTATATTCCCTTGACACTGCAATGATAGGTCCCTGGGGGAATCGCTAATATATGCCATTAATCTGTCTTGAGAATGCAGCTGGGGGAAGATATTTAAGAAAGACGCCATGGAAAGTCAATACTGCATTGCCTACAGTAAGGGATTGAAATATATAAGGAAGTAATGGACGGTGTGAGCTGTCAAAGACAGCTTTGGAAGATGCAGCAGGCACTTAATCAGGACTTAATTGAGCTCTGTCAGTATAAGGGCATGCTCTTGTTGAAGTGGATTGCAGATGATTTCTTTAAGTGTGTCATTTGTGCGCAGCTATATAGCATGTCTTAAATGTAAATGTTTAAGTGGAATAGGCTTTTTTTGGTTTCCTTAATTGCCATTACTTCACTAATAAGATGTAATTAGATTTGAAAGTAGGGCTGAAAACGGACAGTTGAAAAGTGGAGAAGGATCAGGTGATGCTTTCTCAAATTTTAATTGTCTGTTTTGGTGAGTCTTAGCGGCAGAGGGATTTGTACTTTATGATTTCTTAGTGCAGTGACAAGCTGAATTTTTCTTGTTAACTTTAAGAGCAAGGAAAAAAGAGAAGCTGACAACTGAATGAATGTTTATATTTGCAAAAGTGTAATGAGGGATAACAGGAACAAACACTATAAATGACAAAAAAGCACAATATTGTACTTTAATTAAAAAAAATTCTATATAATTGACAAATTGCTATTGTTAAAGAGAATCAAATAACTTAATTTAACATTTAAATTTCCTCTAATAGCCTGCTCTTGATAAATTCTTTGCATTTACATGAACAGTGCTGTTAAATTCTTTTCTGTACATTTCTAAGATTTAGGAAAGTGGAAAATAAGTGCAGGGTCAGGGGAAGGGTTAAATGTTAAGCCAAAGAGCCCAGCAGTGGCAGCTTGTCAGCGGAAGGATTTGAATTCATGATCTTCCAACAGCGTAGCCCAGGGCCTTATCCACGTAGTCATCCAAAGATAAATTACAAGAACAATTAAAACCTTCAGTGTCCTACAGAGATATAATTGTACTTGTCTGAGGTTCCTGGATGAGTAAGTCATGAGGCGTAATGTGCTTCATGGTGATTCTACCATGAGTCTTGAGTCTACATTGACCATCATTTTAAAGGAATAGCCATGCTAGTTCATTTTGTCCCAGGGGCTATGTTGGCTGCTCGTGTTCAGTCTTGCATACTGTAGTTGTCTTTGAAATGGGGGTTACGATGCTGTTCCTGGAACTCCTGCATGAGTGTACTGCTGTGGCTCAACTGTGGAATACTCAAGAAGGTCTATGTATTGATCCTGCTTATGCATGATGATGAATGTTTGTGGAGATTCTTCACTATCCTCTACTGGTGATAGATTCATACACTGCTTCCCCTCAGTGGTGCTGTGCTTGTGCTGTTCAATGCATTGCCACACTGATATACTGTAAGACGTGTGACAGATCAGGACACATGTGTCCTACACTCCAGTGTGCAGGTTTCTGATAAACTATTCTGATTTTGCTGGACACGAGAGCCTATAATATAACAAAAACATACTTTCAACTATTGATTTAGTATGTAAAGACAAGACCTGTATCCTGGGATAAAACATATTTTTGTAAGACAGGTTTGATTTATTAATAAAGATATTTTGGGAATAGTTTGGCCAAAAGTAATCATATGGCATTTCAATCAAAAGACATATTCAAGATGGTCCAAAGTTTGTTTCTTTACTACCAAAAAGCAGTGAAAATACATGCTAGATGTGATAATGAAGTCCAATGTATGTGCTACTTAATAAATAGCCTATACTATATTATGCTTTTTGTTTGTTTGTTTGTTTGTTTGTTTGTTTGTTTGTTTATCTATCTATCTATCTATCTATCTATCTATCTATCTATCTATCTATCTATCTATCTATCTATCTATCTATCTATCTATCTATCTATCTATCTATCTATCTATCTAAAGAACTGGCAGCACTGCTCTCTTTTATAAACTTTGCCTCCCATTTCCTAAATGTTTGTTTGGTGGAATGCCATTATGGTTGCAATCCATTTTTTGTTCATTTATATTTTTCATTCTGTGGACATTAAGTGAAACTCCTTGCAACTTCAGACTCTGTCCATACTTGTCATTGTCTATGGGTGTCTTTCTGAGTGGAGAATGAGGTAGCCTATTGGTTAAAGTGTTTGCCCACCGATCGTGAGTTTGAATCCCAGGTCTGCCAAGCTGCCATGCCTGGGCCTCTGAGCAAGGCCCTTAACCCTCAGTTGTTCAGGTGTATAAATGAGCTAAAAATGTAAGTTGCTCTGGACAAGGGTGTCTGCCAAATGCTGTAAATGTATCTTTCATTACAGTGGCCATTTTGCACCAATGAATGCTTTTCTCCACTTGGTGTCTACATATTGTCAGCTCAGCTCATATCTTCACAATCCTGTATACCTACACCTGCCCCTACCCTGTCTCACATTCTGTCTCTCTCTCTCATTCTCTCTCTCTGTCTTTTCCTCACACTGTCCCATCCATGAGTTCACCTGCTGCCTTCACAAAGCCCCTCATGCTGAGTATCTGACATGAGCTCTGTACAGCAGCCAGACTCTGTGGCAAGCTCTAATGATTAACATAAAATTTATGCCATGGTTGACTCTTGAGTCTAAATACGTTCCAATTTTGGGACCTGATATGTATAGCTCTGATAACTGAGCACCAACATCCTGTTGTATACAAATTGTCGATGTTCAACGTCTGTCATTTTATAAATGTATGAGTTTAGATGTTTTAGTTTGCAGTTTTCTCGGCTGTTTTGTTATCCTGTTTAACAGTATCCAATTTGTCCTGACTAATTAATGTTTGATTATTCTATGTATATTTATGTGTCTAAGGAGCAGACCTATTGAGTTTATAGGTATAGGTATAGTATATAGGCTTATAGTTCACAATATCGAAGGAAAGGCTGTTTTCTGTTTAATCAAAGTTATTAAATGATACAATTTCTAATGTTAATGTAAAGATACTGTATCATATCAGATGTTCCAGACAAGGCCTCTATATAATACGTCTTTATCTTATTTTACATTCATCAGACAGCATAATAAAGAAGTAGCTTTCTATTTACCGCCAATTAGGAAAGGCTTCTCCTATTCATGCTACATGAACAGTACACTAGCATGCTAGCATATTTGCTTAGGAAGCAGCAACAGCTTTGATAGGCGGCAAGGAAGAAAAATAAAAAATCTTTAAGGTCTTGTGTAAGCAACCAGCAGCTTCCTCTACAGTTACGACGCTGACAGTCAGTGACCTAACCCTACTGTGTAGATCAGTAGACCTTGGAAAAAAATACAAAGAAATGCACATATACACCCACATACACATACACTCACATACTTGTGTCTCTCTGCTGCAATCAAGAAGCCATTCCTCACTGATGTATTCCAAGCTGAAAAAATCAGTCTAGCAAATGGGAAGTTCAGAGACTACTCAGTAATGAGGAATGCATGACTCAAAAACATGGCTAGAGATCTGTGTGACTAGCAGCACAACTAGCAAACAGCAGAATTTGAAGAAAAATGCTTTAAAGGCCCCTCCCTTGCATGCAATGTTTCATTTTGTTACATTTTAATGTGCTGCTTTTGTTTCATTACTTGAAAATGGAAACCTAACACACACATTCATTGATTCTTATCCATATCGCCTTATACTGTATATGCATTTGAATTCGATGTATCTTTACTCTCCTAGTGAGATCTAGTCCGAGCCAGGTGATACAATATTTATTGGAATGAAAAATCCTGCTCCCTGTTTGAATGTTGCTGACTCAGTCCTTAGCCTAACAGCCACTTTAACGACCTAACTATCCCTGACCTTCTTTATTCCAAAAAGGACTCTTTTATCACACAGCATTAGCTAATGAAGAAAAAAGCGGTAACACCAGGAGCCATGGGTTTGTCTGCACACAAAGGTTTTACTTGGATTAAAAGTGGTTGGTTTTAATCCAGCATTTACAGTTTTTTTTTAGCAGTGGCAGTAAATTGTTTCATGATGTAGAAGGTCCTTTGCCACCAGACTTAAATGAGTAGTATATCTGCTCGAAACAAGTCACACGTTCACTAATGTTTTTAGCTTTGAACACCGTGTCATGTTTGAAATGTGACCATTGATTTTATAGTCAGCGTTTCTCGCATGTGATCTGGCTGAGTGCTGTTTTAAAACCATCCCAGCCCACACTCCGAAGACCTCAGCGGTCAACAGTGACCTCTCGGATTACCCCCACTGAGCTGGAATGGAGCCATCTTACATTATCCTAACACCACACACAGATAATGGGCACTGTTATTAATTGCACGCTTTATTTCCGAACGGAATTCCATCTGACATGGTGTGTTATTGCGCCTTTAAAAGACAGTAATGTTTCCGTTTAAGCAAGCAGCAGAGCATAATAGCACACAATCTAATGCTACTCCAAATCTATGAATCATGGTGACTGCTACAACAGTTAGAAACATTTCTCACCTCCATAATGAAGCTACACAATGGGAAATGGAAATCAGCTGACTGGATCACCGATGACTAGGGACTTCCTGAAAATAATCTAAACAATAGCATTAAATTACGCAAAAGCCAAAAGATCTGGTGCACTGCAGCCCCTGGTAGTCCAGGCACTCTATTGTAGTTTATTGGAAACAAAGTTGATGATCTTCATTCTGCAGTGTGGGAATTATCTACATAGTGATATCATTTAATATAGTGGGGCTTCATTGACTGACATGGGAGAGCTGAATCCGGATGTTTGAAAAGACATGATTGAATTTTGAGTGCCGATTTTAAAAACAAAAGATGGCTGCCATTGACTAGCACTATGTCTCCTCTTTTTGATGGCTGTTTGGCTAATTAGGAAATAGTTCCCATTGTTGTAAAAAAGCTCTTTATTTTCTGTGGTCACTCAGGCTAAAGTGCGTTTTAGCCAATCAGCAACAACCATATATTAGAATTAGTGGTTCTAAGCAGACGTGTTTCTACTACAAAGTACTTTACAATGGTACTTAAAGTAGCAGCATAAATGCTGTGTCAAAACTTATAAGACAAAAAATGTGTACAAATGAATGTCAAATAGTTCCTACTCGGGTTTAAAAAACCTATGGTTTTTTTTTTTAATGTTAAATACATGTATTACTTATCTAAAGCTGTTATAAAGATGTTGTGCCTATGCATTTTTGCCTGAAAAACTTACCAATGTTACCATATAGAATTTGCAGTGTTTACTATTTAGAATTTGACTTGCTGCCTGGTTAATTATGTTACTGAAATCAAGGGTACCATTACCTAGCCAACTTAGATATAGCCAGATAACATAAGCAAACTGCACTTTGTGGAGATTTTTGCTAGGGCTAGGATGCTCATCCTCATGCTCAACACTGCAGTTTCATGGCTTATCCGTATTTAAACACACAGCAATAACTATAACACTATATAACTATAATTACCTTTAATAGCATCACTGCAGATGTAAAACTGGCATGCTTCTGTATAGTTTTTCTAGGTTTACGAACTCGATTGGATGCTAAATTGAAATGATTGGATGCTAATATGAGTCTATTCAATTGATTTATAGCATACAGTCATGAAAGGAGTAAAATGGGTTTTTAATCTGAAATATAAATCTGCATAAGTACAATTATTCATTTTCAATAATACTCAAATAACATAGACATATGGTAAAAGAACACTTACTGATAGTAGCAGAGTATAAATAAAAAAGTCATTTCCAATCCTGTTTACTAGCCAGTACAGGTTTGTAATGGTACACAGCTGTCCATCATTAATCACTCAAATCAAAAGACAAATGATAGTGGCGCTAATGACAAGTCCAAAATCTATTTCTCTCAATGACGCTCAAACTGGTCTATCGGTTTAGCCAAAACTCAGAAAGGAGCCATTTTTGAGCATCTATTGGAAACGACCTTGTTGAATTACAACCACAGGAAAGCGCTTGTCTGTCAGAGTTATAAATCTGAAGAGGAGTTTTTGTGGTCAGGACTGTGGGGAGTGGAGCAGCTATGTAGGGGTTATAAGGGATTAGAAGCTACACTCAGGCAAGCCTGTATAATGCCCTGTAATTGACAAGCTGTAAATTTTCCGCAGTAACTATGGTGGAGTGTTCACATGTGAGCGCATTCACAGTACCTGCTTGAGGTACATTCTTATTCCCTGTCATGAAATCGTTTCTTTAAAAAAAAATCAATGAAATCAATGAAACTGCTTAATTGTGTACAATTGTGTCTACTGGCATGCACTTGACTGGAGAGTTTTGTTGACTTGAGATGAAAACAGAAGTTAGACACAAATGCTCTTCAAATTTCCTTTTTTCTTTCTAAATACTCAAACTATTTATAAAATATTCTACTTTAATAAATAGTCATCTAGTTGCAACTCATTGCGAACAATTCATGCTGTTCTGTTCATTCTAATGTTATATGCCTTTTTAAAAAATATATTTCAGTATTGTAATGAATTTGTATTCTGTTTTATTCTTTATTCTTTATGTATTTCTTTTTCTGGCTGTTTGAGACAATAGAGGAATGCAGCACAGTGACCACACTGAGGCAGTATATGAACAGGATTTTGACCAGGTCCAAACCGTTCCAAAAAAGAAAGTGCGTGTGAGTCGTGTTGGAATCGAGTGACAGTGTAACTTTCATCAAATGGATTTACTTTCAGTCTAATCCATTCAAACCACATGTAATAAGGCACATTGCTGAAGTTTAAACTTTCATACTCCACAGATGGAGCATGTTTAGAAATCCCGCTACAGGGAAAATTGCAATGTAGCACGCACATTTTTATTTTATGACGACATTTCTGTGACAAACTGAATGGCCCTTGGGGCTAGTTTAACTACCTTAATGAGTGATAGCAAAGAACTAAACAGCAAGGGTCACTTTTACTATTTCCCACTTGATGTGGGGCAGAATTTAAGTTTTCTTGTTTTAACAGTTCAGATCTGTTGCATATTGTACTTAATCCTTGTTAGCATGACTGTCTTATGTAAAATTGGAATACTTTAGCAAATATTAGTTATGTGAGCCTGGCAATTGAAGTAAACTGACACGCCATGCAAATGTTTTGCCGAAGGGCTGAGGAGGTGGTTTTCAGGAGCAGAATTTCATGTTAGTCTTTCCTGTTTACTCGTGCTATCCATGTTTCCTGTTTCCTTCTAGCTGACTGAACAAACTCCAAAGGAAACGAAGTGGATGGAGAATTCTAATTCACCCCTATAAAATTACTATGCTAATCACTCTAGTACAACCCACCACGCTTTAATCCTGCTGCAACAGAGTTGTTGTAGGAAGATTCTTAACTGTTTTCTGTGACCGTTGTGTCTATTTGGTGTACTGCCTGTTATTCTTACTGTTATTTTTTGCCTTGCTGTAATATCTTGTTCCATCTGTCTTCCTGAGAGAGTTATATCTCCTATTGGAATTGATTGTGTCTTGGATTAGTAATTATTGTGGCCACAGTGTTCTTGGGTCATATCCAGCTGTGTTGTCTTGGATCTGACTGCAGTCTTGGACGCTGTCTTGACTATCATCTCAACCATTCCTTTGCTAAATCCAACCTCATCTCTAGACTCTCTGTTTCATTCTTAGAGAAGAATCAACATAGTGAGTTTATATGCCTGTGCAGAGAGGATGTCCATTTGGCTGTCGCTTCTCTGAGTTACAGCTCGCTGAACCCAATCCATTCATCCATTACATCCACTACTATGGGCTCTCGGTCTTCTCATTAGATGCGGTGTTTTTAAAGCCTACAAAAAAGAGGAGAATTAAATTTTTAATATAGAAGTTCAGGTGAAATAAAGAGAGAATGAGGATGAGTGGGAGCTGGATGGTAGGTGATTGAATAGATGCATTGCTTTTTGCCTGGAAGTCCTTATCAACTATTCATCAAGACGGCACTGCACTTACCCACTGCTGTATAGTATACAGGAAGCAGCCAGACTGGCAAGGATTGTGAGCTTTAAGAGATGTGAGGGTCTTTTTGTGGTTGCTTCCACAGACCCTCCAGACACCAACACCACCACAGATTGTTACATCATTACATCATAACATCATAACAGTACTATCACTTAACATCAATGCCACTAGTGCAAATTGCTAAAATCATACCATGAATTACAGACCATACATGTTCAATAACGCTATTTTGTACACCATCGGACCACCAGTGCCATGGCCAACATTATTACCACTACCTCTCTCCAACAGTACTATCTGTTACACCATCAGCACCTCCACAGACCATCGATCCCATGACGAACATAATGCCACCAATGTCATAACAACATTAACATAACTTTTCCACTTTTCCTCCACCACTCATCACATAACCAATGATACTATATAGTACATATTCATCACTATTACCCACACCATCACTAACTCTATGACCTACACTGTAGACCTATGTATCAACAAGATCACAAGGAACACCATTTCCACCACAGACCAAGAGACATCTACACACATTTACCACCTTCACTACCACAGTATATTTATACCACTGAAATCACTTGAATGACCCGATCACCAACGTCATGACTGATGAACAAAATCAATACCAGCATCACAGACCCTTAACCTCACAATGCCTTCATAGGCTAAAATTAAAGAACACTAGAAAGGACATTATTCATAATAACACTCTCCGGCGTTTATAACAGTTTATAATCACACCCTTCGGTATCACCCAAATGAGGATGAGTCCTCTCAAGGTTTCTTACTTTTCCATCTAAGGGAGTTTTTCCTCACCAGAGTCACCTCAGTCACCTCAGGATTTTGTTTATTGGTAAATAAAAGCAAAAAAACATGTTGAATATTATTACTGACCTTTTGTATAATATTAATCTTCAGTGCTATTCCATACTATATTTTTGTATGTTCTTTAAAGCTGCTTTGAGGAAATGTGCATTGTTAAAAGTGTTTACAAATAAAATTGAATTGAATTGAATTGAACTAATAGTCAACACCATAGCCACTAATGTGATCACCAACACAACCACCACATCATAAAACACTACTTAACTAAACACTACATAAATATAATTTATGTACTTTAAACACTACATAAATATAACTACCCACTCTAACCATATTACCACATTCACCGGCACTCTCACCCTGTCTCAGACCAACTTTTTCACCTCAGGACAGACAACTGCCATCATTACCACCACAAACAAGTAACACCGTCAGTAACACCATTATGACCACTACTGACCCAAACGCTATCCACGACACAACATCACCATCACCAGTCCTCACAGTGTTCTGCATCTCTCACTCATCCCCTGCTATCTCTCTGTCTCTGGCTCTGTTGCTCTGCTTTCTGTCCTCTCTCTCCTTCACTCTCTCACTTTCCACATATCAGTAGGAAGCATAGCACATGTCTAACCTGTAATTTACTGGTGCATAAATTGAAACCTGAAACACACTCTCTGTATTATTCACTCTAGAGATGTTGTTGTTTTAGGAGATAAATGGAAGCTTTTTTTGATAATTACACCAAAATCAGTGGCTGTTCACTTTACAAGAAAAAAAAAACTTTGTTGTATATTTAGGGTATTTCACAACAGTAATGACACCACTGACACAAGTAATGCTAATAATCAGTTAATAGTTCTACATTTACATAAGAGCCAAATATCAGCACAATTTATACAACTTACATCTCAATAATATAACTTGATATAACTTAATATAACTTTTTACTGTTTTTTGTGTGTCCTATCAGACAAATCTTAGGTTAATAAGATATTTTAAAAAAAAAATCATTACAGTTATTACATCTCCTGACACGTCTTAAAATGGTACTCTAAGAGTAAAATTGGACTTTTAGAGCATACATTTAGTATTATGGACCTATAGCCTTTTTGTATTATGGACACAATGACTGGAAAAAGACAGATGTTTGGAGATGTTCTTTATTTTATAGTTTGAAAGTTTGTAACATCCAATTAAATGTTGTATAGATCCAAATATGTTCCACCCTCTGAGGCGGGACTTGCTCTACAATAGCATTACATTTACTGCATTTGACAGGCCCCGTTATCCAGAGTGACTTATATTTTATCTCATTTTATACAACTGAACAACTGAGGTTTAAGTGCCTTGCTCAAGGGCCCAGCAAGGGCATCTTGGAGGAACTGGGATTTAAACTCACAACCTTCCAATTGGTATTTGAACACCTTAACCACTAGGCTACCACATCCCTAGCATATTAGCATAATAGAAACAAACATGTTTCATTAGTGTCCTTTTGGCTGTCTATATCCACACACATACCATTCATTTATCCAATCGTCCCTTGTTTTAAAGCGGGTTAATTTTTCTGAGGTGTTCTACAGTACCAATATGCTTTCCAATGCTGTAAAATTTTATTCCCTCAGTTTTTTCTAAGCAAGTAACCAATTTTGCATTTATGTTTGTTTTACTACCAAAGCTTCTTCCTGAGTAAGAATAAGTAAAATACTTTTATTTTACTTATTAATTTTGAATTAATAAATTATTTTTTTTATTAATTAATTGCTATTAATTTCTTTGTGGTCCTCTGTATTTAGTTTTTGTTTAGATTCAGGTGGGATGTGACATATCTCTAATGATATCTACTGGTTGTAAAGTCAGTCAATCAAGTCAATACCCCATTACTAACTTCCTGTTTAAGAAGGAAATACATACATAAATAATACATACAATACAAACATATGGAATCAAATCACATCTTCATACAGGCTTGAAGTATAAATACCGTTTTGCAACCGACTCCGAACTGATTAACATGAGTAACTCAACTCTACTTATGGTCCAATTATTAAATTATTAAAGTGATTTAGATTCTAAAGTTTGTTAGTATCATACATGTCAGAAATACCAGCTTTGTTGGGTTTTTGATAGACGTTATTGTTGAACCCATCCATATTTTCACTCAAAGTTGAGAAAAACTTTGTATAGTCTGTTTTTATAGTCCTTTTTAACTTTTTATAGTCTGTTATATATAACTGACATCTTTTATATGGGTCCCTAGTTCTTAAGCCTTAGTTAGCATAGCTTAGAAACAGCTTTAGAAACAATCACTAAAGCTATAGAGTACAGGAGAAAAATGTAATACATACAATATAACATATATAAGGACAGGGTGCCAACTCATCGCAGGGCACAAATGCACACACACTTATACATTGCAAACAATTTAGAAATGCCAACCAGCCTACAATTCAAGCTATGTCTTTGGACTGGGGGAAGAAACTGGAGGTCGGAGCCATCAAGCCATCTCAATTTGACACTTTTTAAGTTACTCAGATGCTCATGCTTATATTTTTCCTGTTTCCAAGACATCAGTTTGGAGAAATAACTGTTAACGTCCTGTCTAATATATCCCACCCCTTGATATATGCCATTGTAACAGGATAATCAATGTTATTCACTCCACCAGTAAGTGGTTTTAATGTTATGGCATCATCCTGTCAGTCCTGCAATAGTAACTCACGATTAATCATGAGCTGTGTCGATGGTGTTGGGTTGGAAATGGTGCGAAATTTGAGTACATGAATGTTTCAGATTGAATGCAGTATTTATTTGTTTTCTAATTTGTTGTAAAGCTAGAGAATAAAAGCTAGCCATTTATCCTTGATGTGGGAATATATATATATATATATATATATCATCACCGACGTGAAATGTTTGTATTTTAATTTTTATCTTTCTACTATATTTATATCATGTGGTGGTGAGTCATTTGGGATGTCTGCTTGGTACAGTATGTATATTTATTGCTCTGTTTTTTAGCTAGTTATACAGCTGGCGCTTAAAGTTTTTGACATTATACACTGATCAGAAACATTTGCAAAGAGGTGTATGACTGCCTGCTGGTTATGAGCTGTGAATTAACTCAAAACTGGTCAGCACTTGACTATTTCCAGATGTCTAAATTAAAAAGAAAGAAAAGTCATACCGTAGGTTCACCCTTTCAGTGTCCTGGTGTGTGTCATATCTACCTGCTAACAAGGTTTACTGCTAACAAATAAATGTGTCAGTTTTCCCACATCTCTGTACAAACTGAATTACTTCTTGTCACGTTATGCAGCAGTTTGTCTCAATGGCTGAGCTTTGAAAGGTAAATGGCAAATAGAACCACATGTGAGTTTGATTAAACTTTAATTATAGCTGCAAGGTGTAAACTCTGAAGAGAAACCACTCCCTCCATGTTGAAAAACAATGGCTTAGTCGGCGCAGAAAGTGATTTGAAGTAATTGTGGCAGTGCGGTTAGGAGATGGTTAACTTAGATAATAATAGTTAATAATGTCATAAGCAGACCACCACCTCAGGAGGAGGGAAAATAAAGTGTAAAAGTGGGTTATTTAAAGGTTGCACACACTGATTGTGTGTTAGGCTGCACACACACACACACACACATACAAGTGGCCATATGTATCATAAAAATGTGCATGAGTGGACAGTCTTTAATATTTTGGTACTGTATATTATTTGAATGCCTTGAAAAATTGGAATAATTTTGTTTTCCAAAACGCACATCCTCAGTATGCAATAAACTTTTTTTTTTTTACTTCTGTAATATTGTGGAAACATAAGCAGATAATTATAGCTTCAGAAATTCAAATACTTGGGTCATATTCGAAACTAAATACTACCACTAAGTAGTACATTATTGTTTTCATTGCTGTTTAGGCATACCTCTTAGTGTGCATTATACAGCTTAGAATTCAGACTTTTATTCTTTAAAATTGTCTTGTCTCACTTTCCACCCACAGACATACGATCAGTCCATACAGAAAGACACATCATCAAAGCTCGTGTTATGAAATGTTATAAACAAGTAGTGCGCTGTTTTTCTTCCAAAGTCTTACTGTGTCTCTGTGTGTAAATTTCACATTATTTTTTGAAATTAAAGTCTAATAATATGATAGTAATGTGACATTTAAATATTTACAATTAATAGGTTTAAAAAACTGGCCAAACAAAAAGTAGTTAACAATGAATATGGTAGAAATTCTGTGCAATACAACTGAGCACAAAAAGTTTGGTTTCATTGATGTTTTCATACTTTTTTGTTTAGATACTATCAGTGCAAATATCTTTTTTAACTTTATATACTTTATTTTAACACTATATATTTTAAGTGTTTTAATTTTGCATTTATGAACAAAAAAGTATGTATTTTTAAGCCTATACAAAAATATCATAAAAAACAAAACTTCTTTCATACTTTTTAATATTTTAACATTTTTGTTTGTAACTCTGCGAAATCTCACACATCCTTATTGGTTAGGGGAAAATATTTTTTTAAATCGTTTTCTATTAAATTTGTATTTTGTTTTGTGTTGGAATAGATAAAATTTACCCAGATTTATTTTTCTCCTTTATTTTTGGTAAAATACACATACATTTTGTCTTCATTATTTCCATTTATAAGCCATGGAATGCAAACCATAACTCATTGCACAACTATACACATATACAACTGTGACCTATTAAAATAATGATGTTTGTGTATAGCTGAGCATGCATCTGTGTTGTTAAATTAGCTTCTGTCATCACTGCCCATATGAAACAGGATGTCTCAGGGGTATGATTTTGCAAGAAATGGCATCTTAAGTGTCATTTCATACGTGTGGTGTTGAATGCATGCTTAGCTCCTGTGTGTGCATGTGATAGGAGTCCAGAGAACACCAGTAGCGCCTATGACAGATGCTGGTGAACAAAAGGCACCGGGGCAAGGCGCCTGTGTTTTATAGGTGTGTGAGTGTGTGTGTGAGTGTGTGTGTGTGTGTGTGTGTGTGTGTGTGTGTGTGAGTGTGAAGTGGCAAAGTGCTGATAGAGGGGCTGCCGGCACTCCCGTTGACATTCTGCTGCTCTGTTTAACCGACGTGTCCAGCCATGTTCCCCACACGCACCATCCACATCTCCAACCAGTGTTTTCTTCCTCAGGTATGTCGTAGGTGTGGAATGATGTGTGTCTCAATACGAAGCAGCTTAAAGCAGAATGAATGGTTGTTCTTGTGCTCGCAGGCGAAGAATTTTTTCCTTGTGTGGGATCAGGGCAGTGTCCGTTCACAAGGAGAGAGCTTGATAAACACTGAAAACACATGTAATAGAAGCTTGACTAGCATGCTGTTTATACAGCCTCATTCAAGTCCCAACCCATAACAGCAAAACTGGATGTTTGTCATATTGTAGCGAGAAGAATAGTTCATTGAAGTACAAAAAAAAACGTTTTCCGTTTTGCACTCGGAAGGAAGAATGAAATTCTGCGGCTTTCTAAGAAGACAATATCGCTTAAGTCTTTAAATGTTGCAGCGCAACAAATCGTCTTCACAATATGGGTTTGAACGATGTAAAAAAGGAGCTTTATTGTTGTAGTGTTGTCTGTTGCATGCCGTGACACTGGCTGGGAGATTTGCAAAGAAAAGAATAACATTGCATCCTGGGAATTTGTTTCTGCTTTCTTGTAAAGCTTAGCATGCTCACACAATAGTTCAAGTGTCTTTTACCTTAAAGGCACTCTAAAAAAACCTAAGTAAATTTTACCAGAACAACACAAATGTTTGGTTTTGTTTGGTTTAGTTTTTTTTTTCAGGTGTCTGCCTGTAAAGGTCACACTGGGGTCAGTTTAACAAAGGAAGCCAGTCTGCTGGCATTGCCTTTTCATTTAGCTACATATCATAGAGAAACTGGCATAAGCCTAATCAATTTAATTTAGGATCAGATACTAACTATGATAGTCTGTCTACGTTTAGTCAGTCAGATGACACTTTCGTGCAAAAAGAACCCCACAATTGAGATACACTTGAGCAGTTGAAGGTTAAGGTAGGTCTTGCTCAAGGCAGTCTGGCAATGCTGAGATTTGATCTCACAACCTTCTGATATGTAGCTTTAAGCCTTTCCAACTGAACCACCATTTCCCTCGACTAGCTTGCACTGATTCAGCCACTTCTACTGCTGAATTACATCCACAAACCACTGTATCACCACTAAAAGGTTCATTTCAGTGCTTTACTAAACTGTAAAGTTTTTACTAGCATATAAACTTACACCAAAGAGGTTTGTTTTTTCATAAAAGAGTCTCTAAAAACTAGTCACTAATATTCATTTCAAAGAACAAACCCTTTTCACTCCTTTCTTACTCCTGTATAAAATATTAGATATCTTAATATGCATCGCATTTTCTGGTATTTTACTGAAACCCAATGGATTGCTATATTGCCCGATCTTTTACAGTGATATCCTCTAAAATTCTAAAAATGCATTTTGTTGTAAAACATATACAATAGATTTTTTACAGTGTTCATCAACATACTGAAGAGACCTTAACCGTTTTGTATAGATGACAAAGCTCAAATCAAAGGAAAAAGTTTTTAAATGACTGAATAAAATGACGTTAATAACCGTTGGGACGGATAGAAAATCCTGTTTAATTTTGATGATTAGTAACAGATTATTATGCTACATGTAAACACAACCATTGTTTTTCCCAACCTTGAACCTGACATGCACATTCTTTTATTTTCCCCGCTCTGAAACATACACATTAAAGCCATATGACTAGCAGTTATATCAGTTATATCAGGTGTTTTAAAGAAAGACTATAACAGCAGGCAGGGTTACTCTTGAACCCACTGACTGTTTATGTATGGCTGTTAATAGTTATCTTAATTATTTGCATATGGACATAAATATCATGTGTCACAAATATCATAATTAAGTTGAGGATAATTATTTGGATGACCTCTTTCAGCTCTTCAGTGTAAACAGCAACATGGCTGTATGTTTCTATTTTCCAAGCCCAGCTTATCCACACAATGCTCATATTCCCTAGTGTCCTTTATCATGTGTTGTTTTGGAAGTATTCCTCAATTTCTTGCTCTCTCCCTCTCTCTTGTTTCCTGTTTACCTTTTCTTTCACATCTGCTCAATTTTTTTCTTGTTTCTCTGCCACTTTCTTACAATTCTCTCACTCGTGGTCCAGCATTGCTCACTGCAGAACTAGGAGAGAGTGTCACCTGTGCGACGGGGTGAGAAGTCGGAGCTGGAGCTGTTCCCAGAACAGTGCTGACTTGGGAATAAAAGACAGACGGAAAAGTTGCCAAGCAACACGTTAAGGCTAATTCCCTTCACTTCTTGTTTTGAAATGTATTTTGGCCATGTCAGTGTAGTATAGATTACATTTTTTTTTCATTTACGCACCTGTGACAGAAAAATATACAGTGAATGGATCAAAGTCTAGTATAATGTTGCATTCTTTTAGTTTGGCAAGGTCAGTCATGAGGGCTTGTGAATGTGTCTGAAGCTGCAGTGTGCTCCAGTTCTCGTTTAAGGATGTGGGTATTTAAGTGGGGTAATTTGAAGCTGTCCGGACCGGCTGCAGGAGTGTGTCTATCTGCTAGTGCAAACAGACTGCTTCCGCTCTGTTCCCCCTCATATTGTTGTTGATAGATATACAGCAGTGACTACAGTAGCTGATCTACACTCCCTGGCTGCTTTATTAAGAGCAGCTTATTAATACTAGGCAGGAAGCACAATTTGCTTTCATAACAGCCACAACAATTTAGGGCTTTTCAGACAGCTCTTAACCCTAAATTATCACCTTCCTAAATCCAGCATTTAACATCGGGTAGAGAAATAGAGAAATTACCCTACTAAATAAATATATAGAAAATAATATATATAAAAATATATATACTTGTAATTTGAAAAGCTTGGTTAACACCACCTTTTACCAGGAGTTGTGAAACCATGCTTGTAGTGTTAACCCGGGACTGTGCTACTAAATGTGTACTGTGTGTAACAGCAGTGTAGTGTTAGAATGTTACACCTTGTATATTAGCAACAAGAGCCATTATTTAACCCAGTCTCATGCTGTGTTTATCCACTCATGGTTGTTGACACCACAAATATGGTTTGTTAATGTAAAGTGTAAAGTGTGAAACAGCAGATTATTCATAGCCAGGATTATTTAACCGTTGTGTGAACCGTGAAATAAGATAACCCAGAAATCCTTTTACTGGCGTTTACACTGACCATGCCAGAAGTATCCATTAGAGAATGAGTGTCTCAAAAAATGAGGCTTGATTGGTATTATTGGTATAAGAAAACGTTCTCTATACCATTACACCTGCACCATCTCCACTACCTTCACCAGCAGCATCCCTGGTTGCTCATAAGAATCCATTGTGAAAGTTAGTCTGTGTGTGAAATGAGCTTTAATTCAATAGTCAGAACTGGCCGGATAAATATACAATAAAGTCTTGTTATGCTTTGAGTATGAGACACAATAAAAGATTTGATGATTCCAAGATTCTGGCAATCATATTTCATTTTATTTCACATGTAATGAATGTCAGATGTGTTACTTGATGTTAAACTTGATAAAGCCTTTGCATGAGAAATATACTAGAAGACATTTTCTTGACATTCATGAAGACATTTTAAATCACAGCTGAGAGAACAATATACATCAGGAAACATGAATTTCTTTCTTGTGAATACCAAAGCTCTAGCAGAGGAACATGTGCTTTCATACACTCACAGAAAAGATAATCCTCTGCATAGAACCTCTAGGTTCCTTCCCTTCAAACCCTATCAAATAACTTTTATTTCCTAAGAGTTTCAGTTAAGCTGGCTTCATAAAGTGACATGTAAAATGACTTCTATTGTTTGGGCATTATGGTGACTTATATATATAAAAAAAAAGGTTCATCAAGGGTTCAATGGGGTTTATTGGATGGTTAATAGTTCCAAAGTCATTGTACTCTGAACCTTAGAGGAATGGTTCTTAAAGTGGGACCTATGACGTACAGAAAAAGATCTGTTTTTTTTTTTTTTTTTTAATTTGTTTTGCTTGTTTTGTTTAAAATTTTGCCACATCAATGGAAAACGCAACACTTATCAAAGTTAGATTTACTGTTGAGATTTTATAGTTATTAGCCTATAAATAATGTCAACCTGAACCTAGTGTGTTCTGCCACTGGAAAGTTTAAGAATAAAAATCTTTTATAGCGCCAATAAACTGCTAGAAATTTATTGTATATATTTAAGTAATGGGCCTAATATTTTAGCGCTTAGATTCAGCTAAGAGTTCCCTGCCTGCAGAAATGTTTGAGAACCCCTACCCCAGACCTTTAGGGTGATTTAAATAAAAATCCCAAATTCCAAAGAATTTTCTATATTCTTTGATAATTTGTAATGAGTTAGGAGATGAATCAGTATCTAAAATTCATTCATTCATTTTCTACCGCTTATCCGAACTACCTTGGGTCACGGGGAGCCTGTGCCTATCTCAGGCGTCATCGGGCATCAAGGCAGGATACACCCTGGATGGAATGCCAACCCATCACAGGGCACACACACACTCTCATTCACTCACGCAATCACACACTACGGACAATTTTCCAGAGATGCCAATCAACCTACCATGCATGTCTTTGGACCGGGGGAGGAAACCGGAGTACCCGGAGGAAACCCCCGAGGCACGGGGAGAACATGCAAACTCCACACACACAAGGCGGAGGCGGGAATCAAACCCCCAACCCTGGAGGTGTGAGGCGAACGTGCTAACCACTAAGCCACCGTGCCCCCCAGTATCTAAAATTCTTTTCATAATTAATACAAAATCATAGGGGTCATGATATAATATATAATACTGTATATATAGTCTTAAAGTCATGTTATTGGTGACAAGAGTAAAACCTTTTTGCTTCAAGATGGGTTTTGAGCTGCTTTTCTGCGCAAGACAGTGGTAAAGAGTGATTACTTTATTTACCATAGACTTCCTATCAGCTCAGTCCAATTTGTCCATTTTTGTCTGACCTTTCTCCTTAACATGATATTTCTACCTGCTGAAATTCCCCTCACTGGATGCTTCTTCTAAAACATGCCACAGTCGAAGTCACAGACATCAATTTTTTTCCTCATCTGATGTATGACGTAAACATTATCAATGCTCTTGACCTTAACTTATATAATTCTTTTTTGTATTTTTTCTTAAGATTAATTTTGAAGGTGCTGGGATTTTTCTGGCAGACATTGTGCCAGAAATTCTGCCTTGATGAGTTTCTGAAAAAGAACAATTCTACTCAGAAAGTGTTTTATTATTTATGGCTTGCTAAACAAGAGGAAACATGAGCTTATTTCTACAAAATGAAGCTCTCAAGCTCTTTTGATACTCTCTTCTCACTGAAAGCATTATGTGTGTCTTTATTTTGCTATTATAGTTTCTCTCTGGATGCTCTGGAATGCAAATACTCTGTCACTGAGCACAAGAGAGTCAAGGTCAGGGACTCAGTCTGGGGAAAAATGGGGCAAGACTCCAAGCTGGCAGGAATCACACTGGCCACTGCAGCATTCGCTTTTCCTATACAGAATTCTCAGTCTTCACGCTCAGCGATATCTGTCATTTCAGAGGAGCACACGTCATTGTTGGGCAGTTGGCCTTGATTACTTTTAAATTCTTACACAGATTAATCAGTCTTCAGGAAAGTGATTAACAAAGACTTTTAGCATTTGCTGAAAGGTATGTCTTTTCAGCCAGGGTCAGTTAATGTCTGCTGTTTTTGGAGGAGTGTGAATCGCACTGCTAGTTAAAATCGTCTGTCTGTCACACTGAAATATCCCAGTCGCATCCTGCCACTTCCTCAGACCACCATCTCACTGTGCTGCACATTACAGGAGATGTCGTAACTGTCGCACTAGGGGCCACTCACTCTATTTCCCCCAATCTTCACCCCGGTTTATCTTCTCTAAAAGCAGCAACCCCTTGTTCTGTGCACAGCCAGGGTCTTGACGCCGGGGAGATGAGCCAGGCGTTCGTACCGTACCATACTGTTTTTCGGGAAGACTCTGCATCACTGGAAAACAAATGGACTGATAAGCAGGGCCTTCGATAAGACGCAGCTCCTCGAGTTGAAGCAAAAAGAAAATAAAAAATGAAATGCAAATGACTGTTGTGGAATGGGGGAGGCTTCCTCACTGTGACATGTTTGTGCCGGGCTCCAAGTACATTCTCCAGATAAAGGACGAGCTGAGAGCACGCTTGGAATTTTATTTGATTCTAGGAGCGCAGAGCGGACGTGTGCGTGGAGCAGAGCCGATAAGAGGTGAAACTGTTTCCCAAGTTTCCCTGTTTTTCTGCTCAGACCTCAGCAAAGGCCCTGATGACAAGAAGAGGACTGTTTAGGACATGTTCCACAAACAGTATTTGTGTGCTTGTTAGTCACTTTTTGGAGTGAAGTAGGTGGCGTGTTTGTATTTACGCTAAGCCAAAAGGCCACGTATACATCAGTGTCAGGTGGGCGTTTTTGTGTTTGCACTAACCTGAAAGGCCATGTATACATCAATGTCAGGCAATGAGTGTGTTGACGGGCTACACATCGTCCTGTGTTTAAATGTTTAGCTCCACGTGCATGTGTTTGCCTTAAAGTGCCAAGGAGCATGTGGGCGCGTGTTTGTTAAACTGTATGAGAGAGCGTGGGAGTGTGTTTGTCTGTTCATGTGAGAGAGCGTGAGCCAAAGGGAGAAATGAAGTAGATGTTTGCTGGCTGATATCTGCAGTGCCATCGGATGAGCTCAGCCAGGTAGACTGCAGCAGATCTAGTAGAGAGAGATAGATAGAGAGCGAGAGAGAGAGAGAGAGAGAGAGAGAGAGAGAGAGAGAGAGAGAGAGGCCCTGACTCACCAACCACAACACGCGAAACAAAGCGAGCATGTCAGAGAACTTTACAAAACACAAGCTCTTTCATCATGATGGAATAATTGCCACCATGTCACTCCAGGTTTGATCTTGCCTTACATATAGGATGCAGTAATCTAGAGGACAAAAGGAAATTGAAGCCATGTTGTTGCAGTAAAAACCTTTTAGAAGTCATTAAAAGACTCACTGCTGAATAATGCAGCTTTTCATTGCACTTCCATTTACGTAATCACAATCTCTCATCATTGACACCTCCAGCACAAAGTGGGCAACCAGGTCATCCAGGTTTTCCCACCGTTTTTGCACTTCTGACATCTCTCCCCTGGCATAACGTACGCTTGTCTCTCTTTCTCACCTCAGTGGCACTCCCCAGGACAATAGGAACGATAATTATACCCCTCATAGGTGAATTTTTATTAAGGTCTGCTTCTCACATGCTGAATGGGGTGTATTTTTATTTTGGAGCAGATTGGAACTCGTACAGCCCAGAGAGGATATAGTTATTGGCTTCCATCTGGCAACACTGCTATGCCATCTGGCTTTGTCGTGATCATCATCTCAGGGTGAACAATGCTAAGGTGGATTTTTAAAGATAGCATGTGGTGAGGTTCTCCTCTGTCATTCTATGTCAAAAAGTGAAAAATTAGTGTTTGCGAGGCTGCGAATTCTGAATAGCTGCTTTGTTGCTATGAGCGTATACCTCAGAATGTGGAGAGCTTCGCTTTAGGCCGAGTCACTGAAGGTGTAGAACGAATGTCATGCCGCCAAGAAGTGGTGTCTCATTCTATTAATTAGCCTACGATGAGTTGAACGTGTGAAGCCGATTTTAGAATAAGTGCAGCAGGAGGGACTGAGATCCAGCTGGTGTTTGGATAGCGATAGCACAATGATTGACAGTTGAGTGGTGGAACAAGGAGACAGATAGAAAGGGAATGAGAACGGGAATCTCATTTTGTTCGCCGCCACGGTCCGTGCACGAACGTGTCATACTTTCTCACCAAGCTGCAGTGTTTCCCTGCAGAGTGAGAAGAGGTTACTTCATGGATATCTGAGTTTTCACGTGAGCGCAATGTCTCTCTCCCTCCCTCATTACTCCCTCACTCTTTCTTTCTTTCGCTCATACTCTCTCGCACCCCCTCCCTTTTCTTGTCCTGAATGGTTTCCATGGAGACAGCTGTGGTCTGTGGAAATGGCCCAGAGCTTGGTCCACACTGCGCAGCTCTCTGTCAGCACTCGCATGCACACACTGAGACATTTGTACATAGCTATGCACGTGAGTTATATAAAAAACAACATAAGAACTTTGTGTATTCTCATTTGCGCATTCATGAAATATGCAAATAATGCATCTTTTGCTTGAAACAAAAATACTGCTTGTGTGCTATTGAACGAGCCCTCATCTGCATTGCTAAGGGAAGCGGAGACCCTGCATCTCTGCTTCTGCTCCACTCTTACCCCCCTCTGCAGCTCTATGCAGTGTGTGTGGGCTGTCTCTCCTTCCCACTATCACACAGTGGAGATTTTATCCCTCGGGTGGTAGTGTGTATGTGTGTGTGTATGAAAGTAAGAGAGCCTCTCCTGACCTTGAGGAAGGAAGCTTTTATCAAAGCCTCAAGACGTTAGTCACATCTGAGAGGACAGCTGTGTCAGACTTAACTGCTAGCATTCAGATTCCAACGTGCTAGAAATATTGCTGCCTTTATCAATACACACACGTTAACTTGTTCTATAGTTGCTAGAACAAAGCTTTTGAGAAGTCAGTAAAAACTGGCGCAGAGTAACGAATGATCGTTTGCAGACATAAGGTTTTTATATACACTCAACAGCCATTTTTTCTGGAACATTTAGGTGGACACCAATAACAATCACATGGCAGAAGCACAATGCATACAGTCATGCAGATACAGCCTGATTTGTGTAGTTCAGAAACATATAAATTTTAAATAAAATACACAGAAATACATCCAGTGGGATAACTCAATCACCTTGCTTTAAAGGTGTGATGTGCAGAAAAGCATGTCAGAACACACAACATGTTGAACCTTTACTCAGATGGCCTACAAGAGCAGAAGCTCCTGGAATCAGTGCCTGCATTGCACCAAGCCTCACTGAAAAAAAACCCCCACAACAAACAATAACAACAAATAACAGAATAACAGAAATATCATTTCTACATTTCTACATCTACCTTACAAAAGTTCATAATCTGTCACAGATGTCCAGGTAGATCTTTTTTAGAAACTCTCCAAATTAAAAATTTACAGTAAGTCTTCAATTTACAGTAATGTCTTCCCCAAACCAGGGAAGTGTTTTTCAGGGATGACAACAATAGCCACTTAATAATATTTGATTGACTTCAGAAGGGGGAAACGGTGGCTTAGTGGTTAGCACGTTCGCCTCACACCTCAGGGTTGGGGGTTTGATTCCCGCCTCCGCCTTGTGTGTGTGGAGTTTGCATGTTCTCCCCGTTCCTCGGGGGTTTCCTCCGGGTACTCCGGTTTCCTCCCCCGGTCCAAAGACATGCATGGTAGGTTGATTGGCATCTCTGGAAAATTGTCCGTAGTGTGTGATTGCGTGAGTGAATGAGAGTGTGTGTGTGTGCCCTGCGATGGGTTGGCACTCCATCCAGGGTGTATCCTGCCTTGATGCCCGATGACGCCTGAGACTCCCCATGACCCGAGGTAGTTCGGATAAGCGGTAGAAAATGAGTGAGTGAGTGAGAGAGAGTGATTTCAGAGTGCATTCCAGAAAGATCACTATGACAGTACACATATGAAGCTGGGACATGGTGATGCTGCTATTTAATATTGTTACTATTAAAGCTAACCTTTTTAACCTTTTTCATTCCAGTCGCACAGAGTCGTGCAATCTCACTGCTTTCTCTCAAATTCTCCCATGTGCCATACCCTGAGAACTGCACTCCCATCTAAACAACCAGTGGGTGTTTAAAACCATTATATCTCCCAAGATAAACTCCTATCCTTGTGAAATGGCAGCAGTGTGTTGGGGCAGCCTGTGTGATGTTGAGCAGGTTTAGGAAAAGCCAAGGAGGAGGAGGGGAATGGAGGTAGAGGATGAAGTACTTATCTTCTTCCATCTGGGAGGAAGTCTTGGGTAGGGGGTGGGGGTTCCCAGAACTAGAGATGAGGCCTGCAAGAGTGGCCTTGATTCAGGGTATACAAGCCCAGTTCTTCTAAGGAGTTTTTAATTTACTCTTAATGTCAAGCATCCCCATCTTGCTGATCGCAACAACACGCTTCTGTGGTATCGAAAGCTCAGATACAACAGATGGTATTTAATGGACGACAAGATGTACCACTAAATATTTTAGTTAAATGACAAGAGAGAGATATATATTTATTTTTGTGAATATATCTGACGTCAGGACAATGAGGAGGCCAGAGGGAAGAGGGGCACAAGCTGGGGCTTAGAAAGGATCAGAGCTTCATCTGGGATGCATCTGTCTTGTGGTTTGTCTCCAGTATTGAACTGAAAGTTTTTGTAACAGGCATTCACTGTGTTCGATTCATCGCACATGTCCGTCACACACAGCTTGTCTGTCATAAGTCGCCAAAATACAAGCCAAATTAAATGTCGTGCCTTTGTGACCCTTTGTCCTGCCTTTGTGACCCTTGTCCTTGACTGTCAGAGCCTATGATAGAAAACCAGAATCAGAAAAGCAAGATATCTAAGCAGGTTCTAAGCAAAGCATAAAAACTGAAGTTTCACTGGTATGACATTTAAAAGTTACCGTTAACAATGTGATTTTTAGCTGGTCAGGAACTAGACTATATTTTGGGGTGCAACTCACAAACTATAAATACTACCAAAGTATAAATGCATCATAGTCCACTATAGCTATGAGTACTGGTATTTCTTCAGTCATCTTTCTTCTCCACAGTTAATCCTGTTTCATTTTTCTATCATCTGTACTGTTTAGTGTTGTTCCATTCATTTTTCTTCTGTAAATTTAGTTCTGCTTTACTTTGTACTGTTTAGTACTGTTTAATACTGCTCCATTCCTCTTCCTTCTCTACTGCCTCCTTCTGGTGTGGAAAACGATTTAATCCCTGTAGACCCACAACATGCTTTTTTTTTCTTCACAGAATGGAAGATGATCCATTCTGGTGATCGTTTGCAGCTTGTTCTGTCATGGCCCTCGGAGCTAGAGAGCTGTTCAGCACGGAAAATGAAACAGGCACGCCCTGTTGTTGCTCCCATGATGTGATTCTGTAATTAAGCATGCCAGCCTATTGCAACACGTTTCTGTTTATCACAACATTTTTCTGTTTTTTCCGTGTGTCCTTGTCTTTGCCAATTTCCTTCTACATATGCCAACTTGTATGCACATATATCTTTGCTGTTCTTTAACTAGGACTCATCAGTGTACATGAATGAACTCCAGTGACTTAGCTTCTCTTTTTTATCTTGACAACTACACATGCACGCACGCATATACACACTCTTACCCTCGATGGTGCCAAAGCTAAGAGCACAAGCAAATAACAAGCCACGTCTTGCTTGGCAGTGTGGGAAGGGTGTTCTATGACCCACACCCGGAGTTGCTGCAGATCTGTCATTACCACTGACAGATTTGCTCGCTGCGAGGAAGCTGTCGGCACATTTACACATGCACAAAAATATACATTCGCACACCACTCACCTGCCACACACAGTTTACTGCAATGTAGCCTTTGAAGTTATCACAGTAGAGCAGTCTGCTGAGTGGCCTGGCCTGCTGGGACATGACCCTCCTCTACACACATACACACCTTCTGAGAGGTGACACAGGAGATGGAGAGGGCAGAGCTGGAAAATTGCCCATGATAGGCCCTCTGTACCACATGATCATGACTCATAAGAAACATTATGGAATCCTGTACTCTTCCTCTTCAGCTCTCCCTCCCGCTCTTTGTATTTTTGTTTCCCAGTTTCTGCATCTGTGTAGGTGTTGGAACGAAACCAGACCATTCTGGTCATACTTTGGAATTCTAGCCTAGATGGAATAACGAAGTATTAAGTAACATGTTCTTACCTTATAATAGTGGCACATGTCTTCACCTTTCTGTGATAGCGTGAGTTTACAGAATGACATCATGTCGTTAGTAGAGACACTGTAATCGCTAAATCTTCAGAATATAAGCACATCTTGATAGAGGTTCGTTAAAGGAAGCCCTTATGCAGAGACTGTTATGGTCTTCTATCTTGTGTTCTTATCTGAATGGAGATGCTTTGCTTAAGGGCACAACAATAGAGGGGCCCATCAGAGGGATTTAACCCTGTGGCCCTCAGGACAACAGCCATTTTATGCTTATCTGGATCAAGCACTTGCCTCATAGGTTGCAGGTGTGTGAATGAGATGAAGCCTTTAAGAGATACAACACTTTTTGTATTAGATGCAAATTGTATAAATAACTGCTCTATAATTCTTTTTTATTCTTATTATCATAAAATATTGACTTGTTAATCTAAATGTATACCACACAAAATCTTATGAACACTATACACAGTTTTATGAACTCTATACACATTGTTTACAGTTTATAAGCTACACCTTCCTGCTTACTGCAGTCATTCAGTCCAAGTATCATGTAGACACAATTTGCAGGTATAAAATAACCCCTGTGTAGCCACCTGTTACTTTTCAGAATTTCAGAAGTATTCAGAATACTTTTCAGAACTTTGCACCTACATTTTTTGGGGGGCAATGAACAGCAGGGTTTCTAGGAAAATGTCAGGACCAATGTTGGGCTAAATTCTTTACTATGCAAAAAAAAAATAAATAAAAAATAAAAATTCCAGGAAACAGCACAGCTGCTAGATTTTTGTAAGCAAATGTCTTTCCTGGAGCCATCAGAAATCAACCAATACACACAAACACACACTGCTTTACCTATTAGATCAAATATACATATACATGACAATGTCCTCACCTTTGAATAGATTGGTCCATTTCTATATTTTTAGTGATCTATTTTATTTATGACATCTGTTTGTGAGTACATGTAAGTAGTTTTTTTGTATTGGTTAAATCAACCTTGTCCTCTTAAAAAGATATCTTTAGTTTTTTCTTGTGGTTGATTCTTCAGGATTTTATGCATCTACTGGCCTTTGACTGTGAGTGTGTGCGTGTGTAGAGAAGCAGTCAGCGTAACTCACCTCTTTGCATGTGTAAGATTTCTTTCCAGAGACTGCTCACGACACTACTAGCAGGGACACGCTGGGACTCGCTTACAGTAGAGGGTGGGAGACAATACAAAGCAAAGTGTGGGGGAAGGAGGAAGGGGAAATAAAGTGAACAAGCATGAGGGGGAGGTCAAAAAAGGGGATGCGGCCCTGTCCGGTTACAGAGGTTTTTATTTTATCGCTCTTATCTGGAGATCTAAATATAGCTCCTAGATGCTCATTCCAGTGTTGCTGCACTGGCATAAAAAAAGTTCTTGGGATTGTATTAGAAGTTGCTTTGGTCATTGCAGGCTGTAGATGTCTAAGAATGAGCATCAGAATGTGGTGAAATATCGTGCCCTAAACACTGGGGGCATCGTATATGTCTGTGACTTCTGACCTGAGCCCACGGTGGAGGCCCAAAAAGGTCAGATGAGCAGGAGTAGTCTGAGCGCCGCAGGGTTGTGAGCACCAGCCTCAGTACTCATCATGTTCATCTGAAGCTTTCAGTCAAGGAACAGTTAATTGTCTGACAGCAATGGGAAATGACTCCCTTTTGCTCCCTCCTTCTCCTTCTATCCCTCCCCTTCTCCTTTTCTTTTCCTTTACTCATGCTCTGTCACAAGTAGGTGTTTCCCTACATGATGGGACCGAGTGTATATAGGGCACGAGTGCTCAGACAAGTTCAGAGTCTTGAGCGCGCCTGCCACACACTTCCCCCCTTAGGACTATTGCTGGTTCTCATTGCTGTCCCAAGTCTTTCTCCCCCTGAGTGGATTAACACTTTTTTGACACTATCATGTCAGAGGGAAGAAGGGAAGAAGGAGAAGAAGGGAAGAAAGAGAGAAATGGGAAGAAAAAAGGTAAAAAGGAGCGCAAGGAACAAAAGAGTGATCTGACTCAAGGTAAAGAAAGACACAACACGCAAAGGTGTGAGTGTGTGGATGTATGCATGTTCGTACGTGTGTTGCCGACAAGGGAGGGGTGTGAGACTCAAGAGGTAAATCTCACACCTCATCTTGTCAAAGCTTGCTGCCTGCATTTGTCACACAGGAGGACTTCCTAAACGGCAGCATGTAGCGGCACATCTGGCCTCCTTGGCCTGTGCTGGTAACTGTGCATGATTGTGTGTTTGCCGTGCGAGCCTCAGTCTGAGTGCTTTGACATGCCGGGGCCTCCCTGCTCCCCCTCAACCGGCTGTGCCAAGTTGCTTTTACAACTTTCACAGTTGATTCCAGTATTTGGTTTCTTAATTAGCACTCATGTTGCTGAGCCTGTGTGAATTTCCTCTTGCTTGCAAGCCACTTGGCAAGAGCTACTATTGATTCACATCCATGCTGTATCTGAAGGAAGCTGCACTGCTGGGCATCTGCAGCTCTCACCGCAGTTAAACCTTCGACTATAGATTCACTTACAATATCACTGTGATCTGTTCTTGAATGAATGCTAGTCTCTAAGACGCTCTTGAACAGCTAATGGAGTGCAACATGCTTGTGCGGTCTCTTTCAATGTCTGTTTAGGTTTCTGCAAGTCTCAGCTTGTCACTGTAGTCCGACTTCAGGGTCATGCAGGAAGAGAAATTCTCAACCTTAAATCTCCATTTACAGCCGTCACTCACTAGATGATCTGTGGAGGAATGAATTTTTGGACAAGACCGAGTTGCTACTCTGTCTAACGCTGTAATTAAAGATCAAGCTTCAGAGACTTGAAAATTGTTTTAATCATGCCAAAGCTGTAATCTATCAACACACCCTCTTGAACCTTTCTGAGATTAGTCAAAATGCTTTCACAACACAATTTTGGTAGAGAGAGAGAGAGAGAGAGAGAGATAATGCACATTTAAATGTACTTTTGTAATATCAGTATTGCGGACACCAGTATTGCAATAACGATGAACCAAACAAATCTATGGTGCAACTTCACAGTTGTGTACATCTACTGAGGTGTAGAAACACACAGAGGTAGCAGGTCCCTTAGGAGGGCATCATTCGTCCCCTGAGCATTTACCTTGATCTGAGATATCCGCATTAGATTAATGAATTTCAAAGGTATTGCATAGTATTGTCTCCCACCTTTCCCCTGCTCCTACCCCCCACCTGTTCATTTCCAGGCTCGTTCCATGGCTCTTCTCGCCTACACAAGGTTTCCTTTGCTCTGTCGCCCTTAGGCTTTGCTTCGCGTGACCTCCTTGATAAAGTGCTTTTATTTTTTGGCGCACTTCTACTGTTATTTCCTTCTTAAATGTTGTTCACTGTATTGTCTTTACACGCAACTGTAATCTAACACATGGGTGTGTGAGAAGCCACTTTTAGTAACCGTGCAGTTTCTCTCCTGGAGCTGTCTTCACGCAATATTTAATCTCCTCTGCTTTGTCTACTGGAAACAAAGCAAAGTCAGGAAGAAAAGAATGGCCGGGAGACTCAGCTTTTCCCTGGAGGCTAAGGTTAACCCTGTCACACGCATTTGCTTCTTATACCGTCACGTTTTAATGCACGGCTAAATTTAACTCTGTCAGAATGACAAGTAGGAAATCATGGTGATTGACTCATTTAGCCCACAAACCTAGACACACAAGAAAAGGCATGTTGGAGAAATATGTCAGCCATGGCCTAAATAAGATTTTTGATATGAGCTGTTGGGATAAGGTTGTGACAACAAGGATGTGCCACAGATTTGTACGTTGTGGGGTTTTGTGATATCTGGTTTGTTCCTCTTCATTCTTCGTTATTGAAGTGCAGTGCTGAATTTTTGTCATTTTAAACAGATCGGATGTTGAATTGCCCTTGTGTTGTTCTTTATTCTCACCTTACCTGGTGAGGGATCCCTCATTCTGTCTCCCCTGCTGATGTTTCTTTGTTTTATTTCTAAATGGTTACACAGCTGATGTTCATGAGTGATCTAAATTGTAGCTCTTTTATTGTTAAGAACCTGTAAAACCCACGGAGACATGACTGTGTTTTGGGCATTGTAAATCAATTATATGAAATCTCTGATGAGAAATCAATTTTCTTTGGAAGCAAGGACTAAATTGTGGATTTTTAATAATGGCTAAATAGGGTTATATTAGCAATTTGCTTATATTATTTGCTTGGTTATTTTTATTAGGTCAAATTATTGTTTCTTACTTGAGATTTTCTTTTTTATTTGAATATGAGCTTTTACTATACACACTCACACACACACACACACACACACACACACACACACACACACACACACACACACACACTTACATACTACAATGTTTTAAAGTGTTTTTTTATATACACACATATATAGACATACATATTTAAGTTTTAGTCTGGTTATATTTATTTTATTACAGATTTTATAGCATTTTTTTTCTTTTGTGCCCATATGGAACAAATTTAGCAACGTGTGTAACAACGAGTGAAGTGAGTCGACTCAAAAGTGGTTAGAGGTCTCCAAGGTACTGGAAAGCATGAGGACATTTATTGAGTTTATGAACATTAACATTATTGAATCATGCATTTTTTTTGGTGACTTTTCTTTTTGTAGCTTTGTAATTCCAGCATCAAGGCTGGATGATAAAGATGGCATGTCTGTAATGGACGTAATCTTTCATTGTTTTTAGGTTTTATCCTACAGGGGTTTGCAGTAGATGGTGATAGACAATGACATGATGTACGTAAAGCAATCCAGGCTGATGATTTAATGTGAGAGAAAATGAATGAGAGAATTAAGCACAACAAAGTGAATGATTGTGTTAACATTTCAACTAATAGTATGGTAGATGTATTGCTTCACTGACAGACCAGTACAGTGTCATAAATATTTACACCTGTAAACTGATTTGTATCGAGAAAGTTTATACTTCGGCACTTTTCTCCTATTGCTTAACTTATGCTGACCAAGTCATGCTATTTTTACTTTAAACATATGTTCACTTTATTTAAATGTCCTTTAAAAGAAGAAAATAGCATATTTGCTGTGCAGATCTTTTTCATTGCTTATGCTGTATTAATATATTTCCCAAACCATATATTAAATAATAGGAGTCATGAGCATGATTCTTAGCTCATGTGCTGACAGCGTAGCATTTAAAAGTATTTTTCAACAGAATCGATGTTCAGTTCCTTTCTTTAAGGCAAATATTTGTGGTTTTTGATTTGGTTTGCATTTTTTATGAGCCACAGATCTTCGTAAACGACAGGCCGCATGGCAAAAGTACAGTGCGTCGAGATTCTTTAGACATTCTCTGGTGATTAGAAGCAGCAAAAGATCTGATGTACAGTTGATCTTGTAACCTCTCACTATGTTTAAGTAGAAAAATTGCTCGGTCTGTTCAACCAAATTTGCAACACTACAGCAGTCTTACTCTGAGCTTTCAGCTGTTGTTCAAACTTTTTTTTTTCTTTAGAACTCCTTTACTTGATGCACTTGAGCGAAAATTGCATCAGAGCACATTCTCCAAATGCAACAACAAGCTGCTTGTTAAAGAGTTCTTGCAAGTAGAAGAAATTGGCAACACTTAATGTTGCATCCAAACACAAAGTTCTTTAAGGCTTTGCATTTTTTCCCGCCATTCCCAAGGTGATTTAGAGAGTCACGACTGAATCCTGGCATCAGTCCCTGAGGCTATGCATTTCACAGTCATTTTTAAATTATGGGCAGGGCCACAGAGAGAGTGTCATGTGTCTCGTAAAGTATGACGGTTGTGTAAAAAGGCTGTTGAAATATGTCACATGTGAGCTGCTTCGGCCCGATGATCTCTAACACACATGTAGTACACGTATTCACCGGTGTCCTGCCTTGGTATAGACTAAAAAAAAGATTCTGGAGTAACAAATATTAAGAAACAATTTAGCAGTTATTTGCCATTTATTTCTCGCGTTCGAATCGTTGCTAGTATTGTTTTTTTTTATTTTTGTTGAAGTTTTATTCTGGAATTAAACTGTTATAAATTGTATTTTATAATTCCTTCTTAATGATTGGGATGGAATTTCTTTACAAAGTCACTTCTGCATCCTTTTCTTTTCATTATATACAAGCCTCACTAAGGATTTAAAACAAAACAGGAGCACAAGTTTTAATAATTCAGTAACCAATTTTGATTTCTTTTCTACACGTAAACTTAGAATACACTGAAGAATTATTTCACTAAACAGTTGCTGCTAACAGCAATTAAACATCATCGATAAATTCATCATCATCAAATTAAAATATTTGTTAAAGCCCTGTTGGTTCTGCATTCTGCATTCTGAGGCCAGTATTTTTGGGGTTAAGTGCAAATAGCTACAAGGTTGTGTTCAAATCCCAGTGTTGGGTCTTGGTGCATGACCTTTAACCCTTTAAACCTTTAACTGCTTAGCTGCATACTTGTTATACCTTTACAGCTTATCTCGATTGAAGTCTCTTAGGGTAAAACATCTGCTAACTGAATAATGAAAATGTTGGTCGTTTAACGCTTTCGTTTTTTAGTTCAGTGTCACAGCATCGGTTACTTTTCTCAATGGTGGTTCATGTGGTTAAGGCTCTGGGTTGTTGATCATAAGGTTGGGGTTTAAGTCCCAGCACCACATTGCTGCCACTCTTGGGCCCTTGAGCAAGGCCTTTAACCATCCCTGCTTCATGTGTGTTGTATCATAGCTGCCCCTGCACTCTGACCCCAACTTCCAAGTCAGGGATCAGTGAAGAAAAGTATTCCACTTTGCCGTAATGTACGTGTGGTGATAATAAAGGTTCATTTTCTACAAAGCACAGCACAGTACTGAGTGTGGTGTTAAACTTTGTTAAACAACACAACATTTGTACAACTCTGTGTGTTTGTGCGCGTGTAATTCTGGATTTCTACTACATCTGTACTGTACTACAGACAATAGCCTAGCCCAGAATTTTGGCATGTTTTTTCGTTTCTGAGAATAAAACATTATACCTGAACCTCACTTTAAATGCAAGGGTAGTTTTTGATACTGGCCAGTAAATATGTAACACTCATAAATTGTATCATAAAGATGTCTTTAAAAGAGATCTGAAATAGTGAAATATTCACAAACTACCTCAGTGTGTGCCTCACTGTTGGAGAAAGTACAAAAGAACAATTTTGGTAAGATGTTTTCTCACGACTAGAATTTTAACGATATAGTCACTTCTTGAAATTCAACAATTGCCCCTTGACTTTTAAAATAAGCCAGATTTGAATCAATGGCTTTACAGCTAAAGGAATACATGTTAGAAATTGTGTTCATGCTAATAGTGCTAGAGCTACAGATGTGGTAGGTGGAGATTAGATTTAAAACACTAGAGCATTCCTTTAAAGCACACCAGACATTGATCTATGACTTAACTAAAGCCGGCCATGCTTTCCTATCACACTGTATCCATCTTGCATTGTGCTCATGCAAACCACAAGCCTTTGTGCCTCTATCGGATTCTCGGAAGTGTTAACAGTGTTAAAAAGTTGAGCTTCTAGCTTTGCTTTTGGCTTTTGGAAAGGCGTAGGCTTTGTAGCTTTAAAATGTCACTGGGAACCTGAGAGGGAATAATACGGTCACCACATTCACAACATTTTTACCAAAGAACCTGACACCGCACTGTGCTGCAATATGACAGGCTTCATTAGTTTCAGCACAATATCAGGAATGCTATCCTTTCAATGAACAAAATTTAGTAACATGGATTAAAGGTCTGCATGTACTGGGAGGGAGAAGTGGGACAGACAGGCTAAAATTATTCTCGCTGCTGATTTTTTCAGTGCTTCAGGTCTAGCATCTTAATTGAAGTCATTATGAAGGTACACTAAGTTGTTTATTTTACATGATAATTTCACTTCCTTTAACAGTGGACACTTTTTTAGGTGTATGACACTTGATACAATGAAGTTCTTTATTCTTATTCTTTTTGAATAACTTCTGTCAAAATGCTAGCTGGATTTTCCTTTCAAATTAACTAGCCACCTTACTGACTTAATAAATTGTTCAGATGATATTGTTTTCCATTTCAACATTTTATAAATACTATACACCTGAAGTAATAATACACTTTAATCCAAACAACATAAATCCAATGGAAGATGGAAAAGAGTAAAGACGGTTATTATATAGTAGCGATTGAAGACGCATGTAATAAAGTGAAGGGTGAAAGAGCTAAGTGAAGATTTTTTTGCTTGGACGATTTCACCCTGAAATCATGGCTACTTCACTGTCTACTAACCCCAGAGGGAGCGATTAGCATTCTCTGCTGTTAACAATGTCAATACTGCCGGTCTTCCCCTGCTTTTTCAGTATTAGCCTCCGGTTCACCTGTCCTGTTATGCAGTCATTCATTGACGGAGTAGATCCCATTCCATATGAATGTCCATGTGAATGCTGGACTGACTGCTGTAACGTCCTTGCCCTAGTTTAGCTTTCTGGCCACTTTGTGTCTGACCACTGTTTAGCCTCCTCTTTTTGGCGTGTAAAGTGTGGTGCATGTTATCTAAGCTATAATGTTTGATGTTAGTTTGAGTTCTCCCAGCTGCCTTACTGTTTCTCTTTCATGTAATAGCTGCAGACATGTTGAAGGCCAAAGTCTACTCCCTGTTTACAATTAATGTGAGACGCATTAGTATAATCAATCAGGATTTTGTTCTCCCCTAGACACGGTGAGAATGCTGGGCAGTGTGGTTCTTATCACTGAGTCTTTTAAGTGTTTTGCTTCAATGATAGGGAGTGTGGGTCCTTGCTAGCTGTGAGCTGCAAATTCATTTAGACAAGAAAAAATAAGGAAAATAAATCATCAGCATATTTAAAACAGTCGTTGCTACTTTCTGGACTCACAAAGGATGCATATGCCTTGAATCTATGCCCTCTAAAGGCAAAATCTTTTTTGAAAAAGAAAGGGACATTAGAAAGGGACGTTCATGGACTGCTATTGAATATAATAAGTTGAGGTGTAAATAAAAACACAAACATACCAGTTGTGTGTCTGGTAAAATCTTCTAGCTAGATGAGAAAACTGTCTGATTTTCATTACATGCAGATATCTCTGTGTTACCACACGTAATAAATGATCCTTGGAACAACATGCTTCATTAATACAAAACAAGAAATTGTAACCTGACCCATTTGTTCTCTTTCTCTTTCTAGGAGCTCCTACAATTAAACCTTTGCGGAGCCCGGTAGTGGTGCCAGAAGGAGCTCGGATAACAGTGAAGTGTGAGGCCTCGGGTAAACCTCCCCTGTCCTATAAGTGGTACAAAGATGGCACCATTCTGAAAAAGAGCAAACAAGTCAGGATCAGAGCCAAGAAGTAAGTGTGTGACTAGCGATCATGTGGGCATGTGTTTTTTGGATTCTGAAGGTTATGCAGGCATCACAGATTGAAAATTCGTTGATTCCTTTGTAGTCATGGAACATGAAATCCCCTGCTATTTGTATGAACGTAAACTATAAGTCAGATTACAAAGCAAAGAGCCTGGGCACTTCCTTATAAAGTGTTTCACATCGTACCAAACTATTGGTCATGTTTGCTGCTAAATTTACTGTTGGCTGGATTGCAGCCATACAGTATAAGAGCCATCTGTAACATAAAACTGCACATTATAATCCTTTTGAATCTCTGTTTTAGAGCATTGTTTTGATCTCTAATCTGCTGTTGCTAGGATTGGACTGACAGCCATGTTGTCAGGTTTATTAGATCCAGAGTCATAGCAAAGTCCCATGACTCTTCTGTTTCTATGTCGCAGGAAAAACTCCAAGGTCCAGATTACTAGTGCTCGGCTGGAGGACTCTGGGAATTACATGTGTGTAGTGGAGAACGACAGTGGGAGTAGCAACAGCACAAGCACCGTTCATGTCCAAAGCAGTAAGTAAAGCTCATCCTTGGCTTACTTATAATCAATGATCCTATTCTGTAATTTTCCGTCAGTTGTCTGAGTTCCTAAGGGCAAAGTGTTCAGCTGCTGTTTCAGAAACATTAATAATGCAATCTTTAATCTGGCTGCTGATATCATCAGTTAAGTAAAAATACTTTATAGTCCCAAACTTTGCAAATGCCACATCACCAGAGCTTTTTTAACATGCCAAGACACAGGTCTCAGGATACAGTACCATGCAGCTGAGAGCTTCACTTTGATAAAGCAACTAGCTATCCACTGAGCATATAGATTTGTGGTGATTCTTTTATTAAGGCAGATTTCCAATACTGTGAAGAGGGACAATATTTCTAATAGCAGACCAAGCTTCAAACTCTGAACTAACCTACCATCCAGAAGAGTAATAGTTATAAATTCCTCACTTATCACCGTCTATGTCTATGGTCAGTGTGGTTCTTGCTCTATTTCCTGTACTTCCACTGTTGAATACATTGTGTGCAAACCCTGGAACATTGCCTGCAGCAAGACACTGATTGATTTATGGAGGTTTCCGTGTGATTAGCAACATAGTGCTTTGACTCTCCTTCTTCTGTGGTTAGATGGATGAGAGGGTGTCACCTTTGAAAGGCATGTATAAACAGAAATCGTTTATTTTACAGACCTGGTTTTTTGGTCAAGAGTATACACCACTTTTACCTTAATTCTAGTTCTTTTTTATGTTCTCCGCCTTATTATTCTGCCTTTACCTTACCGGCTGGACAACTTTATCCACCTTGGACTAGCTGCTTTGTCATACTGGACGTATTTATAAAATACACATGAATACTCTTTTTCTGGATTACTTTTTTAAATAACTTCTTTTTTTCTGGATTATTTGGATTCTTAACTCCTGGACAAGTTTTTCTTTGCGGGTTTCACTGTAAATGTTCTGACTGGTGTGTCCTGAAACTAACTTTTCTACCTGCCAGCTGTGAGACCTCTTCCTGTGAACCTGGCGCCATGTCGGTCTATGTGCTGGTGAGTAATTGTGTACTCTCTCATTAGTTGTGCACTGTCAGTATTGCTAAGCCTTTCATCCTACTCCTGATTTTACTGGTTGGACTGCTGGTGTTGGCTAACGCATTTGTACTGTGTGGGTTTGATTTAGATCTCCTCCTGATCTTATGGAGAGTGTACAGTCTATAAGGCTAATCAGTACTCGTTGTATCTCTCAGGTAGGCTGTAATATGTTTATTTCTGTCTGGTGGTAACTGTAGTTCAGGAAATCAGTTGTGGCCCTACCTTTCATCAAAAGCTGTTCACCTTTCCACTGTCATACTTACAACACGAAAGCTTTGCCCTAGGGTTTTCCCTACTTATGGCTGGTGTCAGTTACTCAGTATTGCCCTTCATTCTCCATATGCATCTTGCCCTACCAGAAACAGCCTGACTGTTTATTGCTTTGCCAGCAGTATAACCCTTACAATCTGGTCAAGCAAGCAAATTCACAAATCAATGTCTATAACCCAAGTTATTGATTTCTCCACCCCTTCAGGAAGGTGGACATTCATAGTCACATCAGAAATCATATGTCAGTACAGAATGGCAAAATGTACATCGTTAAATCGCTATTTCATAACATACAAAGCTCTCTTGTTTATTGAGAAGACTAATACTAAAACACTTTATATCCACTTATTCAGTCTGATCTCAAATCCCAAAAGCTCTGATCATCTATTATGTCATTCCAAAACTGTCTCTTCAGCAATACGTCTATTAAGCCTGGTACCTTTAACCTGATAGTCATGAACTCTGTAATTAAGGGGTTATTTCCAATTCGATATTATATATCCAAACTACTAGAAATATATAAATAACCAATTACCCACTCAACTACTATTCTTCTCTACCAGTAGCAGACTTTCCAGAGATTCCTATCCATGCCGTATAACTGTGGAAGCTCTCGAAGGAGTGACTAATAGTCCACTTGTCTTCCCTGACTCTGGTGCCCTCGATATTCTCATTTTGCTAGACTTTAGTACAACCGTTTTATGGAATGAGTCATGCCATTCTTCTGTCTTGTCTATTTTTATTAGAATTTATTCTCTATTCTCTCTGAGGTTGATACAATGTTCTGTACATTCACATCTATCTACAAATGCTCTTTGTCCTTCAAGCTTCAGTTCTTAATCCTTTTGTCTTCATCTTATATATTGCCTACTAATGCATTTTCCTTCTGGTGTATTGATGGTTTCCAATAGAGCATTAAATGCATCAGAGCATTAGGAAATGTGCATTAGGACTGGGATCCTGTAGGAACCACAGGGCCCAAGAAAAGGCCATGGGAGCCAGCTTTTATTGCTGCCAGAAGCCAGCAGTGGGATATAAAGCTTGTGGGACTATGTAAAAAAAGGAGCGTATGAATTGCTCATGTGGCACTGTATGATGTGTTTTCTGCAACATTCATTCATCAGTAGGATTCTTTATCTGTAGGAGGGATGGGATTGGTCAAGAGTGTTTGCAGGAGAGGGCAGGATTCATCAGAATTCATTCAATAGCAGGCAGGATTGGAATAATAATAATAATAATAATAATTAAAAAATAATAATAATAATAAACAGTACCACAGAAATCCACAAAACAAAACTGGGTTCTGTGGAAAAATTATTCAATGCCACCATTACGAGAATTCTCTATTTGATCAAGACTGTGTTGACAGATTTCTTTTTTCCAAACATTAAAAACATCTTTTTCTTTTAGTTTGCCTTTGTTTTTTAATGTAATGTGGCCTTCAGTGTGGGTAAGGTGCTGTTTATATTGATAAAAAAAATTATTATGTATTTGGACCCATAGGGTTTCCTCTGCTGTTTTCACCGTCTTTTTGTGCAGGAGCTGTTTGAACAAGACAGAGCTTATTCTTCTTTGAAAAACAGCTTAGCTGCCACATTGATTTTGATGAAGTCCTCCATTGGGCACACCCACTGACAAATTATTTCCTCAGGGGTGCATTAGTCTTGTACTAGTTTTTATTAAGCTTTTGCCAAGTTATGAGGCCTGGTTCCTCTAGAGCTGCCAATAGCATCTGAAGCATATTGTGCTACATTTCTATTGAAAACATGTTTATAGAGACATGTTGTCATAGCTTTGCTGTCTAGGAGTTTCTGTAAATTATATCATGAATTGATGCATATGCTAGGTAAATTGTTAGGTAACAGTACCTAGTTGTTATCTTATTACGAACAATTGTTAATAACATGATAAAAACATCTCCACATACAATGTTCGATTTATTGTTGTCTTACCACACAGTCACAGGTCATACCCTGACAAAGCAGTCTTTTCCTACAGAGTTTGAGGTTGTATAATGAAAATAGATTAAGAGACCGGTGAACATCTACTTCTGAAGCAGGGCTACTTGAGCTTTATTTTCAGCTGCCCCTGTCGAAAAATATACAGTTATTGCCTTTGCAGCTTCTCTCATCTCTGAAAAGACTAATTGCTCCTTGGTAAAACCTCTGAAATGTAAGACACCTCAAAGCCACTCTTTAGGCACACTTGATAGATAGACGACATCAGGATATCAGTGGCCAGAGTGGGGCAATTTTTCTGTGCTAGCAGGAAGCTTCAAGGTCATTGTAAAGCCAAAGGTTTTGAAGCCAAGCTAGTGCGGTGAACCTTAAATTTCACTTAAAAATGTATTTGTTCTTAGAGTCTTTGTTATGGTTGCAAGTGTTAAGAAATGTCACTATATGAGTATTATAACGTTATAAGTAGCAATATAACTATACATGTTGATAAATGCTACAAAAACATCGGTTAAAACTGTTTATGTTTAGAAGATATGCATAAGTGTTAGAACCAAATTAGATAGAGTGATGAAATTTCTACAGCCATTTACATGATGGTTGATTTTGTATAACGAAGCACATGAGGTAATTGCTATGTTATTATGTCTTATAGCAGAAGGCTGGATGGTTGCCCTTGCAGTAAGATTTAATAGGTTGAAGGCCACACTTCTTGCCATAACATAGGCAGACAATCTAAATAGATTTGATGGTGTGTATGTGCACATATATGTGTGTGTGTTCATGTATTTATATAAGGTTTTTCTCGCATTTGTAAGTGCATATTTGGCAGTGTTTCTACTCTGAGGTTACACCAGGTATCTTTTCCTCTGTATCAGATTGTATGTAAGCGGCACCTTTCCTTCTTCTCTTAATAGTCATGTGCAGTTCCTGCATGCATGTGCGTGCGAACAAACCGGCACATATGTTTGTGTATGTGCACTTAAGTAATTTGAAACAAGCCCAGGATTTCTAGGATGGTTGTGGTGTGTAGTTGAGGGAGTGTGTTGCCTCTAGGCTGGAATACACCCACATTGCCTTTTGAACATATAGCAACCCCACTAAGAAACACAGAGCGAAGGATTCAACAGCGAGGCAGCCAAGTGCACCCCAGCCTTAGGTGACATTAGATTAATATAACAGTTGAAAATCCTTGAAGTTGACAGTGTTTCATAAAATTGATATAATGTTTTTCCCAGCCTGGTAGAACATGAGGAGAGCTCCAAATATGAGAAACACTCTTATCACTTCCATCGTTGTGCTGTTCTGCCACGCAGCAGGGGGGAGAGAGGCCTTAATTTATTCGCCGCGCTGACTCGGTTGATTTCCATCCTAAGGTCATCAGTGAAATGGCTACTGCTGCGAAAGGCTGCAGTGCTGCGAGGCTGCTGCAGCAGCATGGATCCGCAGTGCTATGTGGGTATGTGTGCTCCTGCCTGACATGGGGGTGGGTAAAACAACAAAGACTAAGAGAGGGAAAGACAGTGGATGAGACCCAGCTGCTTTGCAGAGTAACTTGCCTCAAACTCATTCTCTAATGCAACGGCGAGTCTTGGCATGAGCCGATCTCACAGACAATTAAATGCGGCCCTGAGACAATCACCTGGCTGGATTTTTGTCAGGGATTGTGCTGGTAGTAACGAGAAATCGATCACTGTCTTTAAAGACAATGTTCATTAAACTTACAATACATAGCCAGTACACACAGATTGCCATACGATTACAACATACACCTGAAACAGTTGTACTACTTGATGAAATTCTCATTTAATTTGTACAGAAACTGTATGTAGGTACTTGCCATGTCACCGTTTATTTTGTTACAGTTGTTCTTGGTGTAGTGAAGAGGTTGATAGGTACATGGCTTTCTTGAAAGCTTTTGTAGGAAAGACAAATGTCAAAATTATATTAAGTGAAATCCTTCAAAGATACTGCTGAATGTTTACATAGTGAAATAGAACTGTGATAAATGTCATTCTCACTCATTCAATAAACTGTCGTTTGAGTCGTATCAATTGAATTAGTCGACCTTTCTCCAGAATACAGAACCTTGCCAATTTATTACTTACTAGACTAGTATAAGCTTGCACTTAAACTCAATGTATACAGGATGTATTTCTGCAGTCTCTCAGCAAGTTCATTCTTGTGTCACACCCTTTACAAATAGAGTTTTACATACAAGGGGCCTCATCTTGTGGGTTGCAGGTTGCCCCTTCTGATTTTCAGTATTACACACACACATGTACACTCTCTCTCTCTCTCTCTCTCTCTCTCTCTCTCTCTCTCTCTCTCTCTCTCACACACACACACACACACACACACACACACACACACCGAGGGTTTTTCCAGAGATAAAAATGATTGCACTCATTAATAACACTGGTCAATGCTAAATGTGTGAATGTCTGTGTAAAGGTTGGCTAAAGCTATCCCTGGAAAGAAAGACAGAGAGAGAGCTTGAAGCTATGGTTAATGAAGACAAGCAGCCGCCATCATCGTGCTTCCCCCAGAGGCAATCTGGCCTCATGGCTGCCTTAGAAAAGTGGTCGGTGTTGGGAGTCATCGCTTAGTATCGTATCCCTCGACCACGTGCCGCATGGTGGTCTAGCAAGTGTGTGTGTGTGTTTTAGATGATCTCAAGATGTGTTCAGGGCATAGGTCACTTAAAGGGTGAAATCTGACAAAAGATGAGGTCTCGGGGGAATGTGCACTCCCATAGAAAGCAAACACGTGTCAGTCAGTGGCGGGTAAAGCCATCCATAATTATAAGTAGGCCCTCATTTTTAGCTTGATCCCAAACATAGTTTCAAACTCCTGCGGTGCCTGTTTAATATAAATGTTAATAAACGTTCTAAGGTAAGGCACAGCTTAAAATTGAAAGGTAGCACAGCATGGAAATGGAAATTTCTCACTGTTTTATTTATAATCACAAATTCACATTTTAGAAGCACTGACCGTGTTCAAAATTAGGCATTGCCATCATATTCAAGAGCGTGAACTGGCATGAGGTTTCAAAATACCTGTGTTGAATTATTGCAACCTGCAATGATTTGATTGATGGAATACTCAAACCATAATGTAGCCATTAAAAGAACGGATCAGATGTATACTATAACTCTTTTATAACAAACCTAGACATTTGTTTCTTCTGTTTTCCAGTGTCACTGGAGCTATTCCTAATGATGCTTCTGAATAATGGAAGTTTGTATTCCTCAAACAAGCTGCATGTCTAAATCATACCAGATGCTTCTAACCAAGTTGGGTGGCTTACATGGGTTCTGACACAGCTATCAATAAAATTGAATAAAACCACGTTTCAACGCTAAAAATAGTGGTAGCGTCTGTCTTGAGTTAATTTAGTATAAGCATCAGATTTGTATATTTGACGTAATTCACATGATAAAAGGCTTTAGTAGTATAGGATACAGTTACCTGTCTTGATCGCTATATTGGTCTTGAACCAAAAGAGCAAACCTCAGACCTCAATCCTCTGTGCACAAAAGGGAAAAAATGTGTAAATTCTATATTTTTTGTCGGTCTATTAATTTACCTCAGATATAAGCGCCGTCCTAGTGCAGCATTTAGAGAGTGTTTTGGCATGGGCTTCATGCTTAAGGGGACTAACATTTTTGTGCATGTGATGCACTTTTAATTTTGCCTTTGACAGGTCATGTGTTGTAATAAAGAGCAGCAAGAACAAGGCTGCCTTTGCTGTACAGTACTCATTTGAAATTAGTTTTGGTCAAAAGTCTTGTCCCTAGAGGGCGCTGTCCCACTCAGAGCAAGAGAGAGTGAGAGCGTGACATGAGAGGAATGTGTTGATGGAAAATGCAGCTGGGCGGCTGATTGTTCCAACATCATCAGTCATGCTGGGGCCCACCAGCAGCTCTCCCTCTCTCACTCTCTCTCTCTCACATGCACTCTCACAGACACTTGCAATCTTGTGAAGCAGCTCACAAATGCTTCTCTGCACACAACACCTGGCTGTATGATGCAAGGTAATCCATTTGGGCCTAAGAACCCTAGCCCAAACCATTATTTGTCTTTAATGCATGTTTTAACCTCAGAGTCACAAAACATGTGCCAAACCTTTAGGCTATTTCTTTTGTGCCAGCCAGGTAATATAGGTGAACTTTAACCTGTAAATTTTGAACCTTGGAAATGCCAAGTAGATGGACAAGTGGGTGGTCTCTTTCTGGAGGGAAAAAGTTCTGCTAGGTTCTGTGACTTTCTGAGCTGCTTTGACCAATTTGTTTCATTTGAAGAGATTCATAAAGACATTACCAATTGTATGGCAACCGGCTTTAACAAACGTAACATCACGTTTCAGACCTTACCACTTACGCTTCACCTGCATGTAGAGAGGCATGTGAACCTGTGCATGTTGGAGTGTGTCAGCAAGTGTTTTGGATTATGATCCTGGAGATCCTACATACTCAGACTGTTGAATGCTGTGAGGTTTGTTTGACCTTTAACCCAAGAGTCAGATCTTTATGCGGGTTGTCTGGGAGGGTAATTGTGCACTCCACTTTGGAGTCTTGGGCACTTAAGGAGCATATATTTCTCATGCTGCTAAGCAGATGTCGCTCCTGTTTCACTCCTATTTTCTATTTCTCTCTTACTCTGTATCCACTGATGCATGCTGGTGCCTGCTGGTCTTTCCCAGTCCAAATTAAGGGTATTGGGGGGTGAGCTCTGTTTTCCCCATCAGGCTGAACAGCACAGGAACCGTGACAAGCAGAGCAGCTGTGAAGGAACTGTAGGCTGGTGCCTTGGTGGATGGGTGGGGTCAGATTTGGCTTTCCCCAGGGCAGCCAGCTCACCCCAGCGTCCCGACAGCACCATTTCACGCCCATCACTGTTCAAGGGTGGCCGCCTGCTCATGCAAGTATGTCTGGGGGGATGGAGATCTGATGCCAGAAGCATGCCGTCACTCCACACCAGTGTGAGGATAAGAGTGCATGTGTTAGTCCATGTCGGCAAAGCAGCATAGAGAACAACAGACCAGGAAACAGCAATAGGATTTTTTTTGGATCACGTAACTGCCAGGAAGCTACTTCTGTGAGATTCCTTGGACAAAAACACTGGCAGGGTTTCAAACTGTAGGATTTGGAAGCCCCAAATGGACCCAGATGTGTCTTTATATCCTTTGCCCATGTTGCTGGTGTCACTTTGTGAGGGGCAGAGAGTGTCTGTTGTGCCTGGGATTGGGGTTGGGGCTAGCTCTGGGGCTGAGGCTCAAAAGACGCTGGCGCTCCAGGGTTACCCTCTGTCCCATACTGCTCATCAGCGCTGGAAAGGGTGTTGTTGTAGGAGGCCATATCAAGGGAGAGCTGTGCTTCTGATACCCACTGTGTTGCTTTTGTTGCTGGGTCTGGGCACCTACCTGCTTCTTCTGAACCATGTTCTGATTCCTAGTGGAAAGCCCGACCTGCCGGACCTCCTCAGAAGTGAGGATGAAGATGTTGAAGAGGGAACAGGGAACACTACTCCTTCATGGATGCTTATCGCACTTACTGGCATGACTGACATTCCTCCTACCACATTCTCCATTCAGGAGACCAAAGCCGTGTCTGTGTTGGCACCTGGAACAACTTTGTCCCTGGCATCCTCCAGCCCCACACCTAGTAGCACCCCACCCCCTCTGGGTAAGTGCCCAACTCCTCTGCTTTTACATTTTCCCTATTGTGCAATCACATGCAATAGCGTTCTTTGAGTTCTCTCTGCGACGTCTCTGAAATGATTGTGGGAGGACAAGACCGGGCACATCAGCTATGCAGCAGGAGAAATGGCAAAGGGAAAGAAAAATAAAAGCATGTTAATCAAATTGAAAAAGACATCACGAGGTCCACCCAAAGTCCTTTTTGGGGGATTACATGGCCCCTATTGTTTCTTTCTCTGATTACAGTGGTGGTTTATAGTTAAGGTCCGCGGCTCCTGAAAGCGTCTTTTTAGAGTATTAACACTGGTAGGTTTGTTTACGACTCTTGCAAATTCTTCAGACAGATATTTGGCCTCCTTAGGTTTGTTGTATATGTCTTCAGGCATCGAGCGCTTCCTTTTAGCACTTTTTCTGGAGTCTTATGTAAGCAGTAAACAGTGCAATGAGCTGCTGTGGTAACTGAAAGGTCAGAGGTCAATCATTCATATACATTTAATAGTATAGTTTTTCTTTTGTAGGCATGTGTGTCCAAATCAGGTGAAAGTAGAAAAGAGTTATGATGAACTTCCATCCTAGGCCTGAAATAAACTAAAATACGATTTTTTTAAATATGATTTTAATTATTTAAACATTTTTCTTTTTTTCTTATTTTTTTTCAAACTGTTGCACCACATGATTAAACCTTATCAATAGAGTTATGGATTCTTTATAAGTCACTTATAAAGAAAATATGATCAATAAGTGCAGCTAGTTTAGCTACAAGCCCACTAGACAACAATTGGCTCAATTTCACTTAACTGTCCACTTGATTGCAAAGCACAACTCAAAGCCCCAATTAGGGAATTGTTCTGTTTTGACCACAACACAGCAAAACATACAGCTTCTTGTGTGTGCATGTGTGTGTTTGTGTGTGTTTGTATGTGTGTGCGAGACTGCTTCAGCAAACAGAGCTTTAAAGATTAAAGAGACTTTGTGTATGATTTAAAGTGATTTTGTGTTCCTAGTTCTGTTAATGCACCTTTTATTTGGAATGAACTACAGATTATTTCTTGGAATCTTTCTAATTGATAACTGTTATGACAAGCATTAAAGCTGGAGCTTTTTTTTTTTTTTTTTTTTTTTTTTTTTTGCTGATGCTTTTAAATTTCTTTATGGATTGTGTTTTACATGCTGTTGCGTAGTTTTCGGTGACAGGGCCCCCATGGGGAAAAAGTCTTGGCTCTGAGTTGTTATCTTGCCTGTATAAACAATTATTTTATATTACTGATATTGATTAGTACCATGTGTCATCTCTAGACATTTATTTGAGGAGTGAGGTCTGCAAACGATTTCTGTTAAAGGACTAAAAAAAATTGCCTGTATGTCTTGTGTGGCTTATGTAGTTACAGGATTCTGGGGCATTTTGTTCTGGTTTTTGCGTTTGTATTTCTTTTACGCTCGAAGGAATGTCACAGGCAAAGGTGAAGGCAATACATTAAAACAAAATGACAGGCATCTGCTTTCTAGAAAACTGCACATTTCTTTGCACTCTCAATATTTTTTCTTTCGATGAACCTCCATTTCTGGAGTGATGCAAATCAAACAACACAGAATACAAGCATTCGGCTATATATCATTTGTTGGGACTGTGTGAAATATTGTCTTTGTTGGATACATGAATGGCAGCCAGTAGCTTAACCACAGATCTTCTAGAGATAATGAGATCAACATGAATTTTACATCACTGAGGAATGTACAATCCCTACAACTACATTGTGTATGCACATATTTGTAACATTACACACTTAAACCTTTCTTAACAATATATGCCTCATATCGCAGATGTTGAAATGATGGTTTGTGATTCACTAACCACATTTATTTACATAAATCCAGTCATTTTACCGTAGAAAGCAAATACACAAGCCTATTCATCACCATATACACTCATCCATGTGGACTACAGCAGCCTGGTGTCTAATCAGATGGAGCCCTCTGGTCTATGAAAACAATTGCTCCAAGACTTATCTGATGAATTAGATTAAATTTTCTCTGTGGTAGGCCAGATGTGTTGATTTTGGGTTTGTGATGTAGTGGTGTATATTGCAGGATGTCCTTCTAAAGTTTTTGGGAAGCCCTTAAGAAGAGAGGCATGTTTCAGATAATGAAAACCACACCAAAGCTGGAAAAACACATAAAGTCTAAGCTGACCTTTTGGCTCAGTGATTAGAGGTCTGTGTTTGGGACTGTAATGAAAGAGACCCCCGGAGAAAGACTGCTGGTACAAGGGCCTGAAGCAAACATGTATGATGCATCATTCCTGTTCATATGTACTGCATTATTTAGCATGCTTTTCAAAATACTGAAGTACAAATCACTACTTTCTGTCACAAACCACAAGCCTAAAAAAGTATTGAACTGTGAAGACTGTTTCAGCCCATAGTAAGCCCCTAGTGTGTATGTGTATTGTGCACAGGACTCCAGATGAAGAAACGAAACCTTCTGAGCATTAGGGGCCTCTCTTTTCAATTTTACGACTTTCCTAAAACCCTTTGGCGAACATGGAAAGATAGATGTTTATGAAGATTTCCAGATGGCCTAGTTTTGTCTCCCCACCCTACCTCCGGATTCCCTTTTAAGTTCTTTAACCATGGAGGAATTATCAACTCAGGAGCTAAGATCATCGGCCAAAGTGGAGATGGCGGCAGCGACCTTGTTTAGGGTCCCAAGTTTTTAGCTTTTCTCTCTGAGGGAACCTGTTGGAGTTCTGTATAGTGTTTCCCAATCATACGGGGTTCCAAGTGAAACCACTTTGAGATGTGACCATCCCTTAACAACTATTGTTTTCACTGTTCACCATCATGTAAGGCCAACCTGACGATAAACATGCTTGCACAAAATTAATATGAAACCTACACACAGATAAAATGAAATAATAACCTCACCAGCGATTAATGGGCTGAATTTTCTGAGTGCTACATGGTATGAGGCAAATTAACATGGGTGACCAAATGAAAGTGACCTTGCTGGAGTGCATTGTGTTGTTGCTGCATCTCATGGTAATGCAGGATTGGTGAAAGTACACCAAGCAAGAAACTGCAAGAGGCCAAATCAGTGATTCCTGTCAGCTAATAGTCCAGGAGTACTCACTGTGCCTCAGGCTGGAGGACTTAGTAAGCAGACTCAACACTCAGCTTGGAGAAGAAATGCCGATTAGCAACAACAAATGCCATTCCGGATATGAAGTATTTCATTTTGACCCCCTCCATCATCCGGATGAAGACAGGAGCCAACCATGGGAAAGGCCTTCAGCTACTAAGTACCCATATAGAGTACAGTCAAAGGATTTAGTTAATTATTTATTTTTGAATTCCAACATTGAAGGATGTATCTCCCCATTTCATTCAGTACGTAGAATGAGCATATTTGCCTGTATTAGCGTGTCCTTCCAACCTCCAGTCAGTCACACTCTAGTTTTTCCTGTGGCACATGCTGTCTCAGCAGGTATTTACAGCATGCTCGCAGACATCCAACAGCGAGATGATGAAAATAACAAATACATAGAGGAAAACTGTAGTTATGTAATTGACATAGCTCCATAACCGAAAGGAGGGAAATCTGTTCACAGGGTCAGCAGGCATGAGCATGTCAGACAACACTATAATTAACCACTAACAGGCTGGTTTTCATTAGGAAATAATGCTCTCTGTGTTGTTTAGTAGGAATAAAAACATGGAATCAGGAATACTTGACTTCTCCTGATAGAAAGTCTTTAGAAGGTCTGGTAAAAATGAGCAAACATTTTGAATGATGGGTGTAGTCGTGTTGTTGCGTAATTTTGCGTTCTCTGTTTCCGCAGGCAAAAAAATGTGCTTGTCCCTTCCTGACTGGGGTTTTCATTTCAACCAGATTGCAAATCATCTTACTGATGCAATTTCTGAGAGCTCAAAGTTCAATCTTTTTATTTATTTATTTATTTTTGGATCATAAATTGATTATCTTAAATCAAGTTTGCATTTTACATTGAACATCAATTAAGGAACATCGAACTAACCAAAATGCTAGCATGGCTTAAATGACTGGGAGCTAGTCAAACACACAGAGTCAGAAATTAGCAGCTTTCTTTTATTGTATGATGTGTCGGCTCTATATGACATTTTATATATATATATATATATATATATATATATATATATATATATATATATATATATATATATATATATATATATATATGAAAAAGCGACCCACCAGGCTGAGTGATACTTCTCTTTAAAGATCAATGAAGTGATGTATCTCACAGGAACTCAGTTGTATATTGAGTTCAATATGTCCACAGAGGACCTCAGGGAGCTCCACTACATACAGGGAGGATGGAGAAGAACACGCTACTCAGCAGCTCCTTTTGCTTTTGCATGTGTACTGTGTGAGCCAACAGTGCATTGTTATTACAGTGTGCCTCTGCTGTTGCTCTGCATGCCATTTCACGACACACCGTGCAATAAATAGATAATACGGTGCAGGAAGGCAAGGAAAGAAAAACAGAGAGACGGTGACTGGTCGTGTCAGAAGTGTATCTATGTGATGTGTTAGATTAAATCAGGATTTTTCTGATCTAAAATATCCTTTGTTCTATGAAGATTCAGCTGATCAGCATGCCTGAACATTTAGCACCAAATATAGTCAACTAGCTGTGAGCTCCTGTGGATTAAGACACTGTATGAAACACTGTTATCTTGACTAAATTACCTAAAAAGAAATGATACAGTTAGGGACACTTTTCTTCTTATTAGAATGTTTGACACACGGCTTCTAGATGAATCTGAAGCATAATAAAAACTTTAGTTCACCTCTTTCAGCCTCCAAAGCAGTTTGTTGTACTTTGTATAAAGTGTCTTTTTTTTGCTATGTTTCATTTATATCTGTTTTGTAGTTTGTCTTAAATTGACATTAATATTTACATACAGACATATACAGACCTGCTCTGTTATTTAATATGCAGATGGTATTACTGAGCCAGCGACATATGTCATATGTCATAAAGCTAATGTAAGCATTCCTTGTTATCATTATTAGCTTATGAATTCTAGTGCACAGATGTAGAGCTATATTTCATGTTTATACGTAAGCTTGTTCTTTTTAGTTCTTTTTTAAGTAAACAAAAAAGAAGAAATATCATGTATACAAAAATAATCTAAAACAAAATTTCTAGCAGAATTGGCACATTTACAGTACTAATATTAACTATGCTAGCAAGCTATCTAGTCACAGCACTATGTTAACATTACCAGGTGAATATCTAGCTCATGTCTTACCTCACCAGAAGCAGCTATTTGTCTGCAGAAGCTAGCTTACTAAAATTGCTAATAAGCTAGCTAATGTTGAAAATGATATTATTTATTTAAAACCATATGCTAGCAAGAAAGCTGTTTTTTTTTATTTTTTTATTTTGTAAGACAGCAGATGAGTGGCCTATGAATCTAATTTTAGCAAGATAATGTTAGGGTAATTAGTATATACTTCAAATTAGCCAAATTTTCTAACAAATGTTAGCCCTACTGTTGGTAGCAAACTGTGTGTAGCAATTAATTTGAAGTAATTTTAGTAAATAAATCATTAAAAATGTTGGTGTTATTCACAAGCATGTTGTTCTTTGAAAAACTGTAAAGCAAAGATGCATGTAACTAAAATTTGCCAGTATACAGCTTTATGCTATATTATGCTATATTTTAATGATGTAAAATATAAAAATAAAGTAGTAATTAAAGGCACACTGTGCTTACCTGAAAATAAAGTAATTTAAATTAGTTTGGGTACAACTTTGTTTTTGTTACAACATCTGATTTTTTTTTTTTTTTTTTTAATTTTAAATGCTTAGTTTGGTTGGGTGGGAAAGCACTTTTCAGGAGGGCTACAGTCACACAAACTAACCAGTATGAACAACCGTGCCGAGCCAAAAAACATCTCAGAATGTACAAAATGTGAACCCTTGAGGAAGGTGGGCTACATTAGACCACACTCCTGTCATCCAAGAACAAGAATCTGTTATACTGGAATCACCTGATCACATATCTTTAATGTTTGACATGAACTTTAACTAAAGCTCTTGGCCTGTATCATCATGATTTTTTTGATTGTTCTGCTGCCACCTGATTGGCAGACAGTGACTGTATATGTAAATAGGAAAACCTCCCAAATCTAGATGTGCACATTTTCTTCCCTGTTAAACTATTACTGCATCCATCATTTGCGTACTGGAACACGGTTGGCTGTTTATTTTGTGACATAATAACACGTCTATAAGTGACACAGAATGATGAGAAACTAATTCTTTAACACTGTACTGTACTTACCTTGCAAGTACGATTTGGAGGTCATTGTGTATATAATGGCAATGTAATGGCAAAAAAGAGAAAGAAATCTACTGTTGTTTTTTTTAAATATGTCAGAAAGACAGGAACAGTTCTCACACCGTGAGAATGAGACGTTCACACTGATATTAATTTACATGCTGAGTTTTCCCCTTCGTTGTAGGTCACATGATCCAAAGGAGATGTGCACTGGTTGTTGTGAGTCAATGATGAGCTCCTCTTGAAGGGAGGCTGATTTCTCCTCCACAAGTACAATCCTATCACCTCTTTATTCATTTCAAGATAAAAGATGAAGACTTTTTCTTTACTGGTTTTCTGAGTGACTTTGCTGTCTGGCTGCCTTGCCTCAGGCTACATTGTGCTGAGCACAGATCCTGTCACATTCCGGACTGTTGCTCATTTTCACACATTTGTCTTTTATTTTTTTTAAAGAAAATTCAAGCGGATTAATGTCTGGAGCTGGAAAAGAGTTTTGCAAAGACTTAATACCTGATGGTTTTCACAGCAAATAATAAAATCTGGAGTCTCAGATAAAGGGACAGACATTTATTGGCTTTTATTTCTGGGGAGGTTTTTTAACTAACATACTGTAAAGGACGACTGAAACGAGAGACCTGTGCTTGGCACATATGAGCATGTTTTACTTTATTATAAACTATGTTATACTTTAAGGCTCATCACCTTTCTCAAGCGCACGCATAGAGTGTCAGTTTCTGGGAATTTTTTTTTTGGTTTCTTTCTGGATAGAAAATAGGACACTTTGATCTTGATAAAGTGCGTGTTAGAGTGTGTGTGAGTGTGTGTGCAGCTTTGCATGTGCATACTTGTCCCATCCGTTTTGCAAGTCTGTATCACTGTGGCTAGTAGTCATGACACTTTCAGTAATTATTATAGTTTAATTTCACACCATGTTTCACACTCATTTGGGAGACTTTGCAGCTGCATGATCGTTCGGGCTGTTGATCGTTGAATCATATGTTCCTTGTACAGTTTGTCCTTCACCCATCAGAGAATTGGAAAGCAGACTAATAGCTTTACTCTGCTATGAGACTCTCTGATCTTGACCCCATACAATAGTTAATAAATGGTGCTGGTTCGTGCCAACAGGAAACGACTTCCCCTGTCAGTCATTACTCGTCTCTTGTTTCAGTTCAACAGTCACACATGCGCCTCGTACGAGCCGTGTTTGGATGAAAGTCATAAACAGATATGTAAACCTCTACTGTGTACTTGTAACAAAACCCCTGCAAAAGCATCCAGAGTTCTAATTCCAGCGTAATCACATCATGCAGATCTTTTCTACTCCTGTTTCCTGGGTTGTACTGATTATTTTCTCATCCAACAACTTCTCAGCAAGGCGGCATTTGCGTTCCAGGTTCTGTATAAGTCCAAATGTAATGTGTTAAGTTGTTAGTGAGTGGTTAGTATTTATACAGTAGGCACACTACTCAAGCTGTTACTGATTTTTTGCTATAGTTGCTATAGATGTTTATGAAGTAAAACACAAACTTGAAGACCTTAAACTTAATAAGATCTAACTTACTGAAAAGAAATCAGTGCTGCATTCGGCTTGTTAATTTCAGGGTTTTATTAAATATTGTCCCAACCATAAATGCTATAGCTCATAATGTGTGCATAATTTTAACCATGGAGTGAAGTTGATTTTGGTAGAGGGGGATTGCCCTAATTTAATTAAGTTGTATCCGCCTTATGTGCAGCAGTAGACTCTAAAAATGACACATTGCTTTTTTAAGATGAGGTATTTAGCTGATCTGAGCTCAGGAAACAACACTAAACTAACTACAGCAACACTAAAGGTACAAAAACTAAACTTAACTATATCCATACTGATTTCTGAAGTGTTTTCTCTTGCTCGTTTAGAAGAACCACTTCGTGTCAAATAAAAATGCCTGGCACATCAGTGTGACTTGTAAAGACTAATTGTAAAACAAAGGGTTTCCCCATCAGAGAGGGTTCCAGGTAGAAATGTATATATAGAGAAGCTCCAAAGTGAGTACTGTGTGTAATGTTAACCTTCATTTTAAGCAGACAGAACTGAGTGTACATCTTATACTCCAGCGTGAAGAGCTGCTCGAATCCAGCAAGACGTTAAGCCATTCCCGAATACTACCGAATAAATCAACAGAGGCACATGGAGTGTTCCTGTACTCTCTCTCTTACGGAAATGTTTATCTTTTCGCATTGAACATCTTGAGACGCCATCAGGGCTGTTGAGATTGAGAGGAGATTTGTGACGGCGACTAAGAGGTCATTGTTGTGAAGTGAATGGCTGTTTTTATTACACTGTTTAGATAGGCTGCTCCACAGGATAAGATGGCCATTATGCACAGCTAACACGACCCGCATGATCTAATGAATGTTATCTCACTGGGATAGCCCACTGTGTCAAAGCCCGCTTTTTTTTTTTCCTAGAAAATGATGACTTTCTCAACAGAGACGTGTGTGTCAGAGCGTTTTGCTGAGACGTGCCAGTGCAATTGTGGCTGTGTCGTGATGCTAACGCGATAATTGTTTGTCTTCCCTCAGTAACCACAGCGTTACCTCCGGGCTCAGGCCACGAAAGAAGATGCAATGAGACAGAGAAGGGATACTGCGTGAACAACGGCGAGTGCTACTTCATCCATGGTATAAATCAGCTCTCCTGCAAGTAAGTTGCTCTCCCTTCTACTTCCCCACTGTTAATTTATGATATGTTTGTGTATAGCTATGAGTGAACCACAGCATTCATTCTTCACATCACTCTGTATTTTGTTCACTTCAGACCTTTTCATCTTTGACTGTAAACAAATGCTATTTTTTGATAATCGTTTTATCATTTGATGTTCTACACAAACATACACCTACACATGTTCCACTTTTTAGATAGACTCCTTAAATGTTGGAGTATCACAGGATGATTAAGTGGTACTCATTAAATCCATTGCTTTATTTTGATTACACAACCTCTTCAGCACAAGCCAAATGGTATCCATCAAATATATCGTGTCCTGTTTTTCCTAAGCCACCTTTGTCATCCCTCCCTCCCTTTCTCTCCATTGCCGGTCTTCAGCAGTACTCCTGGATCCCCTCTTGCTCTCAAGCTTGCTTGAGAGCCAACAGGTTGACTCATTGGTGTAGATGTTGAGGAGTGGGATTATCTCTCTCTCTCTCTCTCTCTCTCTCTCTCTCTCTCTCTCTCTCTCACACTCTCTCTTTGTGATGTGTATGGAAAAGCGAAGATGGGCCTCTCACACTACACGTTTAGTGTGTTGGAGGGAAATGTATCAGACCATTCCAACGTGCCATGTCACACTGGTTTAGAGCTGGTGCAAATATTTACAAGAGGCTGAGGCCTCTCAGAAGGTAAATAGGGTTGTTGCTTACATTTCATTTTCACTGATAAAAACATGCTTTCACACAGATGCTTTTTGGATATCTGAGGTTGACTTGTTATGGGCCGAAATAACATTTTGGCCCTTATTATTAAAACAGTCTACTTCTGACTAAGGGTATCGAGTAGCTGTACACAGGGTCTTGTTTGTGCGGGAGTGTACGGCTAAACATACATGTATATAAATGCTGTGAATTTATAGCATACATGGGGCTACAGAATAAATACAGTGAATACAATACAGTGCTGAAATACAGCAACAGTAATGGTACAAAAACTAAACTATAGCCATGTTTTAGAAGCACTACTTAAACACAAGCCTACGTCAGCCTACTATTTAAGGAGTATCTGAATTGTTAGAAATATTAAAATATTTACAGGAATAAAATTGCTTCTATGTGAATTCGTTGTTTTAAAAACAGAGCTGTTTCACCTTCCCAGGTTTAAAATATCTAGTGCATAGCTACGATATCTGCTTGCTTTGTCTGTGATATATGTATAAAATTAAAGTATTAAAAAAATGTGTCAGCCATAGTGTGTTGACTTTTCCTTGTGAGGATGGTGGAGAGCTCCTTGAAGACTGAGCTGGGTTTCCTGCGTGTTCCTGCTACAGCCTTTGTGTGTGTGAATATCTATATATCTGTGTATGTGTGTACATGTGGCTGCTAGAATACTGCACAGCAAGCAAGCATCGAGGACACGGCTGCAACAGCCATTCAATACGCTGTGTACAAATTGGAGGGAGCAATAACTCAATTGCTGCAGCTAATTCACTCACGGGGGAGTTACGGGTCCAGAAAAGTCAGATAATGCAGTCAAGGCCTGCAGGGAATTGTTGCCCAAAAGCCATCTTGTTCAATATAGGCCGGGCTTGTGTGGGTATTACTCACCGGCTGAACAAGTCCAGCAGACAGCCTGCCTCATATTTATGCCTTGGCTCTTTCACTTTGAAATATAAAGTACACACTCACACACACACACACATCCGCAGAGGGAAGCAGGGGGTAACGGATGATCCTGGCCATAATTATTTGCCGGCTGTGAAGGTGCAGAGGTGTATTTCATGGTGTGGCATGTTGAGCCTGCCACACATGGACAGTGTTGTCACACTGGCGTGGAGATAAGGAGAGGACACAAGCCAGCAAGCAAGGAGATTTATGGTCCGGCGCACAGAGATCTATTACACAACCTGTCTGATCTGAATGGAGCACTTTTTCTGTGTCTTCTGTAATAAATCGGTAGCAAGCACAACGTCTGTCAGTTACCAAGCAAACAGTCAATTGAATTGGCCAGTATATCATGGAATATGTGTTATTACAAAATCTGATCACAGTCAACATACGTAATGTTTTTTAAATGCTGTGACTGAAATACTGTTGCTGTATATCTTCATGTTCAATGACTGAAAACTGCGTTGGAAGTAAAAAGAAAATCAGATTTGCATTTTTCTTCAGTATGAATAATGAAAGTAGACAAAAAGAACGATGTTAGTGAATAATTTAATTTATTTATTTTGTGACTTCTTGTTTCCTTGTTTTATTTATTTCATGTTGTGGTTGCTGCTGGATTTCCTTCGTGGTAAAGTTATCTGTGAATCAGCATAAGTGGGCAGTATCAGCTGTTATCGCTGGTTTATGTAAGAGTCGAGTCAGCTTCAAACCACAGATCTCTGGCTTGTACATCTCTGCTCATTTGCGGTAATGTTAACTGTTTGAACACTACAGAAAAACATGATGCATGTTTGCTTGTTGGTGTTATCAATACCAGGAGTTAGCTAGCTATAATAATACATACTAGCTAACTAATGTAACTAAAATAGCAGATCATAGAGATACAAACTGGTTTAACTCGGTTTGGTAATTAAATAGGTCCATGGTGAAAACCCCCATGACTGGAAGATTTATGGAGGATTGCCTACTTTAGTCCTAAAACCAAAGTTAAGCATGTGTGCTAGATGAATGATTAAAGGATATGACTGAATTAGAGCAAGAAAGTCAGACACAGGACACAGATGTAGCAGTGCTCTTCGAGTTAGGACGGACTACTCTTTGTTTCTGGGTCAGGACGCTGGTCCCAACTCACTCTCCACAGCATAAAAGTGACCCACAGTCGGCCAGCAAACTATGCCAGACCTTGTTTCTTCTTGTCTCTTTTAGCTCTTGGATGAAGCCCATACATTACCGAGAGACATCTGATGTATCTCATTTTTTCCACCGATGGATATAGAGCGATGGAAATTTGGCTCCTTTTTCAGGGACACACATGCATACCGGATTAAGTTAGACGAATCATTGGTCAGAGGTTAAGGATGAAGCGAGATGGAGAAGCAATGCTAGTACTGTATGTGATGAGAGAAAAAAGAAGGAATGACATTTGCTGTCATATAGGATTTTGATGAAGTGGACAGGCATCTGTTTAAAGACCTGGATCCTGAGAAGTTGCTGGGCAAGCAGACTGACCGGTATGGATTACATTGGCAGGATTAGTGTGCACCGTGAACATCTTGTTTTGATTTGGAGTAGAAGAACTCCTGAGCTGCTGCTGCAGCTGCTCCGTGAACCCAGGCCTTCACAAGCATGTACCTGTTACTTCTGTGTGTGTGTGTGTGTGTGTGTGTGTGGTGGCTTGTGGTGGAAACCAGAGGTGATGTTCAGATCAGAGCTAAGAGCCCTTCCTTTGCTCTTGTGAATTCCAGACAGTTACCTTTTAATTATTAACAGCCCAAGCTCTTAGTATACCAGATTGTGACATGGCTCTAGAACTAGAAGATGAAATAAGATCTATTTTCACAGCTTATAAATTGCCTTTTAAAGGCTTTGCATGAACATTACATGTGCCGGGTCTCACCTCACTACATAGAGCACTGAGACAGTTGATAAAAGCATCCTGGGAGTTGAAGGTGCACGGTAAGTGGATCTGCAGAATCCTCCATGCAGAGCGAGTTGAGAGAAGAAGGCTCAGCAGATCAAGCAATGATTAAAGAAAACATAAAACACTTTCTTTCACACATTTATCTTTGTCCTGCACATTGAGGATGTATTCATCAGTGCCGACTGAGTTTGCAAAATAAGCACTGTGAAAACATCAGCTAAACATGAGTAACGCTCATTATGCTCTGATGAGGGTTAATTTGTTTACCAAAACAACACCAATATGAATAATTGGCCAATCAAATGCATGAATGGAAATCATGACAGAATCACTGCTCTGTGGTTGACATGAGCACACATTGGCTCACAACTCATGCAAATAATTGTTGACATACTGCGTATTTCCAAATTTTCAATTCTGCACATTACGATAAGGGCTTGAAATGGATAACTTTCTTGCTCACCAGCCACTATTCTTGTGGTCAGTTGGTTTAAGAATTCAAGAGTGTGGTATATTATACACTGAATCTCAGGTTTTAAAATTTTTATTCCAAGACATTTGACAGATAGAGAAAAAATATGTGATCTTGTTAAGTTGGACTGTGGCATGCTTGTTGGTTGGTTGTTCTTGGCTGACAGGAGTGATCCTCCAATGTGTTCTTCTGCTGGTGTATGGCCTGAAGTGTTGTGCTTTCTGATATGCTTTTCTGCTTACCACGGTTGTAAAGATTGGCTGTTTTAGTTACCGTAGTCTTCCTGTCAGCTCAAGCTACTCTGGCCATTCTCCTCTGACCTTTCTCACCAACCAGATGTTTCTGCCTACAAACTGTCACTGTGAACACATTTTACTTTATTCTGATGTTTGTTGCAAACAGTAACTGAAGAACTTATATCTGTGTATCTGCCCGAGTTTGTGTTTCATTGCTGCCACTTGATTGGCTGACTGGAAAATTGGACGAATAAGCAGTTCCTCTATTTTTATGAGCAGCAAGGATATACTGTATACCACCTCCAATATGAATAGTAGTAGCAATATAGTACATAACAGGTGTTCATTTCAAGCCCTGATTACCATGTATAGTGAATCAAACATATTGATTCAGTGTGCGAGTTCAACGAGATGAAGTCCAGAATGCATAAATGTCTATGTGTTATTATGTCATCTTGTCCCCCTCTCCTCCCCCCAGATGTCCGAGTGGATACTTCGGGCCGCGGTGCTTGCAGCCGGAGCCCCTGCGGTTGCGCATGCCCAAACCTAGTGAAAGTATGTTGACTTGAGAAGCGCAGCTTCACACAAAGGACCGGTGTCCTGCTGTCACCACTTCTGTGTCCTTCCTGTCTTGTGTCCCAGAGGTGCTGACAGTGGAACGCTTTGGCCTTTGCGGTCCATGGTGCTGCTCTTGTTCTAATTTCATGTTTTCTCTGCTTCTCTTCTCTTTTTCTCTCCTTCTTTTTTTACCCCTCTTTCTTTTGCATCTTTCCTCCTCTCTTTATATTTTATTCCTTTCTGTCCCTTTCCTTCTTTCTGTGGTTTTGTTTTCTTCCATCAGGTGTCCAAATGACTTTAATGGCGATCGCTGTCAAACCTACGTTATGGCCAGTTTCTACCGTATGTCCATTTCTTCTTCTGTCTGTCTGTCTGTCTGTCTGTCAGTGCTGCATGCTGGAGCTGCTTTGTTGTGAGCTCCTTGTTATTCTCTAATGGTGGATGCTCTGCAACTTGTTCTAACAGACGCAGGCATCAGTTATGTTCCATTCAGTGACCGAATGACCCTCCATGCATCACCTTTTACTGATGGATTTCATTTAAAATGAAAAATCATATCATTAGTTAACAGCATAAGATATACGCATGGTATTTAGTATGACTGCATGTGTTTCATTAAAAGAGAATCATATACATTTGTTCCAATCCATAGATTACTAATTGGTGTTGCATATGCACATTAAAACAAATAACAAATACTAACTAACTATAAATATAGCTATAAATAACTATAAATACATGTAAATACATAAATACATGTTTTTCCATGCAGAAAAAAAAAAATATATATATATATATATATATATATATATATATATATATATATATATATATATATATATATATATACAGTGTCTGTATAATACATAAATATATAAAATATTTTAAATATTTAGATGAGTCACGTATGAAAGAAAGTTTTTCATAAAACTGTTCTTATGTAATGTTATTTAACTTTCCAACACTATAACAATACAATAAACAAGTAATTCTGGTTACTTTCCAAAAAGTTTCCTGAAAGTGCTATGAAAGCGCAGTAAGGTAGAGACTGATGTATGTGTTTACTTTGTTCAGGAAAAATTCCTGATACAAAGTGTTTACAGTGGAGACTCCTTCCAAAAAGGCTAAATAAATGTCTTCTCATAAAAAACGTCACATCGACACTAAAATATTTAAAATATATTTATAAAGTCTCTGAATACTACCGTCCAATACACCTCGTATTACACCTTCTGACCAATCAGATTTGAGAATTCAGCAATCCTGTGGTCTAAATAGGTTGAAATCTTCAATTGAAAACAGCTTTAACTCAATTTTTTTTTAAAGTGTTTTACATGAAAGTATTGCATTAAATGTGTATTGATGAAATTTGTCACGTGAGTAACCTTAAGTGAGTTTTGAGTAAAGATAGATAGAGATTCCTTACCGAGCTGTAAAGAAGACTTTGTGACAGAATTAACAATAGCTCATTAACAGTGTACACTAGATTTGTTTTTGCAGACAGCCACCCACGGTGCAAATATGCATGACTGGAACCCAAGTATAATCATTATCTAGAGTTCAACCATCATCTTGTTCAGACTTGAATACTGGACCAGAATGGTCTGATAAAGTTAAGCAAATATGCCAGCATTGATACGTCCACATGCAATGCATTTTCTAATGCTTCTGATTCGGCGGCCTGATGGCATGCAGCCATCTTTAGTCGAAAGACTGATCTTTAAAGGACAGTCAGGAATTGTGATTTTTTTTTTTTTAAATAACCAAGGTTTCATATCATTCCACTGTATAAAGCAAACTCAACTGTGCGGAATACACCACTGGAGTTCCTTTCATTCATATAATCTTCCCTCTAGGGAAAAATCTAGCAGAAACCCTTTCACCCCTTTACCTCCCCCCCCAGCTCATAGACCATCCCCCTAATTGCAGATACGGTAAATAGCATCTATTTCCTGGGGTAACATGCTTTTACCCCAATACACAACACTATCCCTTCCTTACATGTCCATCAACTATGGAATTAGTCCCAGAAGTAGGTGGAGCACATGGCTTTGACAGTTTGTGGCTGTAGGCTATTGGCTTTTACACGAGGCTGCTGTTCACACAGAACCATGGCTTTGTGCTCTCATCAGCGTTGCTATGCTGGCACTGTTTACCTTTCAACATGACCCTGGTGTTAACACATATTTATTTACAAGAGGACAGCAGATAAATCACGTCAGGATGGATGTAAACAAGACCACAAGGATGAGAAGCTTAAGGAATGGTTGAAAAACAGATTTCCTCTCCAAATAAAAGAATAAAGGAGGTATAATTTATGGAATGACGTTCAAGGAGGCACTCAAAACGGCATACAGCGAATAGTATAATTTGACATAGGGCCTATTAACGTGTCATGTTATGTCTTGACGTGGGATTTATAACAGCAGAATGGTTACCTTTGTTCATGTCACCTATCAAGTCTTTGCACGTTAGTTTTTGTTAGTTCATGCTCCATCAAAGCCAGGTCTTTCTTTTTTGTGCGCAGTTTGGGAGGTCTGGAGTGGAAGATCTTGGATCTATTGAAACAGTGAGAGGCATCTTCGATGTTATAGTGTTCATCAAAAACATCTCCAGTACAGGCTTTCATTAGGGTTGTGAATCTCACTGGTGCTGATGATGCAGTCAGACTGATTGTACATCCCTGTATAACATGTAGACGTTTTGAATTGGGAAATGAGGTTGCTTGTTCTTCATGTCTTCATGAAAATCATGTCTATAAAAAAAAATCATCATCTTGTATTTACTGTCAGTGACCATGCAGAGGATTCTATTTGAAGATCATGAGCATTAGTATCCTCCTCTAGAACATCTGCATAACTGACATCATCCATTATTCCAGCTCGTCAAGTAGAAAAACCAAGATAGCAAGACTTCTCTTGGAAGATTAATTGGCCCAATCTAATGTACAGAAATATGTAGTTAGAATGTTATTTGTCCACGCATTGGTCCAGTTGTTGTGTAATCTGTGTAAATTTACAGCAGCCTACGGTCATCCATCCTAAGACAGAAGACAGATTATCTCCTCCCCCAGACGCCCAGTGGGATGGGACATTTAGAGATGGATGCATGTTTCTCTGACACATCTGTCATCGTCCAATCAATTTCCCAGATCCCAAAATAGGAGCATGTGACATCATTGTGGGACCATTTAAATGTGAACTCATTTTACATAACAATCTTGTCTAATACTTTGCAATACTTTACTTTAATTAAACATACACATGCAATGAATTTGGATTATACTATGACCACAGAAAATGCTTGTTTGTGATTGGCTGACAGGTCTTCTGCCATTGGGACACTGGTAATATTGGAAATGATATTCAGAGAATAATTTGGATTTCTTCTAGTATCTTGGAAATTAGAATTAGATTCCAGTGAGATTTAATGGGTTAAGTTTAGAAGAAGCTTACCAATATTAACCAGAAACCAATATCACCATTTTTTGGTTATAATATTTTAATAATATTTAATATTGCATACAAGTTAAACACTTTCAAATATGAATACATTAAATAAATCGTAACAGTGCAGATGCAACAAGTTTATAATCATAGTGCATGTGATGGAATTTGTAAACAGAGCACAGACTTACCCAGAAGTCCATGTGGGATAACATTGCACAACTCACATTCTTTGTGAAAAACTAGGCTGAATGGTATAAGGTGGCTGTATTCAACTTTGTAATCTAGCCTGATCTTAGCAGAGCTTATTGCGCTCTTCCAGTTGTGATAAACATTTATAAATATCATAAATCATAGCTGTTTTGATCAAGCACAACATTCAACACTAAACAACAAACTGAAACCCAAATACTTCTGAGAAAGTGGTTATGCGGATAACTGTAACAGCATGTTCTTATTAATCGATGACAGTATTGTAAATATTCAATGCAATTAACGATTAACCCTTAACTCCACCAAAATTATAATAATAATAATAATAATAATAATAATAATAATAATATTAATAATAATAATAATAATAATAACAAATCAGCCAAATTGTTCATGTATATAAATGTATGTACTATCTGTAATTGTGCACCAGAAGGTAAGATCCAATTTAATTCTCTGTCATTAATATGACATTAACCCTTAATCATACATAAAATAACTAATTAAATCTTATAGCTCCTTCTACAATAACATCATAAACCTTATAAAAAAAAACTAACGAGACTTCATTTAGAAATTGTCTAATCCAACCAAATGGAATTTGGCAAACCCACGTATGCAACTGACTATAAGATGATTATGACAATTCCCTGTGTTTCCTACCTGTTAATCTAGAAGTGCCTTCTAGCCTATAGGGAAGTGTATGGCATGCCTGCATGCTCCAGCATGCTCTAACAGCTCGCTGTTGACATAATACTCTGGTGCTTACAAGCGAACTCGGCTACAACATTGTTCCTCTCTTACTGCCTGACTCACCCTTCTCACGCCACTCACGCAATGCACATGTGTTGGAAGTTCCGTCTCTTAAACTTTGTTCTGTTGTGTTTTTTTCCCCTCTACCTGTCACCTTCCTGTCATGGCAGAGTCTCTTGGGATTGAGTTTATGGGTATGGACCGATTCTTTCTTCCCGATTCTTTTCTTAAATAGATCTGTGTAGATCCAGCTGTGTTCGCAGGACCCCCACCTCTTTCTTTTTCTGATAGACTCGAAAGCAATTGAACATGTTGATTAACAGATCGATCTGTCTGTCAGCACTTGCTGTGTAGTAATATAACCCCTTTTTCCTGGTGTCAGCATGAGAATCAGTATCTGCAGCCCTCGTCCTGTTGGGGAAAGCCTAAAGGGGATTGTAGTGTCTCGTTTAAAAGGACTCAGGTGGGATTTTATGGTGCTCGAAATGAAACCCGAAGACAGCTTTGTTCATGCATTCATTAAGTGCTTGATCAACATCAACAGGCTAAAGATATTTTCCAACATATCTATTTAATGATACTAATTTGACTGACTATTTACATAGGATAATATGAGTGATAATTTCTTGTACATTTCCTTGTACTGGGAAAACAACGGAAAAACTCTAAACCTTCAAACTCCTTTATAAGGTTCTGTTACTGAAATCAGTCCAAGTATATAAAGGCTTAAGTTTTAATACGCTTATTATCACTGGGGTAAGTACTGAGTAATTGTGTTTTCCCTACAGTTTTTGGTGTCCTTTAGCAACGTAGCACATTGCCATTATCTGTATCTAATTTAAAACCAAAACAGCTAAACATGCGGGAAAACACCACGAAAAAAACTAGAGCTAGGAGAGAGTGACTCAACCTCACTTATATCACTCAGGTTCAAAAATGAACTGAATTTTTAATCTTATTAAAAGTTATTGGTTTCCCAATAACCTTAAATATAAAGTTATTCCCACAATATGCTATTAAAGAACTAGAAGCCTAATTTTTAAACCACAACAACCCTGACCTGGGCAAATATCTAGGCTCAACCAGATGTCTGAATAGTGAACCTTGTATTCATCTTTATATACCTAGTTATATTCCTAGTATCAGTAACGTTCTACATAAATGTGTTTATAGCAACGAACAAAAGGTTTCCGTTCTTTTCTCAGTGCAGGGAAACAAATAGAAATGACTGTCACTTTAAGGTAACCTTAGAAAGTTGGCTAAAAAAAAATGTATTCCTTTCAATAAAAACATGTCATAAATATAAGCTGTTTTATAGAGCTAGTAACCTCAAGATTGTTTCTCCTCTATTTGGAGAAATGAGCGTCGGTTTTAAGTTGACCACCTGCGACCTTCTGATCATCCTGCTCTGAGGTTAGAGTGACACAGAGATTTGCGTAAACCTCGACAGCCTGTTATTTACCTCTTAGTAAACAAGAGGATATCTTTAAGTGAATTTGTTTGTGTAGCAGTGCTAAGAGTGTAATTACGATCCTCCTGGCTAGTTCAGACCCGAGCTGTGTCACCTGCTAGTCATCCCTGCTCACGCACGTACATTCATCAAAGCTTCCCCAATCCACCCGTGATTATACTATCAGACGTCAACCTTTTTTAAAAGACCGCCTTGTTTACCAAACACCAGATGAAATCCTGCCGGCTAAATTTTGCCTGCATCCTCTGCTGTTTTGATGTAGAACTGGATGCTGGGTCAAGGCAGGGGACACAGGAGAAGGAGAGGTTTGGGTAATGGAAAATTTTCCCAGCTCTCATAAAGATTGTTCATAAAAATGGACGAGTGCTGCAGATAATAGCCTGTTCTTCATTCTTTGGGCATAATTGTCAGATTTCCGACAATATATGCGCTTTGTCCTTTTTCAGTATCTTTGGTTTTCTATCTTCAGTAACGTTCTCTGGCCTGTACACTCATGTTTTTCTGTCTTTGTGCCTTTTTTCCTCTGCTCTCTGAGATTCATACTTCATCTTGTGCTTCGTTTAAAAATTGGACACCGTCTCTGTTTGTTTTGTTGTTCCTGGTTTTGTTTTTAGGCATTTAAATGTACTTTCTCTGTAGTAAATAGCATGCCAGACTCCATTTGTGCACTGGTTCTGTTGTTGTTTTGATGTTCTTTTATAGATTTTCCTGCTTTCTTTTACCAAAGCTGATTGTTTCTCTTGGAAATGACCTGTTCAATGATGTGTATAATCTCCTGTTTGAGTGAAAAAAAGAGGGCATATACTCGGCTCTCTCTCTATCACAGGGCCTCGTTTAGAAAAAAAAATATTACCCTCACAGGTTCTACCTGTTGTTTTCACTCGGCTGTCAAGGTTGCCAGATTGGATCAACTCCTTACAATGTCGAATGATGGATTAAAACACTGTGATTTGACATAATTACTATTACACTAATGCTATTTTCTATCTAATACGGTAAGAATGGCTTAATAGACTTTAAAGCCTATCACAGCTGGATCATATCATTATTAATTATTAAAAGTTTTCCTTAGCTGAGAGAATCTTTTTCTGATAAAATCCATATGGCCATTCAAAGGCACACTTCCAAGGGAAACATAAAAGGCTGGTTTCTTTTCTCTTGTTCCATTTGGTTTCTTTGTTGTTGTATTATTATTTATTTGATCATTCTGCATGCTTTAAGGACAATTTATTTCATTCCCCATAAATCTGAATTGCAGTTGACTGTTTATTTGCTGCCATAGTAAAAAGCTGTAATTAACCTCACCACTGAGAGCCCCAACCTGCACCTCTGATTGCATATGGTCCATTATGTAAGCTCAGGTATCGCAGCTTGACTTGCATAGTCATTTGTATTTGTGCTGGTAGATCTCCACTGATCTTCAAGCATAAAGCAGGCTGTGCTATGAATTAATCTGAAATGCAATGCCCTCCAGTGGACAGAAACATCTATGGGCTCAACGAAGCAGCTTCGTCAGGGTCTGCAGGGATTCCCTTTTAGCGCAATGTGATCCATCCTCACATCCTCAGTAATGATGCGCGTATGGCTCACCCTAGCATTTTCCAGTGCTGAGCTGGCCCATTAGAGAGAAGAGAGGAAGGCTCAGACATGTCCCATAGCTGTAATTAACTCTTATCCTCATGTGGATAATGAGAGTGCGGAGCTCAACTCCACTGCAGAACCTGAGTCATACTCCATGCCCATTGTACCTACACACACTCGGTGCACACTAGGGCCTTGCTGTAGTAGTGTGAAAGCAGGAGATGTGCACGGGTAGGGCTGGGCAATATGATATTGATATTAAGATAAGACTTATGTTAATGTATAATAATATGAGAAATTCACTGAGGCGTTTTAAACCTGAACAATATTTTTTCAACTTTAATTGTATCATTACTCCAATAAAAAGTTCCTGATTGGATATTAAAATTCTAATCTGTTTAATACTGTAAATTATTTTTCCTTCTTTTCTCTCAATTGTGCTGTTTGTCATTTTCAATTGCTCATATACTAGAGATCAATAATAACCAAGCTATAATAATCATTATCAGATTGCAGTTAACGTTCAGTTACGTTTGATTAACAGTATTTTTATAGAGCCAGATGCTTGGAGTTTCTACCATTGGAGTTTTTTTCAAACTTATTTTGACATTTGTTTCTAATCTGGAAATAAATTCTTCCCCTAGCCAGTTATTCTTATGAATAAGAATGGAACGCCTACATGGTTTAAACAGGGTGTGAGGATGAGTAGAGGAAAGGATAACCTCTTCACATTAGTTTTATTTAGTAATGTTTTACAAGAATCATGATAGGTATTATGCACTAAGTATCGTGGTGTGATATTCCTGCCATATTACCCAAGGCATGATTTACTAGAGCAGCAGTGAAAAATGTTTAGGCGGATGTGTGGAGGTTGATATGACGTACAGAAAATGAGACACTGACGCTTGTATGTTTGTGTATGTGGATGTGTCTGGTGTGGTACAGAGGCAGAGGAGCTCTATCAGAAGAGAGTCCTGACAATCACAGGCATCTGCGTGGCTCTGTTGGTGGTGGGCATTGTGTGTGTGGTGGCCTACTGCAAAACCAAGTAAGTACCCAGCAAAGCATTTTACAGAACAATTACTCCACCATAAGCTTCATTTTGTTCTCCGTGCTGTAACCATGTTCAGCACTCTGGAGTGTGTGATGTGGTGAATGTGACTCTGGGTCAGTGTTCCGAAAGAGTGACGCTGCCTCACTATAGCCTCCCCCCTAGGAAACAGAGGAAGAAGATGCACAATCACCTGAGGCAGAACATGTGTCTGGATCACCCCAATCGCAGCCTAGCCAACGGGCCCAACCACCCGGGCCCAGGCCCTGAGGAGATCCCGATGGTGGATGTAGGTCTTCCTAAAAACACACTCCATCATCACTTCAGATCTCTGTACAAGACATAAGTGTCTGAATTGCGATGTCTGAAAGTGTGCGTTTATTCCAGTATATCTCAAAGAATGTCCCAGCCACTGAGAGAGTGATGAGAAGCGGAGCGGAGACTTCGTTTGCTGGCAGCCATCATTCTTCCAGATCCCACAATTCCTCCACCCGAGCCCACTCCTCCACAAACAGGTACGGTCATCACACCCGTGTGCATGGTTTTTTAAACATAATCAGTATTTATCTTCACATTACTCTAAGATAACAAGCATTCTAACCAGTCACAGATTTACACATTCACATCAAATCATGCCAGTAACATGAGCCAGAAAAAATCTCTCTTCAAACGTCATAGATTATGTGTTGACAAATTTGTTTTGTTGTGTTCCAATCATATTGTAACAATCATGTTAAGTACAACATAATCCGATCAATATGTCAAGACTAGCCACTCTGTCCACCATGAACTAAACTCAAGTGCCAAATGAAGGTCTGTTTGAGCATTAGGTCTGTTTTACCCCTTCCCGGCATTCTTTTCTCTTTCCCCTCTGAGGGTCTGACATGGAATTCTAGCCTGGAGTCTTCCTCACACTCACAGTAGTTCAGTGTTTGCTGCTGCTGCGTGACTGTCTCATGGTCTTTCCTAGGGCTGCACAATTAATCACACTTTAAGGGTGATTAATTGTGCATATGTGTATATATATATATATATATATATATATGTATATATATAATCACTTATTTTCTTATTTATTGTCCAATCAGCTAATGTTTTTCAGTCTGATACATTACAAATCAAAAACTTTTACATTTTCTGTTCATTTTAAATAATTAGGAGACTAATGTAGATATATAATTCTTATTATAATATTGATCATTTTATAGCAACGACTATATCATGTCTTATTAACTTTAAAAAAGCCAGAAAAAGAGAAGCTGGTGCAGGACCAGTGGTTTATAGCTGCTGTAGTGTAAGTTATAAGGAAAGGTGTACAAGACAGTGAGGCCAGCTATGCTGTATGAGTTAGAGACTGTAAAAGACATCTCAGGAAAAGACATGTGGTAGAGATGGAGGTAGCATTGATGAGGATGTTGAGGTTCTCTTTAGGAGTGATGAGGATGGACAGGATTAGGAAGGAGCACATCAGAGGGACAGCTCAGGGTGGCTGTTTTGAGGACAAAGTCAGAGAGGCTAGATTGAGATGGTTTGGACATGTACAGAGGAGGGAGACGGTTATACTGGTAGAAGGATGTTGGAGATGGAGCTGCCAGGTAAGAGGTCAAGAGGAAGGCCAAAGAGGAGATATATGGCTGTGATAAATGAGGACATGAATTTAATTGGTGCGAGAGAAGAGGATGCCAAGGATAGTGTTAGGTGGAAACAGATGATTCGCCCTGGCTACCGCTAAGGGGAAAAGCCAAAAATAGAAGAAGTGCTGTCATGGTGTAAGGGGAATAAAACACTTTATTGCTGATGGGCTGCTACAGAAAACATCATTTGTGGCTGTTCAGTCACTTTAGGATGCATCACACCATCAAGTACCTAGAAACACATTTATACACAAACCCTATAAAATTTGGTACTATTATTATTATTATAATTATTATTATTATTATTATTATTATTATTTCAGCCATATTTCCTAAACTGTGGCATTCTTGTTTGCATCTGCTGGTTCATCAATCAAAGTTCATCAATCTGCATCTTTCTTTCTGTCACTGTTCTACTGTATGTCAGACATGACGAGAAAACATGGAGCCTGGAGCGGACGGACAGCGTGCTGTCGGACTGTCCCTCAGGAGTGCTCTCGTCCTCTGTTGACACCAGTAAGTGCAGCAGTCCGGCGTGTATGGAGGCACGAGCGCGTCGTGCCGCTCACTGCGGCTTCACCGAGTCCCGCCGGCCACCAGTGCGCTATGGAGACTCCTTCGACTCGCTCGACTCACCACACAGTGACAGGTGACACTTAACCCATGCTCATTAATGCACTAAGATTCTAGCAGTTAAACAATACACTCCTCATGTACTGTAATTCACACAATATAGCACACTATATAACAATATTTTAGTGTATGCTGAAAAGTAACTCTATAGGGTTAGGTGGTGCAGGTCAAGCTGAAACCAGTTGCATCATATACACATTAGGGAGCGAAACAAGCACACAGCCAGCTGTATTTACAGTTATCTCTTGCCTGCTAGCCACCCCCGCCATCGAGCAACAGCCACAACAGGAGGATTGACACCGTAAGGGGTTCATCAAGTCAACAAGAGCTGAACAACACATTATCTTATGGGTTTTTTCCAAACTCTCTAGTGAATCACTGACTTTGCATCATCTTTCCCTATTTCCAAATTAGACGACGGAGATCACGTGGTAGGGCCATTCACGAAAAATATTGTAGCCCCTACTCTGCGTTTGTGAAAGAACCAACTCAGTGTCGAGCAAAGGTTGGAGGCAGGGATGAATTGACCAGAGGAGAAGCTTTAAGAAGAAGGAGCAGTCGTGTTGTTTGCTGTTGTTAGAGTGTAAAGCCACATTACAGAGGCCCGGGGCTCGTTATTTATGGAAGCATTTACATTTGCTCTCGAGGCCATCAGCTGCTGGATTTTCACGATCATGCTGTAATTTTCCTTGAGATAAAGCGAAGCCGGGAGGAGCTGTTTACTCCCCAGCGTAACAAACATCACCAAATTTAAACCCTGCAAAGGTCACCAAGTGTGCCTGGTTTATAGTGTACCACATGCACACACAACACACGAAAAGCCAGAGGCTCATCTGTTAATACTGTTTGGGTTTGGGTTGGGGGTACTTCGACTATTTTCTCTTCATGTAAACATTTGACTCACACTGGATTAGACCAGTACTCTATTTAAGGGGGTCAAAGTTGTCAAAGTTTGTACTTTGATTAGACAATGTGTCTATGAGCGTTTAGTTTCTCCTTCAAAGGCAGGGCAAAACATGTCTACAGAGGAATGTACATTTTTCAGTGACACAGTTCATTTCAGTTCATAATCATAGGGATTGTCTTATTTTATTACGACTTAAAAGATGTAGTCAGGAATTTGGCATACATTAGAGGAACACATGCACATTAAGCCACATAAACAAAATCCACCTCCTTTGGTGAAATAGTTGAAATCAGGAGCAGGATTTTTAAATTAAAAGTTTGTTAACAGGAGTCAGTGGTAAACCTACCATATCTCAATCTTCTCTCTCTCTCTCTCTCTCTCTCTCTCTCCCCTCTTTCAGGTATGTGTCAGCCCTGACTACACCAGCGCGCTTGTCTCCAGTGGACTTCCATTACTCACTGCCTCCACAGGTGCCTACCTTCCAGATCACGTCTCCCAACGCCAGCCACGCCATGTCTCTGCCGCCAGCCGCCCGTGCCCCCTACTCACCTGAGGAGGACCAGCCGCTGCTTCGCTGCTACCAACTGCCTCTGCACGAGGCCCAGCGCCATGAGCCCTACCAGCAGCGGATACAACAGCAGCGGGCACGCTCCTACCTGCAGGACAGTGCAGGCAGCCTGCCCTCCAGTCCATACCGGCTGGCCCAGCACGACGATGAGTATGAGAGTACGCAGGAGTACCCGCCCTCACTGGGGCAACCAAAGAGAAGCAGTGGACGCTGGCACAGGTCCAGACTGAATGGGCACGTGGCACCGCAGGGCTACCGGCCAACCCGGGACTTGGGCTCACGCAGCTGCCTGTCGGACAGTGAGTCGGAGGAGGGCGAGGAGGGCGAGAGCACACCCTTCCTCAGCATGCAGAACATAAACACACCTGAGCCCTCAGCCATCTACAGGCCCGCGCCGCCCACACACACACGGACTTCCCACACACAGAGCAGACACACGCAGCAGCAGCACACACGCTCCAAACCAGACAGAGCTGCCCACTAAAGACACAGTCCACCTACCCACCCGCAAAATCTGTATACCTATAGACCTGCACCTATAAAAAATATTTTTTATTTTATATAACTAACAGATATTCTAAACAAATGAAATATTTATTTTCATTTTAGCAAAAAAAAGTTGTCTACTAGTTAACAGCAAAGACTTTTTTTTATAGGGAAAACTCTATTTATATGTACATTTTGATTTACAGCATAAAAGAGACGTGCCAATTTTTTCACAACTTAAAGAAATAGAATAATATTGTGGTGCCTTTTGCTGTATGCCGATGCCAGAGGGCCAGTGGAGTTTTTGTAGCCTTTCTTATAAGGACGCCTCATTTTTTATACGCACTCTTTCGTTGTCTCTTTTTTGGCCTTTTGTTTTCCTTATCCTTGTGTTCTTTCGGGAGCAGACCCAACCATTTGAGCAGTGACATTTCCTCCCCCTTTCACATCATGCAATATAAACCACTCTTGCGGTGTATGTTTACAAGAATATAATTCACATGTTAAATGATTATGTTTCTTTCCTAACAGGAACTTAATGACAAATGCAACTGGGACAGGGGCTTATTTATTTTTTTCCAATGAAACAGAAGAAAAGCGTGTGATGTGCATTCAGATGTGTTGCACACCAGTGTTAAGTGTGTGAGCTGAAGGAGGGAGATGTCGAATTTTTCAGACTAGTTTCCATTTATCAGACTTCACACTATTGATTAAAGGGTCACAACTTGTTCCGATCTGAGAGGCAGAAACCTGTCCCTTTGTAGCAGATGCTGTGAAGGTTTCCAGCGATGGCTTTGTCAGCACTCTAGTCCTCTCTTTCCAAACAGTCCTGTTCACTCTCTCTCATTCTGTCCATCCCGTCCTTCTAGCGTGGCTGATATAGAAACTTTTAACGAGTCCACTGGTGAATTTTAGAAGTAATGACTAAAACAGAACATCGCACATTACTTACATTATGGGAAATGTGAAAAATTGGATAATATCATTCACAAGGATTTTTTTTTTAAGAACGAAAGAGAGAGCGGTGAACAGCCACGTAGTGTCTCAGGACAACCCCCCACAACCCCACTCCCACCCCATCCCACACCTTCCTCCCTCCATCACAGGACTGAAGTAAAAGGAAAACCCTCACAGGCTTATTATGAATGTATAAGCTCACTCTTCCATCCCCATTCATGCTGGGAATCTCATTGTAACACACACACACACACACACACACACACACACACACACAAAAGACAAGACAAATAGCTGTGAAACTTCCTTTTATTGGGGCCATAAAAATATGCCAAAATATGCAAGCTTTATATTTTACCAGTTGTTTTCTGAAAGAACCATAGTGCATTGTGTGAAAACTGTGATGCTTGATTTGAGTTTGGTGTACTTGAGTTGAGCTCCCCTTAATTCTAATCAATCAGACCACCAAATCATGACACATTACTCACCATGACCATCTCAGAGTCCAGACGGGACCAAAGCGGATAGCTTTATTTCTGCATGAGTCTGTCATTCGGGACATTCATTACGCTGATCTTATTGAAGGTCCTGAGCACTTACTCATGTTAAAAATTGGCCAGGATGTCTGTGGAAAATTAATACAAAAATATCAATGTCAAATGTGAAGGAACAGAAGTATCAGTGGTATAGATCATTCAAGAAATCCAGAAAAGGGAGAAATGGAATGATTAAAAAGCTGTTATAAGAAAAGCAAATATATATAATATATATCTATATATTTAAAAACTAGATCCTGAAATGTTTCTCTTGCTCTGTTGTGGTGGCACAAAGAATTAGAGACAAAATATATCATTTTTTCTAGCACTATGATGATCAGAGTTTTTGTTTATTCCCTGACCTGCTCCTGTTTGTATGTTTGAGAAATGCAAAATCAGACAGTGCTTCTCTAGTTAGTTTTAAATGTGATATACCTCTCCTCCTCCTTTTCAGCTTCCTCCTCATCCTCCTTCTCCTCTTCCTCCAAAAAGCCCCATTAGACTCTGACAGTTATGTTCCTACAGTTTCTTCCTTTTGCGTTTTCCTCCTCGCTTGAGAAGTTTGAACACCTCTGCATGTCCTTGTGGTCAAGGTTAAATGGGTGCATGGTAAAAAGCAGCAGATGATTTTATTTCCCTCCAAGTCAGTGAAAGTGTATTCCATTTAATATCCAGCAATAAAAAAAGAGAGAATCTTCCCCCCTCCACCCATGTCAATTCTTGGAATATGCTAGAAAAAAAAAGAGAAATACATGCCAGGTTGTCTTAGATTGTAAAATAAAAAAAATGAACCACGTCTTCACATTAAAAAAAATAAATAAATCCTTCGTATCATTTCAACTTGTGGTGATATATGTGCAGCCCTGCTGTGTGTGATTTTTCCATGTGGTACATTTATGTACAGATTATACAGTACAAGTCTGTTTATTTTAATGATTATAGAACGTCAGTATACTGTGGAGGGATCCAGTACGTTACGGGGGTCACATGTACAAAATAATTCATACCAAACCTTTTTTATTTCTTCTTGGAAAGATGGAAAAGAAGACTCCAAAGATGTACACGTGAACGTTCCATATTAATCATTATCACGTGAAAGCGATGTTCATTACATTTATTAACACTTTCATGATCGCAAAAGAGTGTGTGGGAGATCCAGACAGATTGCGGTGGAAACAGACGTGGGAGGTCAGATAATGTGTACGAGGGAGAGTATGTAGCTCCAGCTGTGCACATCTGAGCTGTTGTGTCAAAGAGACAATTCTTCCTGTCTTTTGAGACATTTGCCAAATCATTCATCTGGCTCCTATCATTGGTAACATTTTCCCTTTTCTTTAGTGATTAACCTGATCAGCCCTCTGTTTTTATGCTTTTTCGTCGTCTTTGGGCGATCCTGACGAGCCGAAACATAAAACAGATGCTTAATGTTCTCAGCTGCCAAAGCCAGAGTTTAAACAAACTGGTCTATGCTGGTGCTGTTACGAAGCATCCAGAGGAATAAGATGTACAAGAAGGTAAAAAAAATTTGAGTGAGGGATTATTGGCCTTGTTACATATTTTTTCATCGATCTGGATGCAGTGAAAATTACATTTTCGCATGCAACAACATTCAACTATCAGCATTTTGAAGCAAGACACAGCGCTAATGCTCTGTAGACATCACATTGTTCTGGGTCAGCGAATGTTGACATTAAGTTCAGTTTTAATCAGCCAGAAATTCACAGTGTGTTTTATACAGTGAGTATCAGGGACATAAGGATTTTTTATCCTTCTGTATGATAATAGGTTGTCACATAAATTCTGGACTACATAAGAATCAGATGCTTTACGGACCTGTTTAATTTATCACTTTTATCAATACACAATTCCAGTGTGTAGAATTATCTGAATTTTCTTCTTCTTGTCCAGTCTTTTAAAATATATATGAATACAAGAACCCTATGACACTAGACTTATGTGACACCTTGTATAATATAACACAGAAATGGGCTTATAATTACATTCCAAGCTAGCTGGCTAATTTCCAGAAAGGTTTTTATGTAGATATATATGGTTACTTAGAAATAGCCCAGTTTCTGCTTTGTAGTTAACATTAGCTAGAATAACTAGTTAGTGGACTAGCTGTAGCACAATGTTTCATTTAAACATTTAAACTGCTGTATTTATATCATATGGGGGTAACTAAATTGTTCACGATGACCTGAAATATAAGTATGATGAGCTTTCTGGCTAATCTGATTTTTCCTCCCTCAAACCACGAAATGAGACAAAAACAAGAGAATTTTAATTCATATTTCGCTTAATAATGCATCTCAGGAGTCCAGAAAGGTCATGGATTATTTCTTTCATGTGATCTCAAAAACTATACATCAGACACCACCTTAACAGAAAGGTGCCGGTGCAGTGGTAGAGTTACAGCCTTAAAGATTCGTGGTTGCAAGTTTGATCCTGTGATTGGGAGTGTGTGGTTATGTTCAACTATATTTTTCCTACATTATCCCTTTTAGGATCAATAAAGTACATCTCTATTTCTTTATCTATCGATTGACCTAGGCTTATGTTTGTTAATGCTTGACCATTTCCAAATCAGTGTTCATCACCTGAGAAGGTGTCTTATGTGCAACTATACTATGACTGATAGTCAGAGGGACCAGGACATCTCCATGGGTGAAGGAATGGATCAAAAGATAGATGAACAGACAGACAGACAGATAGACAGACAAACAGATAGATAGATAGACAAACACTAAGTCAGAATGAAACCCAAAACTTGGGTTTAAGGCCATAATCCTCTGTAAGGCCGTAACTGTAGCTCTGCACCAGCTACCTGCTGTAAAGGTATAGTATGATGTATAGTATTCCCAATAATGCATTTTGACACATGAGAAAAACAAGTTGGTATCTCAAGAAAACAAGACTTCTTTATTGTGATATCATAAGAAAAATAAGTTGTTGTTTACCTTTTGGTGATCAGTTCTGTTAAGCTATATCTAAATGTAGCTAATGTTAGATTTAAAAAAAATCTACAATCACTCTTTTTACTAACACATGAAATAGTAATACCCAAAAATTTTCAAGAAAAATGGGTGTTTTACCAGTCGTCCTAAATTCTCTAAAGATTTGAGTGCACCTGTAACTAAAACAATTGTGTATTTAAAAGGTCATTCTACACCAAAGAAGTAAAAAAGATGATCAAGTTTATAATTGGGTGATTAAATGTAACTTAAGCCATGCCGCTGTTGTCAGGACATGTAGTCTAGACATGCTGATAACAGTGTGTCTGGATTTAGTTTGTTAGAGTATTTTTAACCTAATGGTCTGTAAACATCCGCAGCATGGTGGTTGCAGCCTCCAGGGTCACTATTTCAAGTGGGTTTCATTCCACTTCCCAAAAAGATGCTGGTAGATTAGTGATTGTGACTTTAACCTAGGTGTGAATGTGTGTGCACGGCCCCCTATGATGGACTGGTGTCCCAACCTGCCTCACATCCAGTGTTCTTGCTATTCTCTGTGACCTCAACAAGGATAAAACAGTTACAGGATATGAATGAATCCTTTGTTGGCTTGACATATGTCCAGGAGAGACAATGAAGACATCAAGACTCCAGTTCTGAAATTAAAAGAAATAATTATCCTGATGGAAAACTTGGCATTAAGCACCAAGTACAATTTTGTGAGCTTTAATGGTGTAAGCTGCCTTTCAATCTGAGTTAACTTGACACTGCTCTTAGATTAATGAATAGCTGTGTGAACAACTGATTTTATAAGAACGGTTTCAACTAGATGGATGGAGCATGGCAGCTTTCCACACACTGAGGTATTACTGCCAGCTTTCTTAGGACTCTAGTGTGAAATATCAGCTATGTATCAGCTAAGTAACAACTGAATCAATCTGGCATCGAGTGTTCCCAATGTGCCTTCAGTGTTCTGAACTGTGTTACAACTTGCAAATCACTACATCAATTACATTCTGGATAACATCAGATAGAATGTGAAAAACAAGCCATCAGAGCTTTTGACTTGTTTTATTATTTCTGACTATAAAGGTGACCGGTGCCAAAAAACTTCAAATTTAATATTTGAAGTTAATACTTTTTTGAGCTGTTTAAGTAATGAGTCATTGGTTTTGTAAGTATCATTGTTGATGTCTATATACATCTGCTCCATGCCCAGTACAAGTGGAGTACCATGACCACAGATTGCAGATTTCCTGCTCCAGAGATTCCATGGGAACTGTGCAGCAAAGATCTGCAACATGTCACTTTATGGAATATAGTTTATTTGCAATACTACACCAACTGTCAAAAAGACAGAGACCATGGGTGTTGTGCTGAGATCTGGTTTATCTCTGTCAGCTGGGCCAAAGGAATGAGTTTAGATTGGGTACAGAACAAAGCAGTTTGGTGCAAAGTAGACAGGCTGGGAGTTAGTATTTCTTTGTAGAGAGAAGGTGCAATGTATCAATCAACAACTGTGAGGTTACACTATCATCAGACATAGACAGAGACGTATCAGTGTGCAGTCTATGTGAAAGCCAAGATCACTGCCAAGTGGAAAGCTCTTGTTAGGTGGAAACCTTCTCTTGATAGTCCTGCCTATACTACCTTTGAGACTACATATTCAGGTACAATATTACAGCCTTTCAGAGGATATATTTTCTAGGCAGGGGGCTCAGCTCACATGCTGGGAGCTCCATTATGGAGCATTTAGGGGTTTGGGGTAAGAATACCACCCCCAAGCTAATGACCAGGTGGAGAACACCAATCAGGAAAGAAAACATTTACTATGCATCCCATTTCCTCTTCATAACACTCAGACACTATACTACTGATCACCTTGCAATGTTTGCTTTCAACTATCAATGCATTACTTTGGTTCTATCAAACCAGGCATTGGAAATCTGGACACAGAGCAGAGTTTGCTTCTAGCCTTAGAATGGCTTACTATTTTGGATTTATGCTTGTCTGTTGGTAATTTCCAATGAACACACCAAACCTTTAGCTCTTTGTCTCATACCTGACAGAAATGACATTGTATATACCCTTCATAATAAAATTCCAATGAACTCCCAAACATTATCACAGCTACAGCAGGCAGCCAGGTGAGTCAATATTTCCATGAGTGAGTCAAAGATGAATTATACCTTTTATAAATATTACCATCTGCCCACCTATAAAAGCTGAACGAAAAACAATGTTAGTATAGACGGAAATGTAAATTTAGGAGGAAGAAATTTGTGATGGGGAAAATGCCAGGACTTGAGGCCACAAGAAATTTTGCATAACATGACCATGCATGTTGTACTGACGTGCCAAATAAAGAATCACAGATCTCAGGAATTCAGGAGGCAGAACGATCATTCGCAAACATCACAAAATAACTGGATTTTGCAACAAGCCAAATCAGTTTCAGATCTTGTAACTGTAACAAACACCTTGACGCTTGATAATCTATTACATATTTGTTGCAGAAATGCGTTCTATGTATTTTCCATAGACCCCACAAGGTTTTGAGCCAGGTGTCATCCTGAGCAAATCTCTGCTCCTATAGTTGGACACATCAAGGCTTTTGAAAACACTCCTGTCCCACCTGGCACTAGGAAGCCCACTAATTACATGCCCAACACTATCCTCCTGTACAAACACACTCATCTTAAGTCTTCTTGATTGAAAGGCAGGCCTGCTCTATGACAGTCACAAATACCTTGATATATGACCAGCAAATAAAGTAAACCCAAGCTTATTAAAGATCCAACCAATGAAAAAATATATATATATAATTGCTGCATAATCATTCTGGTCCAGATGTTTTATGATAACACAGTTTAATGATAGTAGACATCAAAGACATGCCTAAGCTACTCATGCATGGTGTGTGTATCTACCTCACTGTCCTCCACATCCAACTCTGGACATAAATGCACAGTCTTGCATACATACATAGTGTACTTCAGAAATATATCCCTGAGTTATTTATGTCTGCGCCACAGCAGGAATGTGTCGGCAGCTCTGTGCAAGTGCAGCATACAGGGTGTGTGAAATGCAGCAAGCAGATCCAACAGCCATATGCGTCCCAGATGAGCCTGCGTGTCCATCAATCACACTCTAACCGGGGGGTCATCATCTCAACGTGGGTCACGCCTGCAGGCCAAACCCTATCTATTATGTCTTGTTAGCATGTGAAATACCTCTATGTAGAATAATTCATGGTATACAACACTGGAGGGAATGATATTGCATTTCAGAAAGGCTAACAATGGCGACAGTGAAGAACCACTCCCAACCAATGCTGAAGAAAAAAAATATTTTGAAATATGCCAAATTCCCCCTAAAGATCCCTTGTTTGCCCCCAAGCTGTATCAGTATTCTGCATCAAGCTGTATGACACATTTGGCATGTTCAATACCAACAAGACTAAATCGGAACATTGATGTCATTTTACAAACACAGCTGACAGGAAAAACAAGTACTGTATGATCACATAATCATTACAGTCAAGCTCTTTCTTTCTAATCAACATGCATAATAATATTTATGAGGGTCAGTGGATAAGTAATAACAGAGTCAGGCATTGGTCCATGTGGGCCTTTTTGTATAACCATGATTGAAATGGTATTGATTTTGGAACATTATGCAGCACTATAGCATTACATGCATCTATTGAAGTGGTTCTCAGAGAGTAATGCTAAATATCAGCAGCAGGCATCGATGAAAGGAGTTAGAGTTAAAAAATAATCCTTTCAGAAATCTTTGGTCTAACCAGGATGCCTAGAATGTGTATTTTGAGCAGTGATCTTTATTTAAAAAAAAAAAAAGGCCCATCTATTAACCAGTCTTAAGCTTCTACCAGAGGCAACCAGAATTTGTAATAGAATATCTTAAAAATCAGTATGCATAAAAACTGGGAACCTATAGAAGGCAATAAAAAACAACATAACTGCTTTATCCTTACTAATTTCTATTCACTGAAATTGAACCAACTGAGTTCACGTGAAGATATTTCAGACAGTTCTGAACTTTAGACATAGAATTCCTTCAGCACTGCATGGGAGTAGGAAACACTAATCACTAATCCCTTATGTCTTGAGACAGCTTTACTTGAATTGTGCAGGTCTACAACCATTTGTTTAGTCTGTATTGACAGTGTTTTGTCTTTCTCCATGCTAATTGTTGGCCAAGGTGTTTTACATATAACTTTATCTGACATATTAAACAAAGAGTCAAAGACAACAACAACTTTCAGAAGACAGCCATTTAAATATAGAAAGCTTTTCCCAAAGAATAACTACTTGTAGTTCTGAAGGCTGTAAAACATTTTTCTAAATACATTCTCTGACCTCTTTATTATGAACACATTACCCCTGCTCATATTCATACTTATCAAATGAGATTTATTTTTGTCAGCTATGTACCTGTGATTTCACTCCCAGTTCTCAAGTGTGCATGAAGTACAGACCTATATTCTGTCAAAGCTAGCTAAATGCTAACTAGTGCTAATCCTAACTAAAAAAAACATGCAAACCAAATTACAAAACAGGGCCCCAATCTTCCAATAATGGACATGGCTTCATCGCTGGAGTCTCCAACATAACAAGACCTAATGCTAAAATGCTTGGATTGGCCCAACCACAAGCACATGGTAGGAGCAAGCCTGTAGCGTTGGTTTATTTATACAGCTCATGTTTGCAGGTGCTAATGGAACACAGGTGTCAGGACATTAGGAGACATGTGTTAGCTGAAAACAGATTTATGCAAAAAAACGTGTTTGCATTAGCTAGACTTTTGTTACTAGAACTGTACGTAATTGTCTGTGATCTTTGTTTTCTCCAGTCATTTGTTCATGAAGTGTGCCAAGAATTTTGGGGTTGCTTGTATAAGATTGCATTCTCATATAATGAAAAGTGTGTGGGTTTTTGTGCCAGCAGCACGTCAAAATGAACAATATGACAAAATGACTTCTAAAGAATTTTAAGTACAAGTAAACCACATAATGATGCTTTGACTCTATTTTAATAACTCTTATGCAAACTTTTAACTGTGACTAAAGCAAGAACCTGGGAGAGAGGTACATACTGATGGCATTTGGGGCATGCGAGAGGTAAATAAGAACATCTACTTGACCTACATTTACCCCCGTAATACCTCAAGAATGTTTTGCACATGTTCAAGCGAGGTTCCTCTTGCTCCGTTTCTCAGAGGAAAGTATAAATTTCACTACATTTGATCTGTTCTACATAAATAAATCCACAGATCCTGATCCCAGTGTCACAACTTTAATTCTGTATGCGTATTTAATTTTTTTTAACCTATTAAACTATCACCTTAGACCTCGGTTATGCTTTACACTTGGTATGATTTAGTTATTCATCCTAAAGCATATTACTCAGAAACTACTATGCTATGATTAAGTTAAAAGTTCACTATATGGCCAAAGGTTTGGCTCATGCATGCTTATTAAACATCCTATTCTAGATTTAGTTCCCCTTTTGCTGCTATAATAACCTCATCTCCACCGGGAAGGCTTTCCACTAGATTTTGGAGCATAGCTTTGGGGATTTGTGGTCTAGGGTGAAGTCGGTGTTCCAGTTCATCTAAAAGGTGTTCAGTGAGGTTGAGGTCAGGGCTCTGTGCATAACACTTGAGATCTTTCACTCTACATTTGGTGAAACATGTCTTTATGAACAGGGATACAGTCATGCTTGAACAGGTTTGGGCCTCTTAGTTCCAGAGAAGGGAAAATTTTATGTTACAGTATACAAAAATTATATACATCCAACTTTGTGGTACCTGCTGGAGGACAACTCATATGCAGGTGTGATGGTCAGGTGTCCACATACTTTTGGCATTATATACATGGGTTGTTGATCGGGGTTCATGACCTAACACCGCTAAGCTGCCACTGTTGGGCCCTTGAGCAAGGCCCTTAACCCTCCCAGCTCCAGGGGTGCTGTATCATAGCTGTATAACCCTGCGCTTTGACACCAACTTTCATAGTTAGAAGATGCAAAGAAAGAATTTCACTGTGTTGTAATGTATATATGACAAAATAAAGGCTTCTTCTATCTATCTAGTATGTAAGTCTTTACTTGAAAATGTGTCCTGAGTTGAGTAATTAATTCTAATTTTATTTTTAAGTAGTCTTCAGACTTGGTCATGTTTAGTGGGTATGGCTAATGAAAAACATGACTATCTTACTAGTTCTCGAAATAAGTTGCAGGTGTATGAAAAAATGCAGGAATATGACTTATAAGGTATGCCTAAAGTACAAAGCTGTAAACTGTCATATGGCCAGCATTTGCAACTGAACATTGACCCTGAGATAAAACAAATGGATAAGCCAACATTACTCATGGTCATGTGAGTGTGGCTCGGTCATTCCATGTCAGACTTTATCTGGTGCCATCTGTCATTCCTTACATGCACTTTCCAGTAAGATGCACCTAGAGGGGCATAGAGATATGAGACAATAACAAACAAACAAAAACCTATAAAAAGATGTGGCATGCTTCGACATGAAGTAAATAATAAGATTTTATTTTGATAGAAATGATTCAGAAATGTTGAGTTAATTTAGTATCATTTTATGTCCAATGAGCTGTTCGTATTCACCAGTCATCCTCATTCATACAGGCTAAGAGTTTAGAAGAAACACGATGCTATGATAGTGTTTATGCTAGCACTTTTACTTTTAGCACCTATCAAAAGAATGATCTCCATATTCTACTTAAAAGCTACACAACTCATTTCCCGTATCAGCATATTTATAAAGTCATAAGGTGACATTTTTAGCATCTAGGAATCTAAAATGACTAATAAGTCTAATCTTTATCACCTATCTGCTGCTACACTTTGTTTTAGCCAGAGCAGTTTTTACTGATAGCTTTTAGCTGTTAGCATTCAGCAGGTTTGTATTGTCAGAGATGTTATAGTGCTAGATTGCATTTGAGAGATATGTATAGAAATAAAATATTGTTACAAAAGTAGAAAGGTATAAACTATTACACTTTAATAAGTTAAAAAAATTCACAATTCACATAAAAATGTAAAAATCACACTGGTTTTTGTTACCGACTGAAAACATGCTAGTCGTAAATAAAAAAATAATAAAAAAGTGTGATATAAGCAAATTTTTGATGTTTTGTAATGGGAATTTTTTTAACTTGTGCCTTTATTACCATTTGTATGCCTTTTTACTTTAGATGAGAACAATGTAAAGAGGTACTTCTAATTAGAGAAAAGTCACGTGAACTTCATAACGTTGTCAAAAATGGATTTATTTTCCACGTTATTTCTTATACAATTCATTTATGACACAGGTCGGTTTTTCACATACAGGGCTGCTTTTTTTCTTTCAGATGTGATTTTATTTTTTTCATATAATATTACATATTACTCACATAATAACGTGAAAAACATACAAAATGTAGAGTATTTCTTTGAGGAAATGCTCTCTTATTTTGTATTTCTAGCACCTCTGCCAAAGCAGAATATGAGTCAATAAGTTAATAATCAACTATAGGCTGAATCTGCAGCTGTAATCCAGGCTAGGTGAGAAGGAAAATGTGGAGGTGACTGGAACTGGAGCTGAGCAGATCAGTATAAAACCCTTGTCATTATGCAATTATGTTATTTTGTGTTCAGTCTTGGAACCATGCAGACTTCTTTAGTGCTTACAATCATCCTGAGCTTGCTGCTCGGTGCCTTCGCTCAGAAACCACACCACTGCAGTAAGTCTATCAAAATGACACTTTCGTCTTGCTTTCAAATTGAATGAGTGCTGAACAGAATCATGTAATGTAACTGTGTGATACTCAGCTAATAGGTCTAAAATATCATGCTTTTATTACACAAAATCCAGCGTTTTTATAAAAGAAAAATCTGTATATTTGAAACGTATTAACTGTCTAAATGCAGCTGTTGGGGTGCTTGAGACCTCTTAGTGTACTGAAATTTGTAAAAGTCAAACTCCATGCTTAGAACAGTGGACGAGAGTCTAACATGACTTGAATGGCAACAACAGCTTACCTTCAGCACACCACACAGGTCCATCTTGGATCCAAATCCATCATACTTGAGTCACTATGAGCCTTCAGCTCAATAATTTTCTTAAATGCATGTAATTGGCTGTAAAAAGCTATAGAAGATTCATGTTTAAAAAGAAAAAAGAACAGGCAGGTTTTTGTCAGTCATTTCTCTGGTAGCATACTTGTCCACCAGTAGTATTATATTGAATAGGGGAATTTCTTATATGCCTTAAAGGAAGTTTAAAAACTTTATAAAAACAAAACTCCATGCAATACACGTGTTGCATGCAAGTATTAGAACCTGTAACTCTGGTGAGAAACCGATAAATGAGAATAATAAAAGAAGTCTCACGGCAGTTAAGTGAAGTAACCGTTTATAGTAATTACACGTACTTTAAAAGCTAAAAGGTCACCAGTCCCATTACTTTTTTTTAATCTATATTATTTTATTGTTTTTAGCTGATTTCCTCTGAAAGAGGGATGTCTTAAATGTTATTCCGCCAACCTTTGGCTGTTTCTCTTTCCTTCATGCAGAGTCACCGCCATACCTCCAGGGAAAGTTAGCTGTAGTAAGTGGCTCTGGTTTGTATGAATAGCTGTATGAGAGGCAAAAAATGGTAATTCTCTGTGTCGTTTTTGAGTGAGAAGTTCCATCCTGACCATCATGTCTCACACAGGACTTTCCTGAGGGGAAGACGATGGTGTATGAGCAGTTCTCCTACGACGCTTTGGAACAGAGGATTCGTGTTGTTGCAGCTGGGAAGGAAGGCGAGCATGACGTGTTCATGGATCGACTTCTGCTTTTCAGAGAAGTAAAAAGAATGGCTCACAAATATATTAACTCCAAGAGTAAATGTAGACTCTAATTAATCTTAATCTAAATTAGGGATGTTATATTTTGCTGATCCCTGACAAACATGTCTGCTCTAACAAACAAAGTTGGACCAAAACTAATCCAAAGAAGCTGCTAGACTAAAGTGAGAGTTTGTCTTACTTTTAACTGGAATTAAAATTGCTGTACAGTTTGAGATTTAGTTTTCAGAAGCATGCACAATAACTGCTGACATTCAAAAGCGCTAATATGGCAATGTCTTATATTGCTGTTGGGATTTCTACACCTTACAATACCTTACTATACCAAAAGTCTAGCATTTTAATCCCCATATCTTGAGGAATCACTTGAGGATTAAAAACACAAAAAATAAAATTAGACTACTGAAATTTATTAAGAAATTTATAAAAATCATTATTATTAAACATTCCATGCTTATAAATGTCTGGATGAATGTCCACTACAGTTTCCCTTTAATTTTAAGCATCAGTGATTAGTTTCTGGTTATAGATAAGACTATTTGAAGTGATTGTTTTTACTTTACTTGACTGTTGTCTAAAATAGCTAGATTTAGCTGAACCCTGACAAACACACCTGCTGAAACGAACAAACTCTCAGCTGTCTATTACATAATACTCTAAACATTCACTAGGTATTAGCCAATAGCAAAAATTAAGTGTCGAACACTTGTGAAATGTGTTGCCAAATATGTCTTTATTAATGTCCTGCTTCACCAAAACGCTGCTGTTGGAGATTGTTTGAGATTTACATTTTTTAAGCTGTAACTCCAAAGCTCATACGCTCATGTTGTACTCATTTCAGAAAGTTTACTATGACATCATTTACCACAACAAAACCTGTGTTAAGAATTATCTCGATGCCGCATTCGTTCCCATTGCAATTCCATCTGATGCTAAGCACAGGGCCCAGGTTGTCCTGGGAAGCCTGTCTGCTCCCGCGGAGGGCCTGCTGGTCAACAACTGGGTGGGATCAGATGCTGAGATAAAAGGTAAACTAGAAATCCTTAAACCGAATATAACAATCATTCACAGCTCAGTGAAAAAAAAGGACTCATTTTCCATACCTCTTTTCCAGCAAACTACTCCCTGACCTTTACAGAGTTCGGCTGCATTCCCGTCGTCACCGTGTATCACATCGATGGCATGGGTCACTTTCTGTCAAGGTTTGTATTTTAATACAGTCAAATGAATGCCATGTACAAAACAATAGTACTTGGTGTACATACAGTATAAGTACACACACACAGATTCACAGATGCCACCTGGTTTATTGCTAGAATAAAGAGCAAAGCAGTAAAACCTGAACACTGAGCACAATGTGCAGCCTGTACAAACACACAAACACAACGGGTTTCCATCCTAAGCTGAGAGCTTAATGTGAATGACGCACAAACACCGTGAGGTTTAAGGCAAATGAATTTATTCGTTTGTATTGAATAAATTGTTTGCAGGAGCGTTTAAGAACATCAAATTGTGTCATATGTGTTTGTGAAGATTTCCTCGACTCATCAGCTTAAAGTCATGTAACTGGTAATAGACAGATACAGACAGACAGACAGACATAAGACATAAGATTAAGGTTACAGACAGACAGACAGACAGACATAAGACAAGGTTAAGGTTACAGACAGACAGACATAAGACTAACCATTCTATGTGGACAAAGGTAACCGCACTCTGTAGGAGAACGAGTTATTGTTATAAAAAAATACCATGAACCATCATGAACTATTTGTACTATATCGTATTTTAATTTAATTTAATTTTTATCTGTTTTATTTGTTATTTTATCACTTTGTTCTATTTCTTTTATTCTACTGTATTCTATTTTATATTTTTACTTCCCTTTTTTGACCCTATTCTATTTGATTACATATTTTTGATTCGTTCATTTCACTGCCTGTCGTAACGTGACCAATAAAATTAGAATTTAGCCGATGTGCTGTAACAGCTGACTTACACTGCTAGAAGATTTAGCCAACAACATTTCTAGGAGGCATTCTTTCATCATGTGCATATCATTTTGTTGTGTTCAGCTCTCTATGCTTTCTCTTTTATGGGGTTTCATGGATGTCACTAAATAGAAATCAGCCCTGTTGTTCATTTAAAAGGTGATCGGAATTTCAACACACAGAAGAAAACCACATAAGTATGATGAGTATCAGAATTATGTATGCTTTTGTAAATATGGGAGATGTTTTCTGATCAATCAATTAATCAATCAATAATTGTAACATATTAAAGTAATGAATAGATTCATAAGTGCAATAACTGTCATTTCAAGCAATCGGTACAATTGTTTTTTTTTTCTGCAGTTTGGTATCAACCTAATATTTGATCATTTTTTCCTCTCAGCACTTTCGCCAAATGTTTGGTGCTAAAATTGTACCAGAATGCTGTAAATTTTACAGGAGATAATATAATTCTGGTAACGCTCCAAGTGTATTTATGAAACTTTGGGCCTTGTGGCCTCAGTGCAAAATGCAAACACAAACATGTCTTTGCTGACTGCATATTTGGGGTTATGGGAAAAAGGTGTAAATGGGCCATTACATCAAGCTCCAGCATGTTAACAGGAAATAATTCTTTATTTACTATAAACCTTTTGAGATGTTCTGTTCTCACACTACCATAAATGCACGATTATCTCTGTGTTTCCACAAGAACATCACCCATTGTCTTTTCTGCGTTAGTTCTGGTTGTGCTAATGAAAAACGTGATGATTGCTTGAATGAATTAAGGCAAAGGCATCAGCCAACTGCCCCGAGGAGGAGGTGTGGGGATACGCCGCTTTAACATTGACCGACTAATTCAAACAAGCTGTGAGGGTCAGGGTTAGAAAGTTTACTGAATAGATTACAATATATTACAAACGAGTATATATGAGAAGCAATGAATTGTTAAAGTTTCTTACTATTACTAATTAAAAACCTATTTAGATCATTATTTTAAAAAAAAAAAGTTTAATATGTGGCTGAGAATTCTCTTTTGGAAAACTGCAGACTGGGCCGCATTGTTTGTCTGTGTCAGGATGGGCCTCGTGTCAGTTCACAAACATTCGGCCTTATAGTCTTTATACTTCATGAAATGATAGAATAAAGCATCAAACTCCTGTGTAGACAAGTGAAAAGCTAAAGAAACTCATAGGAGGTGAAAGAAGGCACGCACTTATTACAGCACTCTCCAAATTTGTACTTCACCCATTGAACCACTAGAGCGCCAATAAAGCACCTTTACTATAATGATGTTATTTATGTCCATATTATGTACAGACTAATGGGACATCATGTTCTAAAGTAATGGCATGCTATAAACGGAGGACGAGTTAGAGCGTATCTATGATAGCTGACATGGAATATTGTCTGACCTGCATTACTGAAAGATTTCTCATGCTAAAGGCACACTCTCACTGTTAAGCAATCATTCTGTCATGTCATCTGCTCTTTGCCTTTTATGGAGATTTGTCTGTCACTAAACTGCAATTTAATAGTAATTGGTCATTTAGAGGTGATTGGTGTTTATCAAGATCTGCACAGGACTATGAAGAGAATCGGTGTTGTGGACACTTGTTTAAATATAGCTGGACGTTCTTGGCCTGTGAAAATTAATGAATAAATATATATATAACTTAAAAATATTACTTATATAATAAATAAAACTATATTTATTAATACTATATATTTAAAACTATAATAAATAAATAAAACTTATAAATATAGATTATATATATAATTTGGGCCTTGTGAAAAAATTAAGGCGTTTGGTCGATCAGTATATGGTGTTGGGGACACGTTTACCTCTTCTGGTGCATATACTTCAAATTGAGACGTCTTGTTTTAAAAATGCCATAAATGTTTCTTGGTATGTTTCCAAAAGAACATTAATGATTTAGTAATTGTGGCTTTTCTGATCTAGATCTGGTTGTGCTAATGAAAAACTCGATTGCTTGAATGAATTAAGGCTAAATGCACAAGCTGGCTTGTAGCCCTAAGGGTGGGTGGGTGGGTGGGTGGGGGGAATACACCACTTTAACACTGGACTGAGTAATTGATGTAAGTTGTAAGGTTCAGAGTTAAAAATGTGATTAGTGGTAGATTTACCTACTCAATTCCTGTTTATCCTATTAGTATAATATCAGAAGATGACCTAGTTATGGAACATGGAGTAATGACAGTTCATCTGAATCTGATTTCTTATTTGAGCTTTAATGAGTGTCAGAACAAAAAAAATACAATTGCGGTTTAATCCGAATTTGATTTGATTCGCGGTTTAGTTTATTAACAGTATCACAAAATAATTCAGATTAACATATGACAGGTGCAACTGTCTAGATAGACCGCAAAAAAAGGTAGTAAATGTACATTGTAGTAGAATACGCAGCACAGTTTTTTCCATGACGGAGAAACGTATTACTAGTGAACGAGGTGAATTTGGACCTGAAATCAGTCACATCAGTGCTGGAGACACATGAAAAAAGCAATATAGGTTTTTATCTCACAGATCACATTGTCAAAGGGGTTCTGGAGTACCAGCTGTCCGTCACCTTCCCAGGTTCAGGATGTGGAAGTCTAGTGGTTATGGTGTTGGTCTACCAATAGAAAGTTATGAGTTCAAATCCCAGGTCCAGCAAGCTGCCACTGCTGAGCAAGGCCCTTAAACATCAATTGCTCAGTTGTATAAAATGTAAGTCACTCTTGATAAGGGTGTCTACTAAATGGCATAAATGAAAGATACATGAAGGTAAAGCGGGCATTGTGGGAATGGGAGAGGACTGGAGTATTTGGGTTACTCCAGAATAAAACCTTAACCTCCTGAGCAGCCAACACAAGTCAGCTGAAAACCTCTTGAGATTTCATTACAGGCAACTAAAGCTGAACTCTCACAGATTCTTTATGTATTCATGTGGTAATGGATGGTGAGATTAAATTGTACTTCTCCCATTTAACCCCTAGAGCTCCTGATCAATATACATTTAAAATACTAATATTTAATTTGCTGAACAGATGAAAAGGACTTCATGTTAAATATATATGATCGTATCATAGAAATATTTAGATCTATGTAGACTCTGACACTGGTATACTTGTAGTACACACATGACACCGTTCCGTTTTGTCTCTACAGCTTCTTCGACATGGTCGTTGGCATCGACGATCCCGCAGTCTTTATTCCTCCAGCTTTCTGTTTCTCTAAAAACCTGGTGGAGAGCAAAGGTGGCAAAGCAACGAACCACTTCACCGCTCTTCTCTAAACGATCTGGCATAAAATACGTGTGATCTCATTCACTTGATTAATGCACTGAATCTGCTGTCGTTTTTAATTCTCGTTCAAATAAAATGAGCAGGACGATGCGGAAAATCATGACGTCTATTGCAAAACTTTTATTCTCACACAAACACGAAGAACACAAGCTGTATAATAAAACACAGAGGTGTAACCGAGAGAAAATACTCCAGCATTAAAACATGGGATATGTGAAGAAGTGGAGGGTTCGGAGTAATACAAAAAAAAAAAGAGAGCTGTACAATGTCCAGTGTCTGAATTTGCAGAAATTTGACTGTCTTTGTGGTGCTGAGAAAGAGACGTTGAGATTGAGTGCTGGACTCCTAAAATTCACGTTTCACAGCTTTGAAGTCGACTCAAACGACACAGCACGGGGATGATGGGAACTGCTCCGGAGCTGCTATTTGTAAAGGATGTCGTAGTGACCTGGCCTGTACAAGAGGAAAACTTTGGGTTCCCCATCCTCGGGGAAGATGTGGTGGTTGACTGTGCCTCCCTCCCCTCGATCCATGTACTCCACCAGGATACACACGCTCAGGGCCTGCGCTAGAGCGATGATGTGGATGTGGTCGCTTTCTTTGGACATGGGCTCCACCTCCTGGTCAACACAAAGGAAAACACTTTTAAGTTTAACCCCAGCTAGATAATAACAGACGGTGCATTTGATGCAAAGCAACACATTTACAATTCTTATCAATGTAAATGAAATATAGGGAAGCAGACATAACAAGCCTCTTTGCATGCTTTGAGATCAGCCTGACTTTTATTTAGAACAGATTATATCTCTCGGCTCAAAATGTCCAGCACAACTTATATATATATATATATATCAACTTATATATATAGCGTCGCTGTCGGGCGGAAACCTTGTATGTCCAAATTTGGTCAATTTCATATTTTTTCACATATCGATGCTATTGGTCAGTCCCCACGTGGGTCTGTTATTTTTATAAGTTATTAACCAATCTAAAGTCTTGAAAATAGCTTGAGCGTAAATCTCATAACTCCACTGGACACTTCAACTGTCCACCTCTTCCTCACTCCGTGGGAGAGATTCGCGGCATATTTCTCCTCAAGAAGAGTCGCAACAAATCAACACGTCTTCTGAGGTAAATGTCTTCAAAACACTGGGCTCAAAGAAAAAAAAATCAGGAATTTAGCGCAAGACAATCCACTGCAATGCGGACTAAACCCTGTGCACTGCAGGTATGCCGTTTTTTAATTTCCGCAAAAATAACGGTTTTGGGGATACGAGGATTCCGCCCGACAGCGACGCTATATATATATATATATATATATATATATATATATATATATAAAATTTTACCTCAATACAAATAGAAATGCTCCCAAAGATACACGTGTCTTACCCTTACTACCAGAGCCTGCATACGATGCTATAACGTGTGTCAGGTTATCAAAAGTAACTCAGTATTTTACGTCCCAAAGCAAGTACCAAATAAAAATAAGCCATGTTTCACTCGACAGATCTACTGGGAGAAGTTGGCGAGGTGTTAGCTCACTCACCTGTTGGCAGAATTCTCGCACGGTGCGTCCGCCTTCTATAAAGTACTGGAAGAACTCATCCTCTCTCTGCAGGTAGCCTGAAGTCACGAGGCGCAGATACACCACCAGGTAGTCGGACACGCTCTGCTCGTTGAAGGAGTTGAGCAGCTCTGCTACAGTCGGCTGCTTATCGCACACCTCGATCAGGTCCATGAACTGGAAGTGAGTGGAAGAAGAGAGAAAAAAAATAAATACATTTCTGTATGAGATATGAGACAGTATCACATTCCAAATGTTTTTTGCTTCGGGGTATCAGGGAAATGACCCAGGATCAAAAACAAGCCTTCATGTGTGGTCTCTACAGATCAGGTATGAACATGCACCGAGAGGTGTAAGAGAAACAAACCTGTAGTCGATTTATAGAAAATCATAAACAGTGAGGATAGAGCTGAGGAGAAAAGCTCAACACGGTAAAGCTTGAGACAGCAACTATGAGGTAACTATGCACCATGTGTAGTGCTTTTGAATACTTGAAAACAGGCTACAGCTTTATTATTTCGGACAGCGTAACCGAGGCTAACGCATTAAATGAACCTCGACTATGTTAACATCATCTGGAATCATAGCTATGACATTTCATGGGGTCTGCGTTTATACAGTATGTCTGTGCTGAAGCACGTTTATGTGTCTGTGCCACACCACAGAGAGAGGGGGTTTGTGGGTAAGCGTGCCACACAGACAGGCACACCACAGAAACAGTGATGATCCTTGAAGGAGATCCTCAGGAAGTGTGTTGTAGCACACAGCAAATAATCTTCTCACAAAGTAAACACTTTCAGAAAGTGCTTTTCAGCAAAAACTGAAAAGCTGCAGCTCTACCCATCAGCGTGGATATTGTTGTGCTCCCACTTCATATCATAACTATACTTGATATACTATGGGCTGAACCTGAAGTTACGAACAAGAACTGTGCTAGCCGGATTTAATACCAAACATCTGCGATTTAGAGAGAGAAATTTTTAGATTTCCAGAATCTCCTTTCCACTACGCCGCTGCTTGTTTTTTTTTTTTTCTGCAGTGAATTTCAGACGTTCATTCATTTTTTTCACATTATGCCCCCTGGTGGACACAAACCTGCACATGCAGTATGACGGTAGGGAGAGATGTGATGCACCATGTTTTAGCTTCACGTGTTCACAATGGGGGACACAGTGGCTTAGTGGTTAGCATGTTCGCCTCACACCTCTAGGGTTGGGGGTTCGATTCCCGCCTCCGCCTTGTGTGTGTGGATGTTGCATGTTCTCCCCGTGCCTCGGGGGTTTCCTCCGGGTACTCCGGTTTCCTCCCCCGGTCCAAAGACATGCATGGTAGGTTGATTGGCATCTCTGGAAAATTGTCCGTAGTGTGTGATTGCGTGAGTGAATGAGAGTGTGTTTGTGTGCCCTGCGATGGGTTGGCACTCCGTCCAGGGTGTATCCTGCCTTGATACCCGATGACGCCTGAGATAGGCACAGGCTCCCCGTGACCCGAGGTAATTCGGATAAGCGGTAGAAGATGAGTGAGTGAGTGAGTGTTCACAATGTGGGATTAGTCATGGTTCAGAAAGAAAGAAAGGAAAAATTTCCCAAAGGAGATACTACTGTGAGTGAGAAATAATTCAATGTTAACTGTAAACCAATTACTCATACTACATGTGAGAATAAGAGTTAATATTTATCAATACTACATCTATATATCAGATTGAATGACGTACCGTGTTGTGAAAATCTTCGATGGTGAACTCTGTGAAGCCTTGACTCACGAGGTCCAGCTTGCTCTTGGCAGCAATGGCTTTGAACCTGCAAGTGCATTTTTTTCTTCATTATAATAAGCATGTCTAAGCTGATATATTTGCATCCAGTAATACACTCTTTCAGTGAGATTCCTTCAGTGAGCGGTGAATTACCTTTGTAGTTCTTTACTATCGTCCAGCAATGTCTCTAAATACGCAAAACCGAAGGCTCTGTAGAAGCAGTTTCCGTCGGGCCGCGTCTTTCGAATGAACGAGTACTTCTTCTGTAAATCCTGTCAAAATGACGAACAGGTAATATTTTCAGAACGATGATCAAGTTATCAGAGTATAATTATTATAACTGGCATTTTAAGAGGTCTGTTTGAAATGACTGATTATTATAATAAACTATTAGCAACATTTTCAAATGTATTTGGAGATAATGCAGCATAAATCAGAAAAACTAATAAATAAAACTGAAAAACTAAAAATTAAAAAAAAAAGAATGGCACGAGCAGGTGTACACCATCTTACCCTTATTTTTTGCTGATAAATTGTGTCATCTTCAGCATATTCTTTTTTAAGTATAGCTAGATCCTGTTGATCTGAGACGAGCGGAATGCTGGTTGCAATCTGGAATTAAGCAATAAGAAGGTTAGCATCATATCAGGTAAACTTTCACCCAGATTCACACCAGTGTTCATGTTACATCGATCACAAGCATTAATGTATTATTTACGTATCATTGGGGGGCATTTATTTAACATGCCTGCATATAGAGATTTGGGAAAACCTGGACATCAGCGTGACTAAAAGGGCAGATGTTGGCTGAAATTTGGGTTTTCTGACTTTACCACATGTTCGCACACTATTTTTGCTCGAAAACTGGCATGATAATTCATATTATATACATTACATAAGATAGAATTTAGCTTATATTTTTCTGCAATCAGAGTCAAGCTCTGTTAATAGTGAGGTACACAGAAATCAAAATCATGAAACAGCTCAAATCTGGGGAAGAAAACAACCGAGAAAAAAAATGTCCTCTTGGTGCTGTGTCATCTGTGGAGTCAACCCAAAAATGTTACACAATACTGTGAGAAATAAAACAGATGATAGTCAGAGAGAAGGTACTACCTCTTGCTGAATCCTGTCTTGTTGGGCAATAATAGCTTCATCATACGCGAGACAATTCAATCCTGTCAGAACACAAAAGATACACTGACTATAGATCACTCATTTCTGACAGTGGAAATCTTTCCCAGAAGACGAGAAGATTATTAAAACAATAGATTACAATAGACTACAGCTGAAACTGGACATTTAGATATCACATATAAATGTTCTGGTCCAATCAGTATGTGTGTGTGTGTGTGTGTGTGTGTGTGTGTGTGTGTGTGTGTGTATATATATATATATATATATATATATATATATATATATATATATATATATTACACTATATACTAACTGTTTGTTTATAGACTTAACCAAGTAACATTTATGCTTAACGCTCTAAACTAAATACTACTACAAACTCTATTTCATACAGTTATTTTGAAGATATTTTATTTCCAGTTCATCGAGTCAGGAATTTGATGGACACCTTCCTGAGTATCCTTTGGATTCTAGTAAAAAAAAATCTAAAAGTCTAATAAAAATAAAAGTCTAAATCACCCAGGATCTAGGAATCACCCAGGATCTAGTACTGGACCTTTCTCTCCATCTTCACTGTTTTTATGCACACCTTTTTTGCATTGACACTTTAACTCTGGACTGTCACTGTCACTTTAACTCTGGACTTGCACAGCACAGTGCCACTATATACACAACACTATTTACACACCATACTGCACCTGGACACTTTAAGGACAATCTTTAAAAAACATACAAATTTATGTATATGTATATTTATGTATATACATTATTTTTTCACTTATATATGATATAGTTTTTTATATAGCTTATACTTTTTTATTTATCTATCTCCTTTTGGTTTTGGTTTATTTTTATCTTAAATTGCATTCCTTTATTATTATTATTTTTTATTTTTTTTTTAATGCTTATGTACCAGACAGATGCAAAAAGCATTTCACTGCATGTCGTACCCTGTATGTATGTGACAAATAAAATTTGATTTGATTTGAAAATGTACTGAGCATCGAGTTGGAAGAAGAAATTTGACTGTAAAGTTCATCTTTTTGCATACAGTGTGTGCTCCAGTTATACAGACCAGAAATCACTGCTCCGATTAAAGCATTTGGATAAAACACTTAATTTTGTTTACAATATATACACACACACACACACTTCTATTCGTTCTTGACTTTGTGGATAACCTGTAGATATGAAGAGTGTACCTAATAAATTAAATGGTTATTTTCACTGGTAAAGTGCACAAGTGGCACAAATACAGTTTTCCAGCACCAGTGTCTTTAATCCTTTTAGTGTTTCCCTTCTTCAACACGCAATTCAACTCAAGAAGTGCAGTTATTTAAATGTAGTAGTTAAACTGAAGTGTGTTAAAGCAGGGAAAACACTACAATGGGTCGGTCGGAGAGTTCACCCGGACCTGTGCCCCAGACAAAGGCGGCTATCAGTACGTAAATAAACCGAAGTCAACGGTAAATATTTTATAATTAATAAATAATACATTAGTTCTGTATAGGGTACAATCTGGAAAAGGATGCTTGTATATACACAAATTAATAAATAGTAGCATTATTAAGACAAACTTAGAACATGAACAAGGGTCTTAATTTTGCAGCTATGTTGCTATCGTTTTAGCCAGAATTAATCTGCTGAGCGAATTATCCTTATCAGGTCCTTTTTGTAATTAAGTCAGCATAAAATAGAATCGACAAGAATTGCGCCGTTTCTAAAAGCCAATTTCAACTGTTTAAACTTGGTGAATTCGCTCACCATCGATTTCCTTTGGAGACATTCCTTCTTGTTGTTGTTCTTCGTCCGCCATGTTGCCTGGAAATAGTTCCTGTCACGTGACGGCTACGCGTACTTCCGGCTCGTGGAGTCGGTTCGGCCCCCTTTAGTACGTCATTTAATGTCTATTTACTTGCATTGTCAGTTCCAGTACAGTGGAATGGAGTAGAATGACCCTAAACCCGAGATGGATTTGCATTTATGCAGCAAACCAAAAAACATGACACGGCAAACAACTTAAGATTTAAATAAGGTTTTTATTTTTAAGCATGTAGCATCCACAAGAAGAGCCATAAGATCACCAATTATTACAAGTCGTTTTGTAGAAGACATTCGTTGACTTTGGAGACTGATGCGAATGACGGAAGGTAAACTGCCTCATGATGAGGTGGTCAGAGGTTCCAGTGGTCCCGATACGGGTTTGGGAGAAAAGGATTGTGGATTTTTTTTCCGTTCAGACCTCCTTCTTTTTGTAGCTCTCAAGGTTAGACAGGACCCAACCAGATGGAGCCAGGATGGCCATTGCAAACAACGCAAGGCCGAATACTGTCTCCTGCAAAGGAGGACACATGTCTGATCAGTTCATGGACAATAAGATGTATAAAGTTACAAGACATCTCAGCATAAAAGAAACCGGCAGAAGACCAACAATGCCAACAGTCACAGAGCAGGAGTTCAAAGATTCTACACTCACTTGATCTATAATCACAACACAGATTCAATTAGATTCTAGAGGGACATACAAGCCTGAGTTTAAATTGCATCGTTATATAAAAACTTGCTAGTGTAACTAGCATCAATGCAAACCATTACAACTTGGATAAACATTTAGGTTTTTAACGGCAAGAATTGGTCTTGAATAAAAATCATCTGTATATTACACACTACTGCGGCTGTAAATTGCACAATATTGTCATTTGCACTCCCACACTATGTACATAACTGATTGTTCATATTCTGTATTCATATTTTATTCATTCTATATTCATATTTTATACTCTTTGTCTATATTGCATCTCATCTTGTATAGTATAGTGTCATTCGTGTCTGTACCTTTGAGAGTCACAAACTGCTAGAACCAAATTCCTTGTGTGCGTCAACACACTTGGCCAATAAATCTGATTCTGATTCTGATAAAATCATGCCAAAAACACAACCTCTCCAACTAAACTCTACCCCACTGATGTATCTTCTCCATCTTCTTTAGAATGTTCTTCATAGTCATTTGAGGTAATTTTAATAAGCATTTATGTGGGCAAATAAAATAACGTGCAGGTATGATTAAATGAGCTCAAAACTCTGATCACAGGTTCTCAACTCCAGTCCTGTGTAGTTTCAGTATAACTCCCAAAACACCTGATCAAACCCATTACCTCACTACTGTGCCCTTCATTAGGCAGAAACATTTTTGACCAAGAGCAAGGACATTAGGAAGTATTAGGGAATAACTCCAAGTTCTGTTCTTGACCAAAAAAAAAAGGCATGTAGAAAAGGTACATTTCATGTTAGTCCGTGGTTTTTTTTCCCTCCAATAACCTAACTTATTTAAGGAGTAAACCATTTTTAATGACAAGTAATATTGTTTAAAAATATTATTATTATTATTATTATTATTATTATTATTAACTTAGCAAGCACTATGACTCAAAACTCTATTAGGCTGTTTTTATACAATTAAGACTTTAATTAATTAGGATTTTTTGTTTCTTTTAACTTGATCTTGTCTGTTCTCAAATCAAGAGTTTATTTCCTGAAATAAAGCTAAATTATCTATCAATAAAAAAAAAACAAAAAATATTAAAAGGACTTAACTACAGTCTTGTTATATATTACAATATTAACCATATATTTACATGTCGGATAAATGAGATTAAATAACTTATTTACTCAAGATACATTCAGATAAACGGCCAAGCCAACATGACAAATTAAACACAAGTAAAATAAGAAAGTTTTCATACAACTAAAAAATAAATAAATAAAAGAAAGAAACTACTGTATTTTATTAGTGACCTTTTCAGCGTAGATTGCCATCGAGGCTAGGCTATGTTTGTTAGCCGCTTAGCTAACCTCTCTTCCTATACCGTAAAATAATTAATAATAATAATAATAATAATAATAAACAAATATTTACAATACAAGCGCCTTTTTCTGCCCATATGACAACCTCCTAATAAAATGACTACTGTTACCTTTCTAATATTTCCACCTCACATGTTAGCTAGTAAGCTAGCTTCACCCTACCGTCTGAAGGTTAAGCTAGCAAACACTGCGCTAGCGGTAAAGGCCCGGAAACAAGGGAAATGGCGCGCCAGCAAACAACAAACCCTATAAAGGACTTACGGCTGCTCCTACAGCATCCTTTGCGGGTTTACTTGTAATGTTAGCCCGCTGGGTGATGGCTGTCCCCTGCAGAGCAGGAGCTGAGCGGATTCGGACGAGTCCTCTGAGCAGTGCGGACATGTTGAAGAGTCTAAATCGGGTCTAATGCTAATGCAATCACCACAACTGAGGAAATATGAAGGCAGAGAAATGGCTTCTGGGAGATTTCATCGATCGCAAGGGTTTGTGGGAGTTGTATTTCTTCTAACGCATTGGACTATTCCAGTGACCTGGTTGGTATTTCAAATAGCAGCACACCCTCGAGTGTTTTATTTCTTTTATACCACTACAATAAGGCAACAATGATTTTTATAGTAATTGAATTATGAAATAGGAAAGGAATCAGATTTGAAAAGTGGTAAAACTGGGATTTATCTGTTATTTGTTTTTTTTCACCTCACGTTTAATAAGAGAAGAGAAATGATTTATTAGGATGATTACAAAGCAACAGTCATGGCAAATAAACTTTCCCCAGTGTAGTGGATCAACCAAGACTTTCTTTATTTGTATTTATTGGAGCTACAAGGCTAATTTAGCTCACAGCTATAGTTAAATATATACTTATATATACTTATATAGGGGGCACGGTGGCTTAGTGGTTAGCACGTTTGCCTCACACCTCCAGGGTTGGGGGTTTGATTCCCGCCTCCACCTTGTGTGTGTGGAGTTTGAATGTTCTCCCCGTGCCTCGGGGGTTTCCTCCGGGTACTCCGGTTTCCTCCCCCGGTCCAAAGACATGCATGGTAGGTTGATTGGCATCTCTGGAAAGCGTGTGATTGCGTGAGTGAATGAGAGTGAGTGTGTGTGCCCTGCGATGGGTTGGCACTCCGTCCAGGGTGCACAGGCTCCCTGTGACCCGAGGTAGTTCGGATAAGCGGTAGAAGATGAGTGAGTGAGTGAGTGTTCACAATGTGGGATTAGTCATGGTTCAGAAAGAAAGAAAGAAAGAAAGAAAGAAAGAAAGAAAGAAAGGAAAAATTTCCCAAAGGAGATACTACTGTGAGTGAGAAATAATTCAATGTTAACCGTAGGCTCCCCGTGACCCGAGGTAGTGCGGATAAGCGGTAGAAAATGAATGAATGAATGAATGAATATACTTATATAGTTAAGTTAAGTATAGTTAAGTTAAATCATATCAAATAAATTTTTTGGACATGAGACCTACTAGTCTTACCTGGATGGTGTCAAACCAAAAGTGATTGATACAGCTCTGTGTGTCTCAGCCTGGATATTTGTAGTGTTTGTTGTTAACTCATGGATTAGGAATATGGGTTAGATTTAGGGTTACAGGCTGAGCTAGATCATATCTAGTTCTACCCCCTTAACTTTTGGTTGTGTACAAGGTAGAGGCCTACATCCTACATTCTGATGGTGAAATTGTACTTAACATTCATTCATTCATTCATTCATTCATTCATCTTCTACCGCTTATCCAAACTACCTCGGGTCAGGCGTCATCGGGCATCAAGGCAGGATACACCCTGGACGGAGTGCCAACCCATCGCAGGGCACACACACACACTCTCATTCACTCACGCACTCACGCACTCACACACTCACACACTACGGACAATTTTCCAGAGATGCCAATCAACCTACCATGCATGTCTTTGGACCAGGGGAGGAAACCGGAGTACCCGGAGGAAACTCCACACACCCAAGGCGGAGGCGGGAATCGAACCCCCAACCCTGGAGGTGTGAGGCGAACGTGCTAACCACTAAGCCACCGTGCCCCCCTGTACTTAACATATATTACATAATAGCCAAGAAGAAAAGAAGAAAGTAAATGAAGTGTACTTGTTTGTGGAAAACGTCCTGTCTGTTAAAAAGCTCTGATCCTTGATTTAAAAAAACATATTTTTATTGAAAGCTTCACCATATCAACTGTTATATTGTTTCTGTGAAAAATGACATCAGGTTTTTTAAATCAGATTATGTAAACTGTCTACCATACAAGTCCCTATGAATGAGCTTTAACTATATAAACAATAACATAGAAGTAGTGGATTAATATAAACCTTTAGTCGGTGCTGTGATTAAAAACAAAGAAATATTTTTTACCAATCAGATACAATCTATAAATAGCTTTATTTTATTTATTATTCATTCACAAAATAGAACATATATAAAACATTTTATTCTATATATATATATATATATATATATATATATATATATATATATATATATATATATATATATATATATAAATTTACTTAAAATTTAAAGATTTTATGCATGTGTAATGAATACACAGTTTTGCAATGGTTACATGCCACACAAAACAATCAACTTTTAGTACAAATGTAAATTCCTACTCATTCTGTTGCATTTTGACAACAGATTGTTAAAATGTTGTAACTTGTTCCTCAAGCACTTTCCTTCAGTGGTATATCACACTGGTCTTTCAGGGTCACTTCCTCCTTCTTGGAAGAGGTTTTGAAATTTCTCTTCTTGAGACCTCTGTAGCAATAAAGAAAAATGAAAAATCAATTTGTATTTTAGATGAATCTCTTTTTTCCTCAGTGAATACAGCAGACAGGCTTTAAAGATTTAAAGATAGACAGGATTTAAAGATATCAATATTAAAGAGTTTATATTTGATATACTGTTATACCTCTTCATTTATGAGTATATATAATTTAAAGTCATTTCATTTTACAGCTTCTATTCTTTGGTTTTTCCATGTCATTTAAAAAAGCAGTCACACAGCCTTATGTATTATTATCTCAGTATGGTTGGATATCAAGGAAAATAATTTTTCTTTCTTTCGGCAGGTCCTACAGTACATTCTGCCTTAGAAAAAATAATGATAAAATGTGGCTTTAAACCACAATGAAAATGTGTATAATGAGCACAAAACAAAAAGCAAAAGCTCATCCTGAAGACATTCCAGACTCTCCAGACTCACCTTTCCTCAGCATCGTGGATGGTATCAGGAAGTGGAATATTTAGTGTCTCTGGGAGGAAGTAAGCAAAGACTCCACTCACTATAGGAGCTCCTCCATAGATTAAACCCGGGGCCCAGGTGAATGCCTCGGAAATGAGAAGCACCATTGGAGCCACCATTCCCCCTAGACGAGCCATCGTAGACACCCATCCCATGCCGTTCTGCCTGTGGAGAACAAAAAGAAATCAGCCTAAAATGCATTTCAGTGCCCTCTCTAATGATTACCTCAATTTCAGTTGTTCATTTACTGCAAACATTGACCCATCACATATTTTTCAGGTAAATGATTTCATTGATTTTGACAGTGGCATGGTTTGGGTACTTGGGTATGGTTTCACACACAATAATCTATAGAGTTTCTCACAGAATGGTGTGAAAACTTAAAAACATCCAGTAGGTGACAATTCTGTGTGCAGAAACTAGAGTAAGATGACATGTCTTATTGAAGCTGACTGGAAGGCTACGGAAACTAAAAGAACTGTGGTGAGAGGAAAAGCATCTCAGAATGCTTAAAACATCATAAGGCAGATGAGCTACAACAGCAGAAGACCATATCGGGTTCCAGCCTGTTAACCAAGAACAGGAATCTGACATTACTCAGTCTTTTTTTCTAATCATCAGCCATCCAGTTTTGGTGTGTTTGTGCTCACTGTATCCATAGATTCATGTTCTAGGAGTGGATCTCAATGTAGCCTTCCACTGTTGTAGTACATCTCTCTCAAGGCTTGATGTTTTGTGCCTTCTGTGATGCTTTTCTGCTCAACCTAGTTGTAGAGTGGTTACATGAGTTAGGCCACTAGTATGACCATTGTCTAGTATGTCCTTTGATGTCTCTACTCAACAGGGCATTTCTGCAATACACAGATCTCCCTCTAGAGACTGTAGTTTGGGAATGTAACAAAAGTTTGTGAAATACTCCAACCAGATCATCTGGCCATTGTAAATGTCACAGAGATCACATTGTTTCCCTGTATTCTGGTGTTTTTGCATTGCTCTGCTACCACATCATTAAGTGATTTTCATTAAAATAGTAGAATAAATTTGAAAAAAGAATAAAAGATTTTTAATGATTTTCAACATGTGTGTTAAATGACCCCTCGCAAGCCACCATCAATTTCTTCTGGCAACATACTATATGTAATCTGTGCATTTAGGTAAAATTAAGGTGAATGAAGAGGAGGATTACCGGACCACTGTGGGATAAAGTTCTCCCGAGTAAAGATAACAGCAGTTGAAGGAAGCAGCCAGACAACCTTTCCCAAGTACTGCCAAGGAGGTACGCAATACCTGTAGTTCTGCACATGCACAAGAATATGCATCAGAGCAAAGCATTATAGCTCAAAGTGTCAAAAGCCATTCCAAGCCATAATATAATTGCCACACTTTTATAGATCCCAGAATAGCAGTAGTATTATCATGACAATGTTTCCATGCTTACCAGAAGGCACTATCATATTGGCGAAAATGGCAATACCAGACAATACCAGTGATACACACAGGGATATCCTGCGTCCTAGAGTACTCATTGCTACTGTGACAGCGATTTTGGCTGGAATGTCCACAGCACCGAAGATCACCTGAATCAAATATATGTTCACGCCAAATTTCTGTAAATCCATCGACAAACCATAGTAGGAAAAGCTTGTCGAGAACCTAGAAGAACATGATGATGAATGTGTAGGAACGAATAATAGCCAGTCACCATGTACATGTCACAGATTTGTACAAACTGAGTGTCTAAAATGGTGATTTAACTGAATAATCTTAAGCAACTCACCACACTGCACTGAGACACACAGTGATGGATCTCATGCTGCGTGTCCGCACAAGATCCAGAGCACTATGATTGACCTTTGTACAAGACAGCTCCTTCTTCATTGATTCCTGTAGCAACTACATACATATAGAACACACATATCTAAACATTTTGAAAGATATCACCCTATTATCTTTGTAGCTTCTCCTAGCTAGTACTTTAATCTAATGAGAAAGGTGACTGCTTTGGTCTTCTGTCTTTCTGGTTGTTCTCCTGAGAAAAAAAACCCTAGTAATGCTCACTGTAATCTACACTAGAGATCTGAGACATAGACTGTTCTCAGATCTGCCAACTTAACGATGTGTCAAGTTCATTCACATATTTAAAAAAGTGCACATTATAAATTTACATGCTAGCATTGAAGAGAAGTACACTATGTACCAAGAGCTCTATATTATAACTATTATTTTAGTTGAAGATGAAGTAATATGAGTAATACAAAGTGTCCGATGCTAAAATACTCATTGTAATTTTTATAAAAGGTTTTATGTAAGCATGCTTTAATCCAGTAAATTTATATAATGCTAAGAATATATATATTTTTTTTACACAAGACTGTTTTTTACATGTAATAAAGCAACTTTTCTCATTGTGAAATCGTAATGTATTATCCTTGTGGTTAGATAATTGTGTGTTTATATTTTGCTGATGTAGCTGGTTAATTAGGAAATGTCATTTTAATGAAAGTTCAGTTTGTAATAAATAAATAAAATTTTGAATAAATTAAAATAAAATAAATAATAAATTTTGTTAATGGGTTAAGATCATCAAAATATGTTAAATGCCATTTTTGTCTTAATATTTATATATTCGCTGCTTCATGATTCTTGCAAGAACCTACTAATTTTTGTAGATGGGGCCTTAATTAGTGGTTCACTATGGGAGTATAAATTGCTTTGGACCTGCGTTCTCAGTAGAACCGTGGGCCAAGCGGAAATCACTTTTTGCTCTCACATAATTATCTCATTTGCTGTTGTGCTTTTGTGGTGTCCGATGGTTACATGTTGAGATCTGTTACACTGATACCAAGTATGGATTTTTTCTGCTTTGACAAAGTTCATACCTAAATGAAAACACACCCGAGAATCAACAATACAAAACCTGAGGTATGAAAGAGAAATGTATTATATATAAATGTTCCGCTAGTGTGACTGCTTTGTCACTCATTACCTCAAGATTGATTTTGTCACACTCAGTCTGGCGGCCATTGATCCGAGCTACAGTTTTAAGATTTTTAACAGCCTCCTCAGGCTTCTTGGTAAGAACAAGCCACCTTGCAGACTCCAAGAACCACCTGGAAGTAAAAATTGATAGAAGAACAGTTGCTTAAGTTTTAGTGTGGGAAAAAATCAGAATAATTCTAGTGTTGTAACTGTGCTAGATGAACCTGGTGAGGTTTTGCTAGTCATGCAAGTTAGAGACCAAATATGAAAATGTATTTAAACAATGGCTCCTGTCACAGCTTTCAGATGTTAATGAGGTAAATAGTAAAAAACCTTTCTAAATGGTAACTTGCTTTTAATATACTGTATAAATTTAATATGCTATGCTAGTTGATCAGCTAAACCTGCACCAGACAAACACTAAAATGACTTTGTTTTACTATAATTTTATTTTGCTTGTCTATTGGTTGCTGTAAGTAAAAAAGTAACACAAAGGCCCATCGAATTATTTCTTTAGTACCCTGAACAAGGTAATGTTCTATATTGAGGTTATTTTGACTTATTTTAATTAGCATTAACTCATTAAGTAATGCTAGCTAAGTAACAGGCTAACACATGTATTAGATCACATAAATGAGCAAAAGAAGAAACTAAAAAATAATTACAGCATGTTAGTGAATATATATGTAAATATTGGAAACTGTTTTTCAGCTTCAGTTTTAAACTTTGGCAGTTAATAACCACAAGCACATTCATTAAAGTATTGTTCATATTGATCAATGAGCATTTAATCATTGACTCACTGATTGCATTGTTTATTATTTTATTCTGTAATATATCTAAGCTTCAAATGGCATATTCAATAGTACTACAGTATATGGATGTTTACTATGTACCATGAGTAGAGGAAGAAAACATAGAAAGGTAGAGAGACGGCCAGAGTGAGCCAGCGCCAGTCTCGGATGTTATAAGCCACCGCTGCCAGGATCAGCTGCCCAGTGGTGTAACAGTAACCTGTCATTGTACCCACCACAGTTCGTATGCGAGTGGGGATCCACTCCACAACTATGCAAGAAGGACAGAGAAAGGAGCATACACACAATCTTATTGAGTTTCCACAACCAAATCAATGTAATAACAGTGCAATAACTTTATCTTCATGTTTTTTAAAAATAATTTTTAACAAACTATAAGCTGTGTGTGTGTGTGTGTGTGTGTGTGTGTGTGTGTGTCCTTACTGAGGGAGAAGGAGTTGAGAATTATACCAGAGAGGGCCATGCCACTGAAGAAGCGGAACATACAGAAAATCGAGAAAGAGGATGCAAATGCGATGCATGTCCCTGTAACTGCCAAAAGCAGGTAAGAGATCAGGAGCAAAATACGCCGGCCAAACCTGTGGGGAGGGAAACATTTTTTTAGCTGAAATTTTGCTTTGTCACTGCACTTGGACATGTCTGTGATTACTGACATTTATTTGTAATCATATGAATGAATGGGAGGTATATAGAGTTTACTGTTTTTATATGATGCACATAATATTAAATATATGAAGTGTGTAAGCATGAGGATGTGTTGATGGAAACAAAAAAATTTAATTGTTAGCACAAATTGTTATCTCTTACATATGGTAGCTTTAACAATAATGTTTAAAACTTGTTAATGGCATTTTGGGCATGTGTTCATGTAAAGCATTTGTTTGAGACAGATTACAGTGGTTAGCCATAACTAGGTGGAAAGTTTAATTAGATCTTGTGAAGAAAACTTATTATATGTTACTTATTCATACAGTAAGCCTGTGCAAAAAACAATTATATACCCAAAAATCATTAGTATAAAATGATATGTTGATAAATCAATTGACATCAGACAATAATCTATTACATATAAATCATTGCATGTGTAAACCAACAGAAAAACATACAACATGATATATGGATGTCTCAAGAATTAAAAAAAAATATAATACATGTTTGTGTCCTACAAACATGGCCATATAATACTCCACTTCATAGGACACACATATACTCCTGTGTTCAATCAGGCTTACACTCTGTCCTGATGTTAACAAGCCTTTGTATTGTGTTTGATTGCCCAGTTTGGTTTGTGTCAGCCTCTGACGTTGACTTTTTGCCTGAAAAGTGTCTACTTTTTATTTTTTTTTGTATATTCAAAGATTTTTCATCAGTCTGTGATCTGAATTAGAGCGGCTCTGCCTCATGGCACAAGAGATTTTCATCTCTAACTCATGGCACAGTGGATGGATAATGCTAAAAATTGTGATATATCTTTTGATAAATGTTTGAGAATAATTTTGTAAGCATTGATTGTGTTGATTTATATAGTTAATTTTTTAAAGATTTATGTTATACTTATTAGTTACAAGTTCATTATTAAATGGTAAGCACATGCACCCACAGTGTTCCTTACTTGTCAGACAGTCCTCCAAAGACCAATGCTCCCAAAAGCACCCCTCCCATGTAAATGGTTTGTGACATTTGCTTCAGAGATTTTAAGTCACACACCAAATCCCACTGCAAGAGGAAAAATAAAGATCACTCTGCTGTATTTACACAATTTGGTAAAATTAGCTGAAGACAGGAACAAGTACCTCTGTAATAATGGTTGAGCTCATGTCAGTCTTGTTATAACTCCATCCATCCATACATCCCTCCATTTCGATTTCGTTCTCTTCATGGTCCTCAGAGCTGTTGCTCAAAAGGTTCCACTGTGGATTTACGTAGCGTCTACAGCGTTCCAATTTACCCTGCTCGTCCAGAGGCACGCTGAGGAGCAAGGTCTCAGCCGGACCCATTGTAGAAGCAGACAGGTTGGCATGGACAGTGCAGTGGTGTGGAGGCACGGCTGCGATGAAGTTCTGCAGCAGGTTGTGACTTGCCATCATGAGGATAGGTGTGGAGAGCAGGGTGACATGGATCATCTGGAAACGGCCCAGGCTGCCCACCTGCTCAAGCAGGTCTGCGAACACCATGGTTTAGGATAGAAGATCTGCCGCTGCTTTGTCACAGATCAGGTGGCTGTCTGTCCACAGGGTAGAAATCTACAAACACACAGACATCAATCGGAGTAGGAATAATAAACTTGTTATTATGTTGATTCAGAGTATCATATTAGCATCTATCTTCTTCATCACTGGATTAATAGAACTGAAGACATCCTACTGGGCAAAAATTTCCAGAGCTCAAAGTAACCTGCTTTTGCAGAAAAACTAAATTCTCTACGCTTATTCACATGCAGGCAAACATTTTGTTACTACACTTCATATCCAGAATGTGCAAATCAAACCGCCTAAGGCTCCAGCACACTGTAGAGTGGGAGGCATGTAATCAGCTTTGAAATACCTTTGGTTTTTTTTGTTGAGTAAATCCTGAACGGTCTAACGCAGTATTAAAAATCCCACTGTTAAGCCTTTTGTCCCAAAGAAAACCTGACACAGAAAACGACAATAAGAAAAAAAATCATGACATGCAGAATCCTTGGGCTCTCGCTGTGTCCACAGCTGGTTATGGCTCCTTGAGGTCTTGAGATGTACTGTTACACTAAGAACTGAGTACAGTTAGCAGAGTGGTGGACTGGGTCAAGGGCAGCACGTGGAAATTGAGATGCTGGTAGAAGAGTAACCTCTGTGTGTACCACGATTTACTGTCAAAGTCCATTCATCTTAACCTGTTGCTTCCCCCTTCACCCAAAACAATTAAGACTTTCTCAAAGTTCAGCATGTGCAATGACTAAGCAAATAATCTCAGAATGTGAGATGTAATAACCAATAAAATTACCGTTTATTGCAACCAGGAAGAGGTAGCTCAAGTGATTAAGGCTCTCGGTTGTTGACCAGAAGATCTGGGTTCAAGCCCCAGCACTGCCAAAGGGCCACTGTTGGGCCCCTGATCAAGGCTCTTAGCTCTCTCTGCTCCAGGGCACTGTATCATGGCTGACCCCATGTTCCGAACCCAACCTCCACAGTTGGGGTATTCAAAGAAAGGTTTTTTTTAACCAGTTTGCTCAGAGTGTGACTGATGTGGAAGAACCAACACTTCTGGGTCATCGAGTGTGACAGAGAAAATCCTGGGACGACGGGCAGCAACAAAAAAAAGCAAAGTTTTTGGCAGTGGTCAGTCTAAGAAGAGATGGTCAAACCTCCTGTAAGCATTTTATTTTTGTCATGCAAGACAGCAGAGGTCACAGACCTCTGTTAACTAACTAACTAATCAACATAAGTGACAGCTAACTCATTACAAGATTGCTGGTCTTAATGGTTTACTGTCAGGTTTGGAGCAAAGTTGAATAATTTTTTAGGTTCCTTCAAATTTTAATCGCTTGTATTATATTTCTTAAAATATAAACAAACTAATAGACCAGTTTAAAATACGATAGCCCTTAAATCATGATGGCCCTTAACAAGCAGTTACTGAGGATGAATGAGTATATGGTGTAACTGCATTGTTCAGTGTCACATGTTCCTGTTAATGTTAACGTTAATGTGGTCTTCATCCTTGAGCTTCAAATTTATTCATGTAAAATGAAAAGAACTCACATTTATATAGCGTCCCAAAAGATCCCAGTCATGATGCATTCCTCATTCCACTTTACAGTGGAGTTTTATTCCTAATATACTGTACATAATGGAGACTGTGTGCTTATATCCTTTATTTATCAATAAGGCTGTAGTGCTGTGAAAACAATCATCATTGATAAAAGTGGTCATTTATTTATCTCATTAATCTGTCTTTATTGGTTAAAGACATAAGTGTATGACATCTGCCTTATGCTAGTCCAAAACTAGCAAGCGAGAAGTTGTAGTGTGTTTAAACTGTGTTTCTTCTGTTACAAAAACATATTCCAGATGAAAAACATTCAGTACATTTAGCAGTGGTTCAGGTACAGCTAGACTCCCTCATACTTTTACTCCATCAACTATCTAATGCTTTGTTATCTATCCAGAACAAGGACAAGCTATATAAAGCAGGAATACAGCATTAATGATTTTAGAATTAGTGTATTTTCTAGAAAGACAGACTTGGCTATTCAAAAACCCAGAATTCTTCTTACATTTTGCACGCAGTGACACCAGAAAGTGCATCATCACCTTGCACCATCATTTTCACTTTGATACACAGAATGAAGCATGTGAGTTGTTATCGATAAACCTCTTATCCTTATACAAGAGGGCCCGGTGACCCGACTGACAACATAAAGATTGACAATTGACAGAATTCCTGTGTGTTTATGTGTATGAAAGCACATTGACAGGAAACAAAGCATGACCATGGTAAGCTACAATGGAGAACAACTGAACAGACAGGCATCACTAAATTCATTCTGAAAGAAATCGGTGTTAAAGACTGCTCTGAAAAATTCATGCAGTGCTGGTGTTGGGTCAGAGTCGGAAACTTGGGCAGCCTGCGGGACTTATTTTGGGTCATCGGGAGCTGGGAGCTTCTCCATACTTGGTTCCATGCCCCAGATTTCACGAGCATACTGAGCAATGGTGCGATCACTGGAGAACTTGCCAGATGCAGCGATGTTGTAAATCACCTTCTTGGTCCATTCCTTGGGTTTCTATTTAATGAAGCACATTAGAATTGAAATAAAGGTGAGAGATGTCACTCTATATATAGACATGGAAGTCACTCTGTAATAAGTAACTTCACTTGCCTTATAAAGGGCACTGACTTTATCTTGGCATTTCATGTAGTCTTCATAGTCAGCAAACACCTTAAATCTGTATGGGGTTTGATCAGAAGTGTCGATAAAAACAGTGTGTACAGATTCTATTAGTACTTTTGAGGTGACTTGTTGCAATATAACACAGATGGATATTTGCTGCTATAGTGGCTGCTAGGCTTTGGTGTTTATAAATGAGAGAATAAAGAAAAGGCAGTAGGTTAATTTTTTAACAAGAAGCACAGTTTTATGATTGTGTTATGAATCCACATGCACCAATGATGGATAGATGGATAGATTAAATAACTAAAACTCTCTCCGTTTTATTTTGAAACACAGATTTATATGGTGCCTTAAGGTACTTCTTTGGAAAATCAAGATGCTGTCCAGCGCTTGTTTGTTGAAAGTGTGTTTGGTCTTTATTTACTATTGTTTCTTGATTAAACTAACTTAGTTGGATATGAATCATATCTATGTTACATCAGGAAGACACTCAATACCTTTCAGTTTTACATGAGTAGTTATTTGGTTGATAGATTTTACTTCTATACACAGGACAGAGATGTTTTGAAGGAAATATGTGACTGCTGCAGGAAAAGTGATACTGTATATGCTGCAGTTCAAGTACCTGTCATGGTGCATGAGCATATTGACAATGCCACTGAAGAGGTCAGGCTGCTTGGGACTGAAGAAACCTCCTGCAATCTGATCAATGGCCTGCTTCAGCTCTGGAATACTGTTATAGTATTCAGACGCGTTATATCTGTGAAGCAGAGAAGAAATAATAAGTAAACATTTCCATTACAATAATTAAAAAAATAAACATTTTCAATATTATGGCTGTGACGTGTAAACTTATACTGACTTGAGTGTGTGTACACAAAGTGTACAAGCTTTGAGTTTGAACCTATTGAATTGAAGGCACTGGTGCGATTAAAGTGCCATTAAATTTAAACATGGTATTACTCTATTTCGGGGTGGCCAACCAGTCAGAGACCAAGAGCCACATTTACTGTGTTACCGCAAAGAGCTGCATCATACACATGGGCACACTTGATCATTACCTTTTTTCCCTGACATTTTGAGCGAACTTGACACAAATTGTTTACTCGAATGATCTTGCTCCAACTGGGAAACTTTGAGGTATTTTCATGCCACTCACATGCGCGTTTGACGAAAATACCGTATTGAACTCAAGTGAAGCGAACACGCATATTAAAAAGACACAAATACAAACTTCGATATGAACGTACTGTAAGAGTCGCATGAAACTGAACAAAGAGCTGCATGCCACCCCTGCTCTATTTCATATATCCGCAACTACTACTCGCCACCATTCACCAAGTCTTTCAAACTCATTTCTGCTCATTTGCCCAGAGTAAAGTTTTCCACCATCCTCATGTTATAGCGCTCTCACCCCTTCCTGTCCATGGCCTCCACATCATCCACTCTCATGCCAAAGATGAAGAGATTTTCCTCTCCAGCTTCTTCTGCCATCTCTACATTGGCACCATCCATGGTTCCAATGGTCAGGGCCCCGTTCAGCATGAACTTCATGTTTCCTGTTCCGGAAGCTTCTGTACCAGCAGTTGAGATCTGCTCAGACAGGTCAGCAGCAGGGACCACTGAAGAACGGGGTAAACAAAAGATTTAAATTCTTTCCATTATGTACCTCAGCATTTTATTCGCAAATTAGGAAGTAAATTCAGTAGGACTGTGTATACTATATAATAAGGCACCTTTTTCAGCCAGAGTGACTCTGTAGTTCTCCAGGAAGATGACTTTGAGGCGGTCGCCCACCACCGGGTCGTTGTTGACCACCTCACCGATGGCTGTGATCAGGCGAATGATCATCTTGGCTGTGTGGTAGCCTGGTGCAGCCTGGAATTGCAAGAACAAATACAATCAGGCAATGACAACCTCTCCTAACCAGTAAACACAATAAATCACAGAGTACGATGACAGGCTCTTGGTGGTTCAGTGGCAGGGTGCCGTGCTCTAATTGCCACAGCCCGGGTTCGATTCCAGTGCAGGGAGCCACTGAAGTGTTAACTCTCTTAGTGCTGGTCCCAAGCATGGGTGAAAGTGACGTGACATACAGCTAAGTATGGTGACCCATACTCAGAATTCATTCTCTGCATTTAACCCATCCAAAGTGCACACACACACCGTGAACACACACACGGAGCAGTGGGCAACCATTTATGCTGCGGTGCCCAGGGAGCAGTTGGGGGGGGTTCGGTGCCTTGCTCAAGGGCACCTCAGTCGTGGCCGTCCCGAGACGCGACCCACAACCTTAGGGTTAGGAGTCAAACTCTCTAACCATTAGGCCACGACTTCCCCAATAAAATGTGAGGGTCGTGTCAGAAAGGGCTTCCAACGTAAAAACTTGTGCCAAATCTAATATGCAGAACATGTGATCCGCTGTGACGACCCCGGCCCCTAAAAATTATTTAGAGTACGGTGAAATCTGGTGGTCAATCCAGAGTGTAGGTTCCTGCCTGTGTGTTTCTCCATCTCTGCACCTTTTCCCAGGTGTCCATGTGGATCTCTACATTCCTCCCACCTCTCAGTAGGTGGACTGACTATGCTAAATTGACATGTGTGATGAGGATGTGCTGTGTCATACAATGGACTGGCATTATATATAAGATATATTCCTGATTTGTGCCCATTGTTCCCAGAATGCACGACAGTTTTGGCCATAACTTGACAAAATGTGTCAATCTATTGTTTTTAATTTTATGTTTTGGTGTGGAAATCATAGTTTTAATTCTAATCATTAACTTTTACTGTGTGTTGATTAGATCACAAAGACGGATAGAAAAGTAAAATGAAGAAGAGGGGAAGAGAGGATGGGGTGGTTTTATCGCCCATAGCCACTGGCATGTTTTTGGCAGCTTTAATGAATTCTTGCATTGTATTTTATCAGTGGAGTATTGTGGAGCAGGAACTGGAGGTAAGACAGTGAGCAAGCAGCATTTCCATCTATTTATGAACTGAGATAAGTATCTATTATTTTGTGTGTGTGTGTGTGTGTGTGTGTGTGTGTGTGTGTGTGTGTGTCCTATCTTTCCTATCCTGAATATATGTGTGTAGCTTTGCAGGATGCTTTTTTGCCTGGCTCAGAGATAAATATGTGCAAAAAAAATGTTTCTTCTGAATATTGTATAATTAAACCGTATAAATGGTGCCATTCAGATTACAGTGTTTGTTGCAGTGAGCATTATTTGAGTTGCTCACTTTGGCTAGGGAATATATCAATATATTTTCCAGTCCATTTCAGTTCCAGGCTGTAAAACTACAAAATAAAGCAATACATAGTGTCAAGTGTATAAGGATATGCACCTTTCCACCAATCATAATGGTTCTGGGAGTCCACTGCTTCTTGGGATCCTTTTTGATTCCTAAAAACAAATGTCATGTGTTATTGATGGCTAGATGCAAAAATGAGAGCTGTTTTGGGAAAGAGGAGAGCAGATGAAAAGCACTCACTGTTGTAGAAAGTGATGATGTGCAGGCAGTTGAGCAGTTGTCTCTTATACTCATGGATTCGCTTGACTTGGATGTCAAACATGGAATTGGGGTTGATTTTCACTTTATAGTGCTCCTCCAGGTGAGTGGCAAACTTCAGCTTGTTCTCCTGTAGCAGGAAACACACACACACACACACACACACACACACACACACACACACACACACACACACACACACACACTTATCTCCTTGCCTTTAGTGACAAGGCTGTGATATGTTATATGATGAAGGATACCTTATTACATATTCATTCACATCACTGGTTCAAAGGCAGAACAATAAAAGGAAAACTGCTAGAGAGATGTTGAGCATCAAAACTGCAAACAAAATGCTTCAGTCTATGTCTAACTCACCTGTTTGATTTTGGCAATATCACGAATGAAAGCATCGTCGTTAACAAAGTTGTGCAGCTTTCTCAACTGGCCCAGGTCACGAATGAAGTCCTCTCCAATTCTCTAGCACACAGAAACAACAATGGTTTAGGTGTTTTCAATAATGAATTGGAGTTTTGTAGATAAATGCTGATAAATAAATTAAGGTGATGTTGTTAGCGGTCACTAAACTGATATTTTGGTCAAGTCTACTCAACAAGTGAATATAGGTAATATGGCTAATTATATAAAACAAGCTTGATGTCCGTGTACTAGGATAAGAACACGACATAACAACAGTATGACTCACTATAAGCTATAAGTAGAATACCTAGGGTATGTATAAATATAAACCAACGTGTATAACGTGTAACTCATTAATGCTGGAATGTTATGGTGGCAGCCATCTTGGACAACAAAAGTCACTTATCTCCTTAAGTGGCAACTTCCGAAGTCTGAATCAAGTTAGATACATGATGTTCCATTGTTAACAATATGTAAAAGACATCACATATGTCTTTGCTGATTAATTGCATTGAGAAGAATTTTTTTAAGTAGAGAAAGGTTTTATATACTTACCTCAGCAATAACCTCAGCCAGGCCGGTGTTACACATCACAAGCCAACGACGAGGGGTGATGCCATTGGTTTTGTTCTGGAATTTGTGTGGGTCCATCTCATAAAAGTCCTTAAAACTATTAACACATTTCATAGTGGTTATAAAGCAAGATGCATGGATTATGATACATCTTATATTTGTGTGTGTCCGCGTTGTCTGAGTCGTACATACACAGAAGCTTTGAGGATATCCGAGTGAATTTGTGCCACACCGTTGACTGCATGGGAGCCGACGATGCACAGGTGTGCCATGTTGACCCTTTTAATTCCTCCCTCCTCAATCAGAGACATGCGGCACAGGCGGTCCATATCACCAGGGTACAGGGAAGCCACACGCTGCACACAGAAAATCACACACAGAGTCTGTGAGCACAAGCTGACCATATACAGCCATGAATGCAAAATAGTGAAAATAAATCTGCAAATTTATATACAGTTCATTTACAAAGATTTCATGGAGTTTTGATAAATTTCAGTTACTTCTTTAGTTTAGTTATATACATTCAGAATGTACATATAATGGCTGATAAATAAACTAAGGTGATGTTGTTAGCGGTCAGTAAACTGATTGTTTTGGTCCAGTCAACTATGGACTATAGGTAATATGTCTCGTTACCTAAAATGAGCTTGACACCCCTGTACTAATCTAAGGACCCAGTATGACTTACTGTAACCTATAAATATGAATCAAATAAAAACATTTAACTCAATGTTGTAATGTATGATACAGCCATACGATTGAAAAGAGATTAGTTATTGTATATACAGTTTATATGTGGTTATTTTATTTTCCTTCAGACTTTAGCTCTACTAGTTAACTGACACAAGTCACTCGTGCTTATCCAACCTCCATGTGACGACGGTTGATCTCGTAAATAATCTCAAGGTGGCGAGGTAGCAGGGTCTGGAAGAGGTCAATAGGCCAGCGCTCCAAAGCCTCAGGCAGCACTGTGTGGTTGGTGTAGGCACAAGTCTTCACAGTGATATCCCAGGCCTTAAAACATAACACAACATAACACAACACATACATTCATCTTCTACCGCATATCCGAACTACCTCGGGTCACTGGGAGCCATCATCGGGCATCAAGGCAAGATACACCCTGGAAGGAGTGCCAACCTATCGCAGGGCACACACACACTCATTCACTCACGCAATCACACACTACGGACAATTTTCCAGAGATGACAATCAACCTACCATGCATGTCCTTGGACCGGGGGAGGAAACCGGAGTACCCGGAGGAAACCCCCGAGACACGGGGAGAACATGCAAACTCCACACACACAAGGCGGAGGCGGGAATCGAACCCCCAACCCTGGAGGTGTGAGGCGAACGTGCTAACCACTAAGCCACCGTGCCCCACGTACATTCAGTTTAATTCAATTAAATTTATTTCAACTATTTATTTCACTTTTAATTCACATTGTCTCAAAGCAGCTTTGCATAGAGCATAGAAACAAGCAAAGAAATAGAATAAAAAAAAAATTTTATAGTTTCAAATTAAGTTTCTATTTATCTTTAACATTTATTTCTAATGAGCAGGTCTGAGGTGACGGTGGCAAGTAAAAGTTTCATGAGATGATATGAGGAAGAAACCTGGGCTCAGTAATTAGTCCATCCTCATTTGGGTGACACTGGACAGTAAATAATGTAAATGTAAATAATGTTCTTTCTACAACAGTTTGTAATCGAGTGGAATTGTGCAACCAAGAGCTTCTGGGCATATAGACATTCTACTGAACAATTCACTAATGCTCGAGAACGATATGATGTTCTGAGTCAACAATTCCTCTTACCTTATCCCATGGCAGCTTCTCCTCATCCACCAACACCCTCATCAGCTCAGGGATTGCAAGAGCAGGGTGAGTGTCATTTAGCTGGATGGCCACCTGAGGGCAGACAAGTGATAAATATGGACTAAAAGATGGCAGACTCCATTAAGACAGCTGATTTAAGAAAACATGAGAAAAATTAGGTGGTAAACAAGGGTGTTAATCCTTTACCTTATCAGGAAGAGCAGTGAAGTCGGTACGCACAATCTCTCTGGAGCCAAATTTGGAGGCTTTAAAGCGACGGATGGTGTCCTGGAGGGTGGCAGCGACTACAAAGTACTCCTGCTTCAGACGCAGCTCCTTCCCCTCAAAGAACTGTAACAGCAGAGATTTATTTGTGTGTGTGTGTGTGTGTGTGTGTGTGTGTCTGTCTGTTAATATCATAATAAACAAAGCATACTTAGTTGAAATAATTAATTAACTCACATTGTCATTGGGATACAGCACTCGAGAAATGTTCTCAGCCAAGTTGCGGTCCAGCACGGCCTGGATGTAGCCTCCAACGTTGACTAGAAACAAAAAGGACAAAAGTCTGTGTCTGATTCCAAGCAAGGAAAGGGGTGCATAAGCTTATCACAATTCTTTTTGACTCACAGTCTTTCAGGTTGAAATCGCAAGGGGCCTTGGCAGACCAAAGCCTCATGGTGTTCACAATATTGTTCCTGTAGCCTGGCACAGGAGTGTCATATGGCAAAGCCAACACAACCTGTCAGTAGAAATGAGTTAACAAAGCTCACATTACTTCCATGGTGTCTCAAAAACACACGCATGGTTAACGAAGGATGGTGGTTACCTGAGTGTCTACCCATTTGACTCCATCTGGATGATGCTCTGTCCTGCCGTAGAAGTGGACGGGACGCATGTATTCAGGGCGGGCTTTCTCCCAGGGGTTGCCATAGCGTAGCCAATCATCAGCTTCTTCAATCTGTTAGTTATTAAGACTTCTAATCATGTTGTATTGTGATTATTGGAACAAGATACTCTATCAAATTTTATATAAAAAGAGGTGACAAATTAAAATATAAACCAGGGGTTAAATTGTATGGGGCATTTTGCTGGTATGGTTTGAGACAAGTAGACCCGAACCAGCAAAGATTTTTAACTACTATGGGTCTATTCTAGCATTACTCCACCCCTACCTACATGCAACTGGGCTCAAAGAATAATTCAATGAGGATATTCAAATGAAGGAGTAATCTTTTGAAGTAATGTTGCTCATCTTCTTAATACAGTTCCAGAAATGTGTAGAATCAGGGCCAAGGTACACTGAAGCTTTTCTGGGGGGTCACAAAGTCCCTACCCCTTAGTTGCACACTGTATTTTCTCCCTTACGTTATTACCCGCCTGTATATTCTTTTGTAAAACAGTGATGATTGACTCACCTGCCAGCCATTTTCAATTTTCTGGTTGAAGATGCCAAACTCATAGCGAATGCCGTAGCCATAGGCAGCCAAACCGAGAGTGGCCATAGAGTCCAGGAAGCAAGCTAACAGTAGGGATAAGAGGGATGGTGTGGACACAGAGTGAGTAGGACACAATTAACTACACTCTTTTAATGCTTTTTAACTTTTGTCACCATTTCCAGTGATGCAATCACTGGTCCTTAAGTGAAACGATGCCATCAGTGGTGATTGAAACTTAATTAAATTCCTTAAAATTGGCCCATAATGTACTATTATGTTCATAAAACCTGATGAGCCTTTTGTCTATCCATTTTTATAACCGTGACAAAAGAATCAATGAGCATTTTAAAGCTATTAAAAGACAAAAAGAAAGGAGAGAAGGGTACATACCAGCAAGACGGCCCAAGCCTCCATTGCCCAGTCCAGCATCCTCCTCAATATCCTCAAGCTCCTCCATGTCCAGACCCAGCTACAACAAGAGCAGTTTTGTTTCAGTTTTAAATAAAATAACCAAAACTAAGCTGTAATAATTTTGTGACATAGTGTAGATAATGCACCTGGTACACAGCCTCATCACAAGCATTCTCTAAGGCCAGGTTCACCATAGTGTTCTGCAGAGTACGGCCCATGTAGAACTCCAGTGAAATGTAGTACACACGCTAGAGAGAAAGAAAACTGAGAGTGATTTTTGCACTACACACTGAAGTAGGAAGTGGTGGCTCATAGGTTAAGGCTATGGGCTATTAATCAGAAGGTTATATGTTCCTAACCCTGACAAGCTGTTACTGTTGGGTCCTTGAGCAAGACCTAGAATTCTAAAAGAACTCATGACCTATAAAAGTGTCAGCTAAATGTAAATAGTAATTTCTATGAATAGTTTATTCCTTTATGATTCCTGGAGAAACATTCATTTTAACCACCTATTGCCACCTGATGTCATCAGTACGAGCTTCCTTCTTTTCTCACTACAAATCCTTCTGAATATTTACTTGAAATTCCCACCAGATTTCCAGTTTCAAGGGAGGAAATGTGTTTTTTCAGCTCAGTAAATTTTGCTCAAATTTTGTCTAGCTAGTGTGAGCAGATAAGTGATTCAGCTAATTCAGCTGAATATAAATTTCAATATATGCAAAAACTCTAGACCTTTTGTGCCTCTCAGCTCACCATTCATAGAACAGTTCTACATTCAAATCACTCTTAGTCAGGGGCGGTTCTAGAGGCGGGGCCACAAGGGCCCTGGCCCCTGCTGAAATCTGATTGGCCCCGATTGGCCCCCGTTCCATCAATTGTCGACGAGAAGAGCAACCGGAGAATTTTTCACAACGATCACAGGTGCAATTCCACCCCCAAACAATTGGCGGCACTCGAGCGTTTGAAAAAGGAATGACTGCCGAAATGTATTTGCACCGTACTGAATAAATTATTTTGTGTGCTTGAATGTACCCTGTACTTGGCCCCTGATTGTAACATGTGGTTTTGTAACAAGATTTTTTGCTTCCGGAAACAACGTGATGTCCCAGTTGTTGACAACATTTCTAAATTTAAGAAATGGCCTGATGGATTTCTGAAGAAATGTCCTGAAAGTGATTGAAGATAAAACGATTAAACAGAACAAACTGAACCAGTGGTTGCTGATCACTTTGAGCTCAAGAACCTATTTAGAAAATTTTGGTGTCTACAACCAAATTTTTAGAAGTTGTTGAAATTCAGCAGGACCAGTGGATTGCACTTTTAGACCCAAAGCAAAATCATGCACCCCAAAGAGTTTTTTTGGTAGATTTAGCAATTAATTATCCGAAACAAATTCAAGGAATCAAATCTCTGTAAGTTTAGATGTGTAGGGGTATGCGCCATGCAGCAAATTACAAGAAAGCCTTGGATGAAGCATCTGCTGGCTTTTGTAACATGTGACCATGTCTGTTCAAGAAAGTGAACCAAGAACCATCAAGAAAGTCATTGTGCACCAAAAAAACCCAAAGACAGCAACACCCAAGCCTCATCCCACCCGTGTTGCATAATAGAAGTATGCTGTAATGTTACTTCGAGGCCTGGATCATGGATCACTGATAGACCAAGGAATCAATCCATCCATCCATCAATCCATCTAGCCATTATCTCACAGCTCCAGTCCCCTGTTCGATCCTGATCTTTGATTACTGACTATTCTTCACATGTCTTTTACATGTCCTTCCCAGACCAGCTTGGGTTTCCTCTAAGTTGTCTGGTTTCCTCTCACCTCCCCAGTGTATGTTGATAAATAGGCTATAATATTAGCCCTGACCAGTGTAAAGTGCCGACTGAAGATGTATTTTATATTAACTAAAACTTAATTCAGGTTCTTGATAATAATGGAAGCTCCATTAGTTACTAAATCACAGTCACCTACTTTCACCCTCACTGATCTTCACTCTGTATAAAATTACTGTGTGAATATAATCAAGCATAATATACAATCAATCATATCAAGCTCATAATTTGTGGAAATTACAGTGATATCCTCCTGTTCTCATGAAGCTCTAAAGAGCTTCCATGACCTTATCACTGTCAGAACATTGTCTTTAGATGACATTTATTATAGGCTGGATTTTGACTTATTTTAGTTTGGATTAAACCCATTCATTTCATTTAGGTGTGTGTGTGTGTGTGTGTGTGTGTGTGTGTGTGTGTGTGTGTGTTTACTTATAGGAAACAAGTGTTTTCAAAGCCAGATTAAAATGTCCATGTCTGTGCTTATTTTCATAAATCAGTAATTATATAATTATTATTATAAAAAACTTCATATATTTGCCCATAATAGCTTAATACCAAATATATACTTTAGCATAAAGTTTGTATGTAATCTATTTAGTGAGATTGGTTTGGTTTGAATATGTGTTGCTTAGATTCAAATTATATTGTTGTTATGATGTTTTCTTTATTTTACTTTTAATTTCTTACTTTGTTTTCACTGAATAGAATTTATTTGCATTTAAATTAGCATATATAAATACTATATATTGGATATATATATATGGTTTTATTTGTTTTTTTTATTTTTGTTTTTATTTTTTATTTAATGTTATTGTTAATGTTTATTCCTTTTTTATTGAGCATTTTTAGAGGTCTACATGTTTTTCCTGGTCTCTAAATCTAATGACCAGCTATCAGGGGCCAACAGTTTTGCTGGAGCTCATCAGAGTTCAGATGTTTTTCCTGTTGCTGTTGAACATGCTGCCTAGTATAAATGGGTGTGTGAAAGAAAAGGGCTTGTGGGTTCAGGGAGTCTAGGACTGGTGTATAAGGGGAGAGGAAGGTCACTGGTGTTATGTAACAGTGGCATTTTGATTGCAGTAAAAATAACCACTCGGGGGTCACAAGAAAAGGTTATGGAGTCTTTAAGACTGCAGTATAACAGTTTGAGAAGCCACAACAGTTTGAATACAAAAAGGGTTGATTTTAATAGATAATATGACTGTCATTCTTTTATTTAGACTTCAGTCTATATGATCCACTCTACTGGTCTTGGTTTTCACATCAACCTTGGATTTCCTATGGAGCCCAAGTTTCCTATAGTGACCTTTCATCATATGAGAGAATGACTCTTGACCTTTGCAGTAAAGATACTTTAAACTCCCAGCAACTTTGAGCTTAGTGGGAAGAGAGAAGGTCAGAGGTGCTGGAAATGAACCGAGCTATTTCACACTAATAGCCTGACTAAAATGCGCCCACGTCGCTGTTAGCACACTAGCACAACAACGCAGTGTAGATATTTGACACGAATTGTGCAGTGGCACTTCAAATTGGAAAATTGGAACCATTAATAGGAACATATGCTTGGTGTCAACTGCAATTTGCATTAAGTGGAACAGCTCATTGGGTTTCTGATGAGCAAATGTGTACACTAAGCATGTATTGAATGTAATATTAAATTAAAACAAGATTGAATCTGCATTTTAATATAATGTGAGTTCAAACCATTTTAGTTGAATATTAGCAACAACAAAAAAAAAACAACAACAACAAACAGTATACTGCATCTCTAATATAGTTCACTGAGGATTAAGGCTGGAACAGTACGTACGTAATGAATATTTCACATCAATGTGATGCTTCATAAAATAATTATGTTCTACAATTCTGTGAACAGAAATAGTTTATTCAGAGCATATCATCATTCCATCCCAGTGAGAACACCAGCACTGTATACTCAGAAAGACTCAGAGGTCAATGTGTATGAAGTTCTCTTCACTGTGTAAAGAAGAATTAATTAATACCCACGCTTTATCATCCAGCCCTGCAATCTGGTGTGCACACTATAAGCTTTAATATACTCCAAGATTATTAATATCAGTGTATTCTTTTTAGCTAAAGACTGAGTTGTTATACGGAGGATTCCGGATCATCCTAAGATGAGGCTTTTATCAATGAAGAGGTCAGATACAGTAAGGTCATGGATGGATATTTATGGCAACATTAATGTAGCAGAATTGCCCCAACAAGCCAAAACTGTGGCATTGCTAATGAGCTGTAGAAATGTAATAATGCTAAATAACATGCTGCATGACAACCACGAGAGAGTGAAATGGTCCTTGAATAACCTGTTCTTTGGCTAGATGAAAATGAAATTTTCACTTATTTATCACAGTGATTTCATTTTACTGCACATATTTGAGAATAGGGCTTATTAAAGCACATTTTTCTTGTTTATAACTATGGGAACGGAATTTTGGGTAGGTTTAGTGTGTGTATATTTTCTAATGAATTTATTTGGATAAAATGACTGCTTGTTTGAATTTGAACACATTTCTCATTAGGTCAGGTCAGTGTTTATAGAATTTGGTTATGAACACTGCTGACTCAGCTGAATAGATGTTCAATGATGAACTTGATCACACCTCTGAATAGAGTATGTAGACTAAAAAACATAGTTATTTTGCATAACCTTAACTCTAACCCAATTCCGATATCTGGAATTGTCCAACTTGTCCTTTCCTTGTGAAAACTGAAATCTCTGACTTTGTCAAATGTTTTCAAATTGATTTTTGCACTCCATGGATTTTTACTGTTTAGTTTTATTGCTCATTTTAAAGGGTGTTAAATATATCAAGAAAACATAAACTGTGAATTGTGGTATGCATTGTGTTGACTGCATTATTTTAAACAATATGTGAATGTAAATGTTTAATCTGCTGAATCTATATTATGTCTATTTTCAAAGTACCATCAAACTTGTTCAGTTCGTTAACTAAACGGCTTTAAATAAAAATGATTTCTTCCCACCTCCAAACAAAGGCGCATAGGAGTGTTAGAGACCTAAGAGAATATTAGCCTTTGTGAAAGTGTGTGTGTGTGCGTGTGTGTGTGTGTGTGTGCGTGTGTGTGTGTTTGTGTGTGCGTGTGTGTGGTTGTGGTTGTGGTGTGTGTTATAATATTCTGTGAGGCACTGTGTTATTACTGCCTTCTGACCATGTTCATAAAATCCACCACAGTCCTGATCAGGATAACATGCTTACTGATGATGAATGAACGAATGAACGAATGAACGAATGAATGAACGAATTAATTAATGAATTAATTAATGGATTTAATCATTCATTAATTCCTTAATTGATATGGTACTCTATCTTTATTTACTGTATCTTTTCTTCTAGATGGATTGGTATCTTTTTCTTTTATACCTTTTATATGTATTTTTCCCTTTTCAAAGGTGAGTGGAAAAAAAAAACACTGATAAAAAAAACCTGCATAGGCAACTAAAAAATATTTAATTCTATACATTTCATGTGTATATGCAATAAACTATATTTTGGACGTTAATAAATATATGCAGATATTTTTTCACCTCTGGTCCTGGGGGACTTTACTTACTTTAGGGTCCTTCTCATAGTAGTGCTGCTGGGTCCGGATCCACCTGCCCACCAGGTGGTCTCTCACCGTGTGCGCCAGGGCGAAGTAGTAATCCCTCTTCGTGGACACATTTCTGTCCTTAACCAGTGTGAAGTGAAGGTGTCGGTTGAAGTTAGTCTTAAGGTCCGACACATTCTCCACGCCAGCTAAACCTCTAACAGAAATCTGTTTCCTTCTCTCATGGTCCGACAGTGGCTTGGACATGATAGTGGATGAGCCCAGAAGACAGTAAACACACAGAATCGATCTTAGCAGAAGCCCAAAAACTGTCACCGCGACGCAGCTTCAACTCTGACAGCTGGACTTATTTAAATCCAACCTCATTAATATTCATAAACAGGCGGGCTTTTTTTTTTTTTTTTTAATAACACATCTGGGCTATTAGGTTTAAACAGAAATTTAGATTTGAATAATGGACTACGATATGGAATGGGTTTATATACACACTATATATACAAATAGTTACACACTATTCTATTTCCTTCAAAAGCAGTAACACCGGTGTGAAACTACAACTCCCAGAATCCTCTGCTGCTTGATCGACGTCCCAGACACGTTGTGTGAGAAGTGGAAGACTAAGACATTAATATCTCTGTGTGACCCGAATTTAAAGGCCGTGATATTTCGAGGCATGCTTTGTGAATGTCAGAAGTTATCTTCATCTCGTCTAGTGTTCCAAGACCTACATGAGTGCTGTACTGTCATTTAAAAAAATAATAAAAATTCATTAATTAAGTAATTAATAATTAATTAAATGAAATAAACTTGTGTTTGCTCAACTGTGATGGCATACAATAGGCTCTGACTGTTTTTTTTTTTTTTTTGTCATAACTAATATATCACACATATTTATACTGCTGTATATACATACCTCATACAATATGCATGTAACTATAGTGTAAAGCATAAAAGTTTATATGTAATTATTTCTCAGAAATTTACAAAATGATCAAATTGTGCTTGGAACTGTGTGGTTCAGGAAAATTGGGACAGTCTTCAGAGTCATACAGTAAGTGGAGAGAGATAAGGGAAGTGAAGTGATAATGGATACATGAATGAAACACCCTGCTACCAGTATGGTCAAATGATACGTTCATCGATTCATTGAAAGATGTTTTTATGAAGTATTTTAAGAAGCAGGGGAATACCGGGAAATAAAGCTCATTATATAGGCTTTATATCATTATATTATATTACGCTGGTATTGCAATAAATATATTAGAACCAGTAAACTTTTAGTACTGGTTTTATTCTGTGATTACTGCTTAATCTGTATATATTGAATGTTAGGAAATAATTGAGTATACAATTGCAGAATACTGAATTTTCTATAAACCCTGTAATAAATAAAGGGCTGTAGAATTGTACATAGACCGACATCTTAAATTGTAGTTATTTTTACTGAGTATAGCATGTTCATAAAATACCAGAAAATGATGATGATGGATTTGAAGATTTTTTTTGAGAGAACTTTTCCTTATTGAATAATTGAACATGTGGCCCAAATTCCTGAAAATCTATTAGTCATGGTCTTAAACATGCTTTTCAGTTTTGTTTTAAATAAGTGCAAGCCATGCTTATTTAGAATAAGATAGAAACATTTTCCTTCATGTGTAGGTTTTTAACACCTTGGGGATTTCTGTGACATATTAGGTGTTGAAGATTTCTTTTTATTAATGACAAGAGATCTTAGACAATTTAAACATCCAAAATCTGTACCAATATAATCTAAGATCACCCCACATACAGTACGGAGAACCTTTTAAATATAGATATACACTGAAATATCATTTGTCAAACCCTGCTGTGTATTAAAAGGCCTTAAACTCTCTGAATAAAAGGAAAGGCTTTCCTTGTCTTTTGTACCTTTAGTGTGTAGCTATTACATGTGAATATAATTTAACTTACTTAATAATTTACATGAGACTCCATAATTAAACGTTAAGGACCGTCCTTGTACCTTTAACTAGCTTCCTTACTTTAAAGGTACACTACATGTGGCTTTAGATACACAGTACAGACATATATCTGTGACAAGAAAATGTATGCTTTGTACATTAAGGACAGTATAAACTTTATGTTTCTGTGTATGATTTCACATGATCTCACCTCAATTTCTGTGAAAACTACAGAATTAAGTGTTTGAAACGCAGGCCCTAAAAGGCTGCAATTAAGTCTCTTGAATGAATTTTGTAGGTTATGGCAGGGTATTTTCAGGTGTTAGGAAATAAATGCAATGCAAACATCTTAAATAGATACAGATTTTCTCAAATAGATTCCCAGAATTTGGTGAGCAAATAGTGCAAACAGGCTTTTGTGCATCCTGTTGTAATTCTTTCAGGATATTTATTTGCTTGTTTTAATAACATTACAAGTCATTACAAGCTTCAGACTTGATTTTCTTTAAGACAAAGAAATGTAATGCAAATGAGTCAATCGTCAGAAACGTTAGTTAGTTAGTTAGTTCACTTTTATTAAACAGTCACTAGGGGGCTCTTGCACTCCTATGTGCACCTTAAAGATTAGACTAATATGGCATCCAAATCTGCAGGTTTAAACTGTAAATATATGGAAAAATGTAAAAATTATCAGAACATGAAATCTACCAATTTAGTAGGACCCTTCAAAAGTTCATTCAGTTATCCAGTCATTGTGAGGAAAAGACCAGACAATGTTTTTCGCGTCTTAAAATTTCTTATTGTTCTTGAGCCTGTGCCTGATGTAGCCTCAATTTCCTCAAATGTCTTAGTGTTGTTGCCTGTGCCCGATGTAGCCTCAGTTTCCTCAGATGTCTTAGTGTTGTTGAGCCTGTGCCCGATGTAGCCTCAGTTTCCTCAAATGTCTTAGTGTTGTTGCCTGTGCCCGATGTAGCCTCAGTTTCCTCAGATGTCTTAGTGTTGTTGAGCCTGTGCCCGATGTAGCCTTAGATTCCTCAAATGTCTTAGTGTTGTTGAGCCTGTGCCCGATGTAGCCTCAGTTTCCTCAAATGTCTTAGTGTTGTTGCCTGTGCCCGATGTAGCCTCAGTTTCCTCAGATGTCTTAGTGTTGTTGAGCCTGTGCCTGATGTAGCCTCAGATTCCTCAAATGTCTTAGTGTTGTTGAGCCTGTGCCTGATGTATCCTCAGATTCCTGTTCTTGGTCCAGGAGTGAAGCCCAATGTCATCTTCTGCTCATGTAGCCTATCCACCTCAAGGTTTGATGTTTTGTGTATTCTGCATTTCAGCGCACCACAATTAAGAATAAAGAGTCATGATTCATGCAGAACTGAGGCTTACTTCCTCACTGGATGTTTTTGTATTTTGGTATACACTGTGCTACGTAAACTCTAGAAACAACAGTTCAGTAGTGAGGACTTTATGAGATTCTTCACTGGTAAAATTGAAAGCATCAGGAACAAAATAGTTGATGTTCAACATATGAGAGCACCTTGTGACCCAGTCTCACCTAAAGCTCTACACTCACAACTACAGCTAAACCAACAACTTGTTCACTAGATTCCATTTCAACTTAATTACTAAAAGAAGTGTTACATAAAGCTGGTGAGCCTCTTCTTAATATTATTAACTCCTTGCTATCTTTAGGTTAAGTCCCTAAATCCTTCAAGTTGGCAGTTATTAGGCCACTCATTAAGAAACAGAATTTAGATCCTAATGAACTATCAAATTACAGACCTATTTCACAGCTTCTGTTTATGTCTAAAATACTAGAAAAGGTTGTGTCTGTTCAACTGAGCTCCTTCTTACAAGAGAACAATATCTTCAAAGAGTTTCAGTCAGGTTTCAGGCCCCATCATAGCACAGAAACTGCACTTGTGAAAGTTACAAATGACTTGTTCCTAGCTTTGGACCAAGAATGTATGTACTTACTAGTTCTACTTGACCTTAGTGCTGCATTCATAACTATAGATCACAACATTCTCCTCGATCACTTACAAAATTACACAGGTATTCATGGACAGGCTTTAAGTTGGTTTAGATCCTACCTGTCTGATCCCTACCATTTTGTAGAATTAAATGGTGAATCCTCCAGTTAACTATGGGGTCCCTCAAGGATCAGTTCTAGGACCTCTGCTTTTCTTGATATACATGCTTCCATTAGGGAACATCATTAGAAGACATGGGATTAGTTTCCACTGATATGCTGACGATACACAGTTATATATCTCATCAAAACCAGACGAAATAGCTAAATTGTCAAAATTGACTCAGTGAGTTAGAGAGATTAAATATTGGATGAGCTGTGATCTGTTGTTAAACTCAGATAAGACAGAAATACTACTTACAGTATCGGTCCAAAACCAGTACACAATTCAACTTCCATTTAGAGGGATGTTCTGTTACTAGTAGCTTGACAGTGAAAGACCTGGGTGTTATATTAGACAGCAACTTGTCTTTTTAAAATAATATCGCCCATACTACAAAAACAGCCTTCTTCCACCTTAGAAATATTGCCAAGCTGAAAAACAACCTATCTGTATCTGATGCTGAGAAGCTAGTTCATGCATTCATGAACTCTAGACTGGATTTTTGTAATGCATTACTAGTTGGTTGTCCTGCATCTTTAATAAATAGGCTACAATTAGTCCAAAATGCAGCTGCCAGAGTTCTCACTACGACAAGAAAGTATGATCATATAACTCCAATTTTATCATCTCTACACTGGCTACCTGTTAAGTTTAGAATTGATTGCAGCTTGTAATCAATTCTAAACTTAACAGGTAGCCAGCTTCCTGATAGCGTTCTGGGCTCAGACACACTTTCCCAGTATAAATGTAGAATAAAAACTTATCTCTTTAGTCAGGCGTACACATAATACATCCCATAGTATTGTGCACTATTACATCAGACTTGCAAATATTATGAACAGCAGCTATGTTAATCCCACTCCACTGCTTCTCTCTTTCTACCCATCCTGAGGCATCCAGAAATTGTACCAGCTCCGATCGTCTTCCTTGCGATGAATATTTTCCACCTTTTAGGCCGACTCTGAGAATCCTGAGGCATCTAAAGATCTACCAGGTCCAGTTGGACTCTGCGATGCTATAGAGAATATGTGAATTCCATGTAATCTTTTGCATCAATACAACATTTATCGGACTGTATATTTATAATCACACCCTCCAGTGTCTCCTCATATGGGTGACACTGGAGGGTGTGATTATAAATATACAGTCTGATAAATGTTGTATTGATGAGTTGTCCAGACTCAGATAAGTTGAGTCTGGTTCCTCTCAAGGTTTCTTCCTTACCATCTAAGGAGTTTTTTCCTTACAACTGCTGCCTGAGTCACTTCAGACTTGCTTATTGGGGATAAATACATACACATTTAAATATATCTAATATTAATCTTGAATTTTGTATACTATTAATCTTTATATTAATCTGTATATTAACATTTTCTTCTATGATTATGTTCTGTAAAGCTGCTTTGAGACAATTGTAAAAAGCGCTATACAAATAAATTTGAATTGAATTGAATTGTAGAGCAACTTTTATTACTTATTTAAAGCTATTACACACAATTTGCCTGAAATCCTTAAGATTTGCTTGTGATATGCATGACTAACACCGTGTACTAATGAATTAATCAGAAGTTAAATATCCTGTAAATAACCAGTATTTATCCTTGGTTCGAATTTGACTTGCTGTTTAGCTAATTACATTATTTACAGGAACTGATGTTAGACTAACATAGCGAATATTAACTAATTTTACCCTTAAATTATTTCAAATTAGAAACTGAATCAGTGAAGGAAATGAGTCTTTGCTTATTGAGGTCAAACTCAACACTGTAGCAGTGGTTTATCCAACACTAACTGTATGGTGTAGTATAAGATACTGAGGTGAGATGATTCTTGAAAGATTTTTTTTAACAGTGATTTATCTATAACATCCAGACATTGGCTAGGTGATTGCAGATACATTTGTGATTTGTACCAACTACTTTAGAGGTCTAAATAAAAATGTAAGGAACAAATAGTAAAGTTTTATTTTTTTAATGAGAGTTCAGTAAAGTATTTTTTTTCTTTTTCTTCTTTTGGCTGCTCCCCAATCGGGGTCGCCGCAGGGGATCACGTGGTCCGAGCTCAGTAGAGCATAAATACCACAATATAATACATGTATTGTAACTAAAAACAGTTAATAATGTGTTTTCTATTCCTGTACACAAGTAACCTAGCAAGATGCTAGTGAGAATTGTAATAAAAGAAAAATTGAAGGATTTCTAATAATAGTTTGAAGGAAAACCATTTGTGCTACAGGTTGTGTTTTGTGAGTCAATGAGGAAATGTGTCTGGTGCTTTGAGGGCGTCGTGTTGAAGACGTGTGAAAAGAATCGTTCAGTTAACAACAGGAAATGCAAAGGCTGTAGGTTTCACAACAGGCCGGAAACTGAGTGTAACACACAAGATGTGATCACTGTGAACCCCTGTATTTTGTTGTCTTCAGTTTCTCTCACTTTCAGGAACATTGTGTCTCTTTTATTTCTTTCCTTTTTTTTTTGTTTTAAACAGGACAGCTGTACCACCTTTTTGCTACAAACCTTTAAAGTGAGTATGATTTAATATATTAGTATTTCCGAGCTTTTAATAATGTTTTCATTTTTATATTCCTTTTCTTCAAAATTTATATATATATAAATATATATATATATAAGAAACAAATATATATTTCTTATATATATATATAATTTATATATATATAAATTATATATATATATATATATATATATATATATATATATATATATATATATATATATATGATGCACTGTTGTTTGTACCTCAGCCATGGCTACTTACTCTGGGGTGTAGGAGTTTTTATAGTTACATGAGAATTAAATTAAACAGGATAGCTGTACCATCTTTTTGCTACAAACCTTTAAAGTCAGTATGATTTAATGTATTAGTATTCACAAGCTTTTAGTAATGTTTTTATTTTTATATCCTTTTTCTTCTAATTTTATTCTTCTAATATATAAATATATATGATGTACTGTTGTTTGTACCTCAGCCATGGCCACTTACTCGGGGCTGTAGGAGTTTTGAGCTTTTATAGTTGCATGAGAATTAATCATGGTTCTCATATCCATATAAATTGTTCTGAGCTCCCTTTTTATTTTCGAATGTTTGCACTGCTTCACAAACTTCTGCCATACAGTATTTGCAGAGTGACAAAGACGGATCAAAGAGAGGCGTGGAAAATCGAGAGGCGGAAAACAGGAGCAGAGGGAGAAAGAGAGAGAGAGAGAGAGAGAGAGAGAGAGGAGCAACAGAAGATGGAGAGCATTTTATCGGATCAGTCAGCAAGCGTGGAAGAACTGGTGGAAGCCTGCATCAAAGCTTTCGGTCAGTAGTCTCACTCGCTCTTGTGTAAGCTCACTGATCAAGCAGCTCATATGCAGGCTGGACATTTCTCTGTGCTGATTAGAGGGATTCCCTTGCTTTCTGTGTCAGTGTGAATAAAGTACTCTTGACCTAAACAGTTCATCTTCTGTTTTGTCTTTCTCATTAATTCAGGAACAGATATGACGGCAGTCAGTTTAATCATGCATAAGTCTCACACAAAGCTCATTCTCTTTCTCTCTCAGATGATGAAGGAGTGCTAAATGATGCCTCTTTGGTGCGGATGTTCCTCATGATGCATCCCTGGTACATTTCCTCCTCTGACTTTGCCAAGAAACTCCTTCTCAAGTATCCTTTCTTTCTATGGACAAAAATAGCACACTGCGATTAGACGGCCAAACATTGTGATAACAGTATATTTATATCATGAACTATTTGTTCATTTTATATCAAACAACAAATGATGCTCATTTAAACAGGAAAAAAGATATATGGCAAAGATATTGACTATTTTGATATTTTAAACAGTACAGTATTTACATTGAATGTTCTATTCAAAACCACGCCTCCAAATCACGATGAATATCATGACTGATGGCAAAATGTTAGTAAAGAGCAGGAGATTTTTGAAATGAGTGACATATCAATAGGAAAACCTCCTTGTTCTGACTGGTTAGATGTTAATATTCTACTTCATTTGTTTTTGTTACTGGGTAAGCCAGGGGTTTTCCTCTGTGACTTTAATCACAGCTGCAAAAAAATGTGGTTTCATGCAAAGCAGAGTAACTTTTACCATAAATACACAGCTTGTCATTGTAGTTACAGCTTTGTCTCTGGAGATGTCTTTGAAAATAATCATTTAAAAAAAGCTTTAGCATATCAACCATTTAAACCTTTTCTTTGTTAAATTACAACGTTTATATTAAGTTGTTTGTAATTAAGCTGAGATTATATGGCGCGTCTGCCATACAAGTTCCTGTGAAGGATTATTATAGAAATGATAATGTATTAGATCTAGTATATTTGTATAAACCTTGCAGACAGTACTACAGCTTTATAGAAAATAAATCAACATCCACTGTCCAATCAGAGTCAAGAATTCAACAAAGCTGTAATTAGCTACGAATTTTAAAATGCCCACTTTTCAGTTTTTTGTCATTGTTGTTGCTGTTGTTATTGTTTTAATCATCCCAGTGATTATCAAAACACTCACAGTAAAAAGTAGGTATAAATATAAAAATATAGTTAAAATTGAGGTAATATATTTATATGTAATTTACAGTTCTCTCCACTATCACTGAAACAACGACCAATAATGTGATGACGATTAACATGTATCCTGTGCAGCTGTACTTCTGTGCATTCTGCACCCCATACTTCATTCTCCTAACATCATAACTGACTGGAAGGCATAATTTACCTCTCTTGGATGTCAAGTTTTTTGCACTGAGCGCAGTTTGTCATGTGCTGGTGCTGTCAGTGTGAGAAATGCTTTGCACTGTCACATGTTCATTTTTCACACCTTTCTTGTATTGAATTACACTGACAAAATGGAGATTTACCGTAACATAATAACAGGTCTCAGAATTGCTCTGCCGGTTGCCGCTCTCAGATTTGTCATCTTGTCAAGTAAGTTTGAGAATCAAATCCGGAATCAAATTTGTTTGCTGACCTGTAAATAAAGCTCGTTCAGTTTGATGCACCTTTAAAGCATTGCGGCTCACAGAAAATGTCTGTGGCGAGACCGCCCAAAGCACTCATTGTTTTCATGTAGCATGGAGACCTATTTCATGCCTTGCTAAGCCCCACACTCTCTCAACCTCGTTCTTCCCATCTCGCTGTCTTGCCTCCTCTCAGGTACTGGATGAGCGAGTTCCCAGCTGAGTTTGACCTGAACCCAGAGCTGGCAGAGCAGATCCGCTGTCTGAAAGAGTTGCTTGTGCAGAACGGTGATGTGAGGCGAAGTCTACTCATAGATATAGACAGTGTGTGAGTCAGACAGTAATTTCAATATATAAAAATATATGCACACATTCACATCTAGGGGCACTTTAGTATAGCCAGAAGAACATTTAAAGCTACACTCACACAGCACAGGGGTATTAAATGAACTATTTTCTTTTTTTAAGTGGATTAGATGTGCTAAATTGTCTTTGAGAGAAGTTATTTATAGGAGCTTTTCCATCATTGACTTTCCACTATCAAATTTATTGAAGTTGACGTTATTTATTGCTCTAATTGTTTTTCAATTAATGTTAGAATTAAACCCCTTTTAGATGAAGCAACAAACAACTATAGAACTATAGAAAGGCATCTTTGATCATGGTAGCATGTGATTTCAATTCTGCTGTAACAAAATTAAAAAAGATAGACACCCTGATTATGCCTCATGACTGAGAACCATGCTATAAATGATCCAACGAACCAATTCACGCCGCACCATATGTCAGTTTTTTTGTTTGATTGTTTTTAGTAATTAATTTAATGGTTAATGCTCTGTGATAACCACAAGCCTGAGCATATGAGTTTGCTAATGCACATGATTTATTACTCGCTTCAGCCCATCATATGAGTGGAAGCGGCAGGTGGCCTCGAGTATACAGAAGAAGAGTAAAACCTCTCTGCTGTTTGACCATTTGGACTCCTCGACCCTGGCCGAGCACCTGACCTACATGGAGTACAAATCCTTCTGCAAGATCCTGGTGAGGCTCAAACCTGTCCTGTCTAAGTGTGACAATTACTGTGAAGGTTTGACCCTTGCAATAAATCCCTTCAACACCCTGAGAGAAAGTAAAGTAAAGATGAAATAGGATAAAATTACACACACTAAAAATAATAATCACAAAAATACTTCCTCTGCTGTGTCAGAAATATAGATATAAATGACCACCATAGTGGAACCTACAGTACTGTGGTTAATTTCCATAAGAATCCACTGCTAATCCAATCGACTCATGTGGTTTGGAATCCATGACAATGAATATCAGCTAATGTCAGCTAGTTAACTTGCTAGCTAGATAACCACATGCTTGCTAGCAAGCTAGTTATACAATGACAGTTGGCCAAAATTAACTGCCCAGAGTGAAATACTTTCTAGACTTGAGTTGTAGAAGAAGAATAAATTAAGCACACAGTTTCTGTCACCCAGTAGAGGACAGGTTCCTATGCCTCTGGTTCCTCTCGATGTTTTATTCAAGCAATAAATTTTTCCTTACCACTATTCCACTGCTCATTAGGGATCTACATCTGGATTTCTTTAGAACTTCTTTTTGAAAATATATATTGTTAAAGGCACTAAAGAAACTAAATGTCTACATTTCTCCAGTTCCAGGACTACCACAGCTTTGTGATGCAGGGCTGCACTGTAGATAACCCCATCCTGGAGCGCTTCATCACTCTTTTCAACAGAGTGTCACAGTGGATCCAAATGATGGTGCTCAGTAAACCTACAGCCCAGCAGAGAGCCACTGTCATTGGTGACTTCATTAAAGTGGCCCAGGTAAGACCACGATTCATGAGTTAGCAAGGCAACTTTTAAAAATGCAGAGTTGTTAATGTTGTGTGTTTCCATGTTTACTTATTTTCAGAGGTTGCTGGAGCTGCAGAACTTTAACACTCTAATGGCAGTGGTAGGGGGTCTGAGTAACAGTTCAATGTCCAGACTAAAAGACACTCAGGCTCTGATTAGTAGTGATGCTCGAAAGGTAAAAACCTATTTACAGCACTTATAAAACTTATTTCCAAATCCAGATGGAAACCACTAAAGCATAGATTTTACCAATGTATCTGTATTTTCGATATGAAAGTGATGGCAAATGTATGAATAACCATAACCATTTTGGAGTCACAGTTGGAATGTCTTACACAGTTAGTGTCTTCCAATTAGAAATGGACCTTTCTTCAGCCAACAAGTATAGCATTATCCATTGCGTGTCCAATCAGTATTTCACTATATCTCAAAATTTTCTCATTTTTTTTGTCACCCTGACTATTTAGCGCTGCCAATTTCTGACAGTCTTCATCATATTTTATCAGGTATTTGAGGGGCTTGGGGAGTTGATCACATCCAGTGCAAACTACAGTCGCTATCGACAGCGCTTTTCAGAGTGCACCGGCTTTCGTTTTCCCATCCTGGGTGTCCATCTGAAAGACTTGATCGCTGTTCATGTGGCCCTTCCTGACTGGGCTGACCCAGAGAAAACCCGAGTCAACCTTACCAAGACACAGCAACTCTACACCATCTTGCAGGAACTGGCACTGATCCAGGCTACACCACCTGACCTTGATGCTAACCCAGATCTCCTCAACCTGCTTATTGTGAGTGTGGGCAAGCGGGGTCCTACATATGAGGATCATCAACTTAGGAAGTTGAAACAGAGGCCTGACTGAGGCAGGAATGAACATTGGACAAGAGAGTTGCCAAATTTATGGTTTGACTTTAAATTTGCCTAGATTAATAATGCTCCAAGTTCTTTTTTTAAAAGTAAATAATTGAAATAAAATCTAATACATTTCTGCAAACAAAGGCAAAGTCTTAGTATAGACAGACTGTCTGTGATGAACCAAGATATATTTTGAAGTACAGAATGATATAGTATGATGTACAGAACCAATATATATTATGAAGACTGGACGAGAGATAAAAATAATAATAAAAATTGCATCTCTCTGAGGATAAAAGGCTAAAAAGTAAAAAAAAAAAAATAACAGCTTCCTTTTATAATGGCTAACATTTTGCAGCATTAACTTAATAGATTTGTTTATTAAATTTAAAGTTTGTGTATTGTTTGTTTGTGTAAAACTTTTCTCTTTCAATGAGTTAGGTGTCTCTGGACCAGTACCACACAGAGGAAGAAATCTATCAGCTTTCACTGCAGAGAGAACCACGCAGTCTGAAATTATCGGTGTGTCCCTTTCACTGGTATCACTTTTCCATAAAGCACCTATCAGAACCTTATGACAGAAACTTGCCTCAAATTACTACCATTTACGACATGGTTTTGACAGATTAATGTACTGATTTTGATTGCATAACCCACTTACTTGGGCTTGCAGCTGGGAAATTGGACTACTACCCTGTAATTATTCTTTTTAGTTCTCGGACAGGAGTCATTTGTACAAATCTATCAGTGCCATGCTATATTTTGCCATACTGACTTCTCCATTTATTTTGGCTTGTTAGGCATCCAACGCAAAGCCACAATCTCCTTTAATAGAACAGTGGGCGTCTTCAGTCAAACCTAAGGCTGATCCAGTGATCATCAACAAACACATAGAGAAGATGGTGGAGGCAGGTTATTCACTCATGAGTATATTTTGTTTCATTTGTGAATTCTTTTAAAATAAACCAGAACTTACTGAACTACAGCTTTATTTTTTAGTCTGTATTTAAAACCTTTGATACGGACGGTGATGGCTACATCACTCAAGAGGAGTTTGAAAGCATCAGGAGCAACTTTCCGTATCTCAGCAAGTTTGATGACCTTGAACACAACCAGTGAGTTGGGATTTTCTTTTTTGGGGGGATTTATCTCTACATTCTGATACATGTACTATACTGGATAGCCTCAATTTTCTGTCTTTCACCTAAAGCGGTGGCAGAATTAGCCGAGAGGAGATGATTGAGTTTTTCGCCAAGGCCAACTCTATGCTGAACTGTAAGATGGGTTTTGTGCACACATTCACTGCCATGAACTGCTTCAAGCCTACAGTCTGTCAGCACTGCTCAGGCATTGTGAGTATGCACACACATCTTGAATATGATCATTTAAGTAAGATAAGAGAGTTGAGAATGAGAATAAATGAATAATAAAAAAACACCTCAGATCAGTTGATTAGGAAAGTCGGCCAAGTTTTTCTCAGGGGCTATGAAGCTGATGTTGCTAACAAGTAGCTGACGTCTGTCATCTTAGATGAGTTACTGAGCGGCTGTCTGTACAGCATAAATGCATCTGTATAACATTGACTTCATTTCCCCCAAAAAAGCTGTGAAAAGGAAAAAATGGGACTTGAATTTTACAGACAAAAACCAATAACATAAGTCTAATAGATGCTTGTGCTAATTTTGATCAAGGTTATGTTTTATGTTTTTGTCATCCAGCCATACTAAAATCCCTGCAGTGTGATAAAATGTCATGCATCAATGCTATTCAAAACCTCACCGTGTAGCTGCATGCTGTAACATTAGCAAGCAGCCATTTTGGATTAGCATAATCAGTTTTTTTTTTTTTCTTAATTCAGTTACATATCACGCTGCTATTGTTACAGAAATGTAGCTACACTTTAAAGATAAATGTGCTAAAATATTAAACTTTTTTTTTTTTTACAAGATAGATCATTTAAAAATGAGATACATATGATGCATAGCTTAATTCTGTAGCGTCAACTAAAGTACTAAAGTATTGTATATAATTATTTGTGCACGTAATCGCCGAAAAGAAGTTTGGAGACTTATTATTATTTTCCAGCTACATTACTGTGCAAAATTAAACAAAAAGCAAACACTGGACTCCAAGCAGGGTGTAAAATAATCTTGATTCAGTTCTTCTTCTGAGATATAATGGATTCCCATTTCCTATTTTAAGGAGTATGGTGTTGTTGTTCAAGGCTCTAGAAGTCATGAGGTGCAGTAGGGTGTGGATATTTACCACTTCCTGCTCTCTCACTTCCTCTTCAACAGCCACCATTAACCTCAGTGTGCACACTGATGCCAGTTTACCATCTTATTATTAAACTGTATACATATACATTATTATTATACTGCATACATGTATTTCTTTATAATTCATGCATGAACTAACATGTTGTTTCTTTAGATGTGGGGATTTTACAAGCAAAGATATAAATGCAAAGGTATGACTGTTGTTGTTAATGAAAATAAACCTGAGTATTGAAATCCGTTGATCGCAAATGAAGAAGAGCTCTGTGTTTGTCTCATCTACCCTATTAGTGTGTGGTGTTAGCTGTCATAAAGACTGCTGTTCTCGTTTGGCTGTGGAGTGTCGAAAACGAACAAAAAGTGTCAGCTTTGACAGCAACGTTCCACGCATTAGCCGCTCTTTCAGCTTGCCTCTTTCTACTAGACGAAACACCAAACCAGAATGTGCAGGTAAACCACACACATGTTTAAATTAAATCTTACCTCATGAGGACCAGCAAATTGTCCCCTTCAGATCAAAAATCTAAGATGTTCCTTTTCACACACACACACATGCTAACACCCAGCGTTTGTAGCAAATGCAGCGCTCGTGAATTTTACCTAGCATTAATAATGCACGCTGTGCACCTGCTCCAGTGATAATATACCTCAGCATTGCACACACTGTCCTCTCAGACATCATCTCTCTCTGCTCAGTCATCACAGAAGAGACTCAGGAGAATCTAGACAAGGAAGTGTTTGATGATTATCTTTGAGAAGGTAAGAAAATATAGTTACTTTCCCACAGTTCAGTCTGGTGTTAGGGAAAAAGAAAAAAATCAATATTTATGTTTCTTTACTGGAGTCACATAAATTCCTTATTACTTACTGAGTTCTGCTTGCTGTGTGACTCTATTGATTTGCATTATTGAAATACTAGAAATAAATGTTTACAATTAGCTAAAGCGATCTGCTCAAAGAAAACGACTCCAAGCAAAACGGCAGATATAATGTAAACGTTAAGCTAGACATTTGTTTTAATAGTAAAAAAAAAAAAGATCTCTGGAAATAGGTTTAATATACAGATTTTTTTTTCTCTAGATATATATTAGGAAATGCTAGATAAATCTGACTATATTCTGAACTTTTTTGCTTTGATGTCATGTTTCATTTACACCAAATAGAATCCAACAGCCAAGTCGTTTAATGTTTAATGTTTAATGTTCACTTCTTCACTTTTTCACTGAATCTACAAGGTTAATGCAGTTAACAGTTAACAGAAAGTCACAGAAGTCTTTCGTTTTGAGTTCAATTTTGTCATGTGTTAAATGAAAAGATTTAGAGTGAGATAAGTTTCCTTTTCAGTGCAAGACTAAAGAAACCATTTTCTTGGTGGAATACATTTGGGGCAAGAGGAAAATTGTATATATTTTTTTTCCCTTGAAAAATTCCTTTAAAGATTAACGTCTTTCATTTCCACAGGAACCGATTGTGCCTGTAAAGCTTTAGAGTCCGTCATATAACTCAGTCTACGATCTCCTCAACTCCCTAAAACTGTGTGTGTTTGAAGTTATGACATGGTCCACACTTCCCATGGTGAATATTGCCACTCATTTCCAACTCACTGGCCACTTTAAGATCTTCAACTGTCCGGTTTCAGTGCTCATTGTATCCTCAGATTCCAGTTCTTGGCTGATGGGAGTGGAACCCGATGCAGAATTCTGTTGTTTCCTCAAGCTTTGGATTATGAGATGCTTTTCTGCTCACCACGGCTGTACAGAGTGTCTATTTAGATTTACTTTCAGCATGAACCAGTCTATTCATTCTTATTTGACAATAAGAGTAAATCAGAACTGCTGCTCCCTGGATTTTTATTTTTTTTTTTTGATGGTTTTTGCACCATTCTCTGCAAACTTTCCAAACTATTGTGCATGAAAATCCCAAATTTTTGAAATCTTTAAACACATTGTTTTCCTATTCTGATATTTAATGTTAACTGTATCTGCATGATTTTATGCTTTGCACTGATGCCACATAACTGGCTAATTGCATGAATGCATGAAGGAATATGTGTACGTGTGTTTCTATTAAAGTGGCCATTGAGTGTGCAAACAAATAATAATAATAATTTTCAAAATGTTTGGAAAGTCTTTATTTTTTACTATATTTGTATGCTTTATGATTTGTAAGCTTAACAAAACATCAGTCTCTAATTGTTTTTTCATTTTTTCCTTGAAACTATAATTCTGCTTTTTTTTCCCTTTCATATAAAATTGTCACTAAACGAACTGACAAAGCAGCATTTTATTTCGTGAAAATTTGTCCATTTACAGCCACAAGGTCGCATGAATGACATTTCCTCCACACACAAAGGCCCTCAGCTTGATATTTCTGTATAATCCTTTGTACTGACTGCCAGTAGGGGGCACTGTTGACACAGCTGGATTTGTATCTCCTCTGTGTCCCTGTACATACATTTGTGTGATCATGACATAGATGAACTGCTTCAAATGTCTCAGTGAAGTTACACGTGATAACATGAAAGGTTTGTTTCTTTTCGCTGTATTAAACATGTCATTTTTTTGCCTCATTGGAAGACGCCTGTTTTTCTGCATAACGTGACATATCCTTCATTAAAGGCGGGATACGTCTTTTTCTTTTTTTTTAGAAAAGCTATCTCATTCCCTGCTGCTTTTAGACAACCAGCATTATTAGCTAATGATTTCCGTTTATTGAATTGGCCTCTGATGAGTAGCTAATCTTGCAGGTTGCAGGTTGTGCTCTGAAGCTTCGATTACGTCTAGCTACTTCTATGCACCGGCTGTGATTTCTGACAAAGCTTTAATAGCAGGGTGAAAGCCTGGGCACGGTGGGAGCACACGGCCCCCTGCTGCTCACATAACCATAGGTTTCTATGTGACTCCAAGCTTTGCTTTTATACTCCAACTCTCTGCTCTTGTATGTCACATGCTTTTCATTTATTTTTCTTTTCACGCAGGCTGTTTTCGTAAGCTTCTTTGAGCAATTGAATTATTCATCCTCCCTCATCAACAGTGCAACTTGTGAGGTACAATATTGATAATGTTTTCCATTTAGGAAGGATGAAAAAAAAACAATAATAAGCTAAGCAAAGCCTCAGGAGATCTCCGGGATGGCGTGTGTCTCGAGAGAGAGCTGCTGATAGTTCCCTGATATGGAATTACTCCATTACAATTAACCTTGTGAAAGTCTGTGCGTTTGGGAGCAGACTATTCTTCTTTTCAGAGCGAATGCGTGTTTTGGTATCAGTATGCTTGAGGGGACCATCTACATCGTTTCATTTGAATAATCAACTCGTTAATTACAGACGAGCTCTATGGTCCATTTTACTAATGTGTGATGTGAAGGTGCTGAAGCTCTAGGAAGTGCTGCAGCAGCTGATAGCCCTGAGGGACTTAGTGGGACGACGGGCAGCAACAAAAAAAAAGCTCAATCCCATCCACTATCGTACTTTTAGCAACATCTCCTTAGTAGCAGAGGAAGTAAATTAAGAATTACAAATTAAGTGTGGTTGCCCTAGAGGGACATTTTGGGACAGCTCTAATGTGCTGATATGTGTTTATAGCAGAGGAAGAGGTGTGGAGACTCAGAGACTCATATACTTGTTAAGGTGTGTGTTGCGTGTGTGTTTGTGTGTGTGTATGCAGTTGAACGCAGGAATGCTGAGTGGGCATAACTTAATGCATTTTAACATATGCCTTAATGTATATATGGCTGCAGCTGCCTAACCACAGATATCGCTGGGTAAACATCACTGATGCAGTACACTTTCAAATTGTAATTAGGATGCAGGGATGCAGTTGAATGTCCTATAGCATTCTTGATTATTTGCGTTCTTGTACAAATATCCTGGAAAAATATGTAGAACATGATAAAAAAAATAATGGTTTAAGTCATGGCCTCAGAGCAATATATTATGCGAGTCATTTGGAAAACTGAGCTGTGGTCCGTAAGGTTTGTTTCTATTTACAAGAAGTGTTTTCTGTCATTAGATGTAGATGCTATCAGACCCTGATTTACTCCACTCCACCACCATCTCCGACCGAAATCAACAAGCAGGTAGCACAGCCAGATCATTCTCCTGTGAGCAAAAAATTAACAATAAGTACCAAATTAAAACCAGAATAAATAGCACTATTTACGAATGGTGTATTTATTACTGGTGAAGAGGACACCGAATTAGCGACTGTGCTCCTGTAAACGTAAAGTGTATAATGTGCTTAAAGTTTTGAGTGGCTGGTTATATATTACAAATCAAGTAGCTATATTTTGTGTCCAATTACAAAAAAAAAAAAAAAAGGACAGTGCCTGCTCTCAGGTCTCAGCTAAATGGCTTATCTTTTTGTGAGCGACGTGAATGATGCTAACATGGTAACCCTGGATATAAGTGCTTATGAGAGCAAAGAAAAAAAGACGGCAAATGCACTCAAGAGTTATTATAAGCTGAATTCTGTGTTTTTACTGATTTCATTTGGCTTTTTCAGGTGGTCTGATTAAACATGAAAGTCATTGCTAAAGCTAACTCTAGTTAAAACACTGTACGTTCTGGGAAAGAGCTTTGGTTGAATGGGCAGGAATTAGGGGTGGATATTGTTGATTCAGTTCCACCTATTTCAACTGGGTAATCTTGCAAAATGTAGACAAATTTCCCCTAATGCCTCCTTTAATGTAGTAGATTGTCGTCTGGAAAAATAAAACAAACGTGAAAACAATGAACAAATCTCTAAACTGTGGAATATGTGGAATGTCCTACAGGTGTGTTGTGAGATCAGCGAGCCGATGGCTTCAGGTGAGGTCAGAGAAGTAAGCTCATATGGCGACTCTCTGTCTGCAGTGGCTCAAAAACAGCCAGACCCAAATTAAATTTTCACAGGTTGAAGAAGGATTTTGGCTCATATGATCTTTAGAACTTGACTAGAAACCTGAGAAGGAACGGTCCATTTGTTTCAGAATAAAACCTATATTCCCACCCGTGTGTGACACAGGATAGCCGTCTTTGCTGCACGGAGGCTTGTATGGGTTTCTCTTCAGGTGAACTCAGGTTAAGATGGCGCGGTCTGTAAAAGCGACCCACTCCCAAGCCTGGGTATTGAGTAACACCGTGGATTGAACTTGGCATTAATGTTAGCCCTTGTTTCGGGTTTCACAGTGGGGAGGAGAAATGGTCTGAAGAGGAGACAGTGTGTCACATCTATGACGTTCAAATACAAGTGACTCCAACATAATAAGACAATTAGATTATCTAAAAATGATTGAAAAGTTTACCTGAAAAAAATATCAACAGCTATAGTCATCAGCTTTCATTAAGAACGTCTGATGATTCTTGCAATTCAGTCATGTGAATGCAAACGCTTCAGTTATCACTTTAGTTATCTTTTTTCCTGTCTTCAGCTTTCCAGTTTGGGTGATTATCTGCTCACGTTAGCCGCGGTCTTATTCTGTGGTTGCTCATCCATCTCAAAGTTTTAAAATATTGTGCTTACTGTGATGCTTTTCTACTTAATATGGTTGTAAAGTGTGCTTAATCTATTTATTCTATATCCTTTCTATCAGCTCATACCAAATAACACTTTACACTATTCTGATCTTTAATGCAAAGCTCTTAACCTGTATCGACTTTATTAAATGCATTACGTTGATCGGCTGATTGGATAACTGCATGAATGTAGACGTTTACAGGTATTCAGTGTATATCGGTGATCAGATATCAACTCTCTTAGCATACAGCAGACTCATAAAGCTACACTCAATCCATTCCAGCAGATCTTGACTTTGTCATGACCCCACCCTTAAACAAACCCTAAATCCCAAAGGGTTAAGTAGTAAACTAGTCTTACAGTCCAAAGCTCACGACTGTACAGAGTTAGAATAAATGAGAAAGAACAAAGTCGTAATCATAACAGCGCATAATCGCTCCCGATGCTTTGCTTTTGATGACCGCAGGGCTGCTTTGAAGACGATGGAAAGAGTTCAGGATCCTCCGTCTGCCACTAACCCAGGCTCTGGCACGCGATCAATGCGTCTGACGTGCCACGCAGTGCTCTGCATGTGTAATGCCCATGCGAGGGCCAGTGAACAGCGGGCATAGGGCGATAAACACATGGCCTCTGAGCGACAGCACTTGAGATTGGATCTCCTCTCACACACCGTGTCTACTCTCTCTCCTCCTGTCTCTCTCTTTCTCCACCTCTCTTATCTGGTTGAACCACTTCACTACTTTAGCCTACATCCTAATCTCTACATTTCATTCTGATTTTTCTGCCCTTTCCCGCCCAGCCTCATCCTTGTCTTCCTTTCCCTGCTGTTTGCTATGCCGCTTTCACACTGTGACTGAGTTTGTGCGTTTGTTTATATCCTTCCCCTGCACAAATTGAATACATTATGCTGGATACAAAGGCAGGCGATGTCTGTGAGACCCCACGTCGAATTCAAGCCTTCCACTCAATTCAGGTGCATTATCAGCCCAGGTGGAGGTCAGCAAACACAGCAGCCAGAGTGCTCGCCTATGTGCACGAACAGGATATGCTTTAGTGGAGTGTGTGTGTGCTTGCCTGACCGAAGGCATCACATCCGAGATGTCACAGGTATTCAGGAGCACTACCTCTGAGAGTGCTCACCGCTTTGCCCTGTCCTCTCCATTAACCCAGGCAATTGAGTGGAATCCACTGGCATGCTGCTCAGTGGAGTGCCTGGACATTGGAAAGTAATGAGAGAGTAATTAAATGAAGCTGATGCTGGTGAAGGGTTCAACTCAGAAGGTTACTTTGGGTAAGAATGGTGTGCAGGTGGACCAGCATGGAAGAGAAGATGTGAAAAAAGCTTCCCAAGAGAAGTGGACTGGCAGCTATTTGTCCTAAGCTGCTCTGGACTAATGAAAGGAATGATGAGTGTTACAGAGGATTAAGAGTGGATCATTAAAAAGAGAGGCCTGCTGGGCATTGACGCAGGTAAGCTCAAGAGAGACAAGTCAGAGGCAGCATTTCAGCTAGAAGCCAGATTTAAACGAAAGGTTTGGCAAAAAAATTCAAAGCCATATGAGGCTCAAAATTATTCATTTCATTCATACTCATATTTAGTAGCTGGTCAGGGTCGTGGTGAATTATATCCCAGGAACACAGGTGTGACACAGTAACGCACCCAGGATGGGACACCAAACTATCACAAGGCACTATTACAGTATGTACACATTCACACACTCACATTCACACACTCACAACTAGGGGGAATTTTAGCTGGGGTTGAATCCACATATGAGCATGTTTTCTCTGTTCATTATTTAATTTTCTTTTTGCTGTGATGTTCAGGAAATTCAATTTCCTGTTGATTGTCGATAAATGTGTTTAGGCTGAGCGAATGTTGTCTAGATTTTTGTTAGAAACTATAATGGAGAACTCAAGCATGGAAAAAGATGTTTTCAAGCTGGAGGTGTTAAATGGATTCACACACTACTGCAGAAAGATTCTTGTGTTTTTTATATATATATATATATATATATATATATATATATATATATATATATATATATATATATATATATATAACTTTTTTAAAGTGTAGTTAAAGTGAGCTTAGCAGGCAAAAAAAAGCTGTTTTGCTAATGCAGTAGTTTTGTAGATTTTTATTAATGATTTAAGTTATTTATCTGAAACATTCACATCGGTTGTTTTATGTAAAATGTATTATACCTTTAAGTTACCTGCATATTTGTAAATATAATTTTGAATTATCCGGCTAGCTTCAGTGCAAAACTACTTTGGATGAAGGACTGCATTTAAGTTAAGTGAAAATTATGTAAATTTAATTCACTATACGTTTTTTAAAATCTAACACCAACATGTTTTTGAAAGACAAATCCTACCATTTGGTCTTTCTTTGTTTCAAATCATAACATTTTTTCTCAGTCTGGCACATGCAATTTAACAGAAAACGTTCCACTGTGCCTCATTATCTTTGTGCATGACACACACACACACTTAATATCCTACTCCGGCAGTTAGTGGTTCGCTGCAGGATCTGAGCAGCTGTAAATAGCGTGGCTAAATGTCATGCATAAGATCTGGAACAGCATTAGCATAAGCTGTGTCGGCTGCCGTGCCTGCTGCTGACCCTCGTTGATTGACAGTCGTTGAGATCAAGAAGAGGTGAGGAGGAAGGCATGAAACCAAGCCTTGTCTGGGAATTTACTGTCATTCACTGTCACCTCTCTAGGAGTTCCAAAGCAATATTAGAATATTTTTGACGACAAAGGATCTCATCACTGTGACACTGGTGACGAAGTGGCTTTATGTGTATTCTAGCTTTGTAGGTGACCTGCAAACTGCTGCCTGAGTGTCTAGTGATCTACCTCTCCCTAATCTCAAAAGGGCTGTTAATTAACAGCAGTGATTATAGCCTGCCCTAAGAGCCACAAAATGACCTCCTCCTCTCTAAAATGCCATGAGCTTGCACTGAGTATAATTAAACCAAGAATGTTGAAGATTCCAGGAAGGGTCATGACTTTTTAGCCTACTGTCTCACTTTTTCAATTTTTCAATTTTTTTTTTTTTTTTGACTCAGGCTCTGACATGCTTCTATTGAGTCCATGTCATCCTTACTGTCACTTATATTTGAATAGCAAATCCCTCTGTGCAACTCTGCAGTGCCATTTTCTTACCTCTGCTATATTCCTGTCTTTGGAGAAAGAAAAAAGAGGGTTATGTGAGAAAAACTGCAGTAACCTACATCTGCTGTTGATGTTGCGAACCTCGTAGGGGAGGAAAATCAGGAGAGGCTGGGCAGGAGAGAAAAAGAAAAAGGCAGAGAAGATAAAGCGAGAGAGAGAGGGAGAGAGAGAGAGAGAGAGAGAGAGAGAGAGAGAGGGAGAGAGAAGTGGTGGAGGAAAGACAGCAGTACGCGAGCCTTGACAAAGGCAAATAATGAAGATGCATCCGGTGCAGTCTGAAAATTCTGTAATGTGGGTTACCTTTTACACTGGTACGTTTTAGGGCGACAAGGCGTATGCTAAAGGAGGAGGTGAGTGTATGAGAGAGAGAGAGAGAGAGAGAGAGAGAGAGAGAGGGAGAGAGAGAGAGAGAGAGAGAGAATAAACTAACTGCAACTACACTACGCATTTTCCACATGTGGGAATAAAAAAAAAAAATCCATTAAACTACTGAAATTAATTACTGAAATTTCAACAATTGCATATATAAACTGCACAACAAAGAGTAACCAGTCTGCTAGGATTTAAAAAAAAAAAAATATATATATATACGTATATATATATATATATATATATATATATAGTTAGCCAATTAGGTCATATATTGAGCATTTTCATGTGTCCCCAATTTATTTTTCAGTCCAGTGTCCTGACCTAGTGCCTGGTGCAGTATGTTTGGGAGAAAGCATCAGTATCTGAGGCACATACATATATAACTTGAGTCTATATTCTTTCACCCATACAATGTTGAAAAGCTCTGCTGGTAGGACTGGGTCATATTTATTTTATATGGCCTCGGGGTTCCTCATGGAGCAAAGACACGCAACCTTGAATGCACTCATGAGCCCTGTGTCCAAGGCCTTGGCTGTGCTATTTTTTTTAAGATCAGCTTCTTCAAGCCACAATTGGCTCAGCTTTGCCTCGGGGATGTAGTCAGCTTGAATTCCATGCGCTTCAGAGTATGTGCGGTGATCCCTCTGGTGCAATACCACCTACTGTTACCTATGAAGTTTTACAATAAAGTCAACTTTGACCTTGCATGGATCACCAGATATAACAGCTTTTATTCATGGCTTCCTGATATTTTAAAGATGACAGTAAGGTTTTTGCCTTATAGACTTATGGTTCAGTACTGAGCATTGTTTATTCTTCCTGTGTGTTCTTGAGTTTCCTCCAGGTTCTCCAGTTTTTTCCTACTCAAAACATCCTTTTTTTTGGAATTGGTTATACCAAATTGCCCTTGTGAATAGGAGGGTGAATAGTATGATTGACTGGGTAAATGGTTGTGTTTGTGTGCTACTCTGCCGTGGACTGGAAACTATGGTGATCTGTTCCAGGATAAAATGAATACTAGAGATGATATTCACCATATTATCATTCAACAAAGCTTGCTATTTCCAGTTAGAATTATTTTTATTAGTTCCACCCATATCCAAAGATCTACCAAATGTCCTGCTTTGCACTTTTTCTCTAAAAGTCAGTAGGTAAATCATAGCTTTAACAAGCGACGATGCGCTATGATGCAATTCCACCACAGCGCATTATACTTCACAGGTTACAGAGAGCTCTAAATTTATGAAATTCTACTCTAACAAAACTTAGAATCATGTCATTATGTAAGGTTTCCATTATTTTACTGCAAATTGGCTAAAAATGCGTCAATAAACCACTAACTACTAATAAGTGCCATGAAAAGCACATTCCATCCCAGAACACCTCAGAGACATTTTATGGAAAACACAACAACAATTAAAATAAGCCAGGTAACTCTCTTGGCTCCGGGCTATGCTAAAAACAATGAAAGAAATTACACACTTGTATTTCCCAACCAGACATTTTCCAAATCTAAAAATACAAAGACATATTGAGCATTCTCATAAAATAAATAAATAAATAAATAAATAAATAAAAATAAAAAAACAGGCTTTATAAATACCTTACAGCTGCAGTACTGTTTGTTATTTTTTCAAATATATAATATATTCATTGTGATGCCTGTGTGAATTGATGCTGAAGTAAAGGTGGTACAATCTGTAGAGCATAAGATGCTCCATATGCCATAGTAGTGCAGGTTATACTGTATAACTGAAGAAAAAAAAAGTCAGAATGCAATTATACTGCATAAGGAAGTATAATTTCTTTCATAAAGAAACTACTGACCTGGTATTAATGAGTTGATCTAAATAACAGAAAACTGTAATGTTTTTCAAGAAATAGTCCAAACGGTGCAACCTTACTAAGAAGTAAGAAGTTACTAAGAAGATGCTTTAAATAAGACACAAAACATTACAGGGTCTCGATCAATGACATGATGCTGTGATGTGACCTGACATATTGTGTTACATATGCTGTACAGGATGATTACTGTACAATAATCCCACATCCCAAAGTGTTTTATTCCTCTTATACCAAAACTATTAAGAACTATTAACATTTTTAATATATTAATGAATGTCATTTTATAATTTCATTCATTTATAGTTAAATATTGTGGAATGTACATTACATTACATTACAGCAGCTGTAAACAGTTGTTTACTTACTGTTACTGTTTTGTATCTATATAATGTAATAATACAAAAAAAAAAAAAAAAAATCATGTTTCAGCGAGCCAAAAAAAAAATCTGCAGAATCATTTACCCTGAAGACTTTCCCATGGTGGCATAATGGAAAACTGCAGGGGTTTTTCTGTTCTTTTTTCTGTACTAATTTTTTTTTTGCTTTAAAAACTTTAAAGCTATCAGGTTTTTATAATTAACATACATTTTTGTCAAAAACATGCAGTTTTGTCATAATATGATAAGGAAAACATTAAAACCAAGGAGAGGTGACGTGAATAACATCATATAAATATAATGATATCTGATAAGGGGTGGGATATATTAGGCAACAAGTGAGCAGCATAAAGATCTGAGAGACTTTGACCAGGGCCAAATTATGATGGCTAGACTAGTGGGTCTTGTGTGGTGTTCCTGTGTCTGCAGTGGTGTCAGGAGCTTTCCCACTTTTCCCAGGGCAGAGGGTCATGTATCACTGCATTATTCCCATGTGGTTGGTTCCTATTGTTTTTTTCCCGTTTGTACCATGTTTTTCCTTGATTCCAATTTATATATGCCGACAATGTTGACAAAGTGTTGTGTGAGCCTTAAAGCAGGACGCCATGTTATCTAGGTTTTTATGACATTGTTTGTTTTGTTTAGGCTATCTAAACTTCCATGTTGTAGTTACAGTATGATTTGTTGTTGTTGTAAGGTCATGTTTAACGTAAGTTGTGTTAGTCTTTGTTTTGTTAAATATAAACTGTGCACAAACTGTTACTGTGGGTGATCAAGCTTACGGCGGAGATCCGGGTTCGATCCCCATGCCTCTCCCTGCATTTTAGAAGTGGTTAACAAATACCAAAAGTGCTCCAAAGAAGAAGAACTTCTGGGGAAATGGTAGCTCGGTGGTTAAGATATTGACGTACTTTTTTTAAGGTTGTGAGTTCAAATCTCGTTGCTGTCACAGCTGGGCCCTTGAGCAAGGTCCTTAAAGGTCTTTGTGCAACTGCTCAGTTGTATAAACGTGATAAATGTAAGTCGCTTTGGAAAAGGTCATCTTCCAAATGCCATAAATGTAAATGACAACGGTCACAAGTCAGAGCTGCTTTGTTGGCACAAGGGGACCGACAAATATTAGGCAAATGGTTTTAATATTACGGCTGATCGGCGTAAACTCCATACACTGAAAACGTTCTTTGTAATTGTTTAATTCAGATGTGTACATTGGTTCCATATGAATGAACTGAGTTGTATTAACTCAGATTGTTTATACAGAAACAACATGATATAATTATGTATATTTAAAGCTCTAATTCTAATGAAGATCTAATTCTGCACACGCCTAGGGATGTGGTACCCACTGGGGTATCATGCCACGCATGGTTTAATCTTTTTCATTTAATACTATAGTAATTTTTGTCCTGTCAGCTTCACCATCGTCATGACTTTTTATCATGTAACTGGATCACTTTAATATTATGTAAATTGATCGTGCTCACTCTAGATAAATCAAGCTAGTAAATGAGATTCTTGTTTAAATTTAATTTAGTATAAGCAACAAAATCACATTTTGATGTGAAACTAAATATTTATATGGAAGCAATATAGCCAACCACATAGCCACCTGTGGAAGATTTCAAGTTCAAGTTCAAGTTCAAGTTTGCTTTATTATCAATCTTCCACATGTTCAGTACATACAGATTTACAGACTGTTAAAAATTGCTGACACCACATTAACAACACATTTATTATTTCGATTTGAAAAGTGTCCAACATACACGGCCATGTGGATTAGCTGATAATATAGAAATGATAACATTTAGAACAAGCACACTAATATGATAATGTGATTTTTTTTATACTCAGCAATACTGTCACTGCGTTTTTTTTCTTGTTTTTTTTTTTTTTTTTTTTGAAGCAACACCAATCAGAAATGAGAATTTTTCAGTGCAATGAGTTACAATTAAAAACTGAATAATCAAATGAAAATGTATGGGTTAACACAATGCTTTAGAAAATGCCTGATCCTAAGATTAACAGTAAGACACTGTGGTTATGTGTAATGTGTTGTGTGTGTGTGTGTGTGTGTGTGTGTGTGTGTGTGTGTGTGTGTGTGTGTGTGTGTGTGTGTGTGTGTGTGTGGTGCTTCTGCTTTGCCATGCCGAGGTTAATGTGGCCTGACCGAATGCACTGAGCTTTACATGATGACACATTAAAGACAAGCCATGACCTTGTGCTCCCTGAGATATGTGACAGATAAATCTGCTCTACTTTTAAAGAAACGAATCAGTTTATTTTATAACTAGCATTCAAACCATGTGTGTTGAGAAAAATAAGATTCTAATTAAGTAGATTAATACTGAAATATTCACATGTTTAACAATCTGGTGCATCAGTAATGAAGAACTGGTTGGAATATTTGTGCCTAATTTTGTACAATTTAATTTGCTGGGATTAGCATAACGATGACACAGGATTCTTTCATGAACCAATTAAAAAGCCTGATTTCCAAATCAAATAGAACCGACACCAAAGTTGTTCTACCTCTGTGGCTCGCTTATCATTCCTGAAGCAAAGCCAGGTGTGATCTGGTATTCCTAACAAATTCCGGCCCCCTGCCTTTGTAACAGGTGGTTAATTTAGTGGTGGTGTCAGAATTTAAGGCCGTCCCCAGCAGGGCTGTCTCTCCCATCTGTGGACTCATTACCTAATCCCACATGAGGAAATTGAGTGGAGAGGCGTGGAGCGTGACCTTTGACTCTAATAGGGAGCCGTGGGTATTGAGCCGAGTGACGGCCTATTTTGCTTGCATGAATCACCTTGGATTGTATGCCTTCCTATTCACAATTGCTTAATACCTATTCATTATAAACGGTCTGTTTTCTCTCAGCTTTTGGCCTACTGATTGCTTATGCATATCGATTCACCGGTTTATCTTCAGTGCTGCTGCACTTTAGAAATGTTCTCTGATCCCACTGAGTGTTTGCAGTGGTTTTGGGTTTAGGAGAGCAACGAAAAGCATGTTTGTGACCTCAGCTGATTCTGGAAGGACGTTAGGCCCTGGGATGAGAGTGATCTCAGACTGTGTGTTTGTAAGAACCGTAGAGACGGAGGCAGCTGTGTACGACCCCGGGTCAACCGTGGATCCTCTGCGTGCTCAGAATAGCATGAGGCTATGAGAGATGCTCATGCTGGAGAGCTGATAGGGAATGACAGGAGATATGGACTTTCCGACAGGCCGTTCGCTGTCACCTCCCCATTGAATAATGGATGAGACCGACCCCAGCAGAGTCGTTATGCTAAAGGAAAGAATCAAAACTCACTTCCTGTGCTGTAAAAAAAAAAAAAAAAAATGTTTGTAATAAATGGATTGAAATATAATACATTTCTTGTATTGTACTGATTTAATATTATAAATATATTTTATGTATTAAATATGTACCAAATTAATATAGAAATATATTAGATCAAATGCTAGCAAGTATACTTTGAGCATGAATTTATAGCATCACTTACAGTGCATGTAAGTGATGCACTATATATATGCACTATATAGTTTCACTATGATGAAATATAGTTAAGTAATTCATTTAAATTCACTTAAATAGTTTTGTTTAATTTCATGGAGTACAATTGCTTGTTAATTATTTTAATACATTGATTATATATGTAACTGTGTTAAGGAATGAAACACAACAGGGTGTGAGGTGATAAAAATAATAATATAATGATATAATAATAACAATACTAATAAGATAAAAATGCTGTGAAGTGTTTCCACTTAGCATGTTTTACTCCTCTATAGAACAACATGACAATCATTCAATTTTTCTTTTCTTTATTACAGAATGGCATTCAGTGTTGCAAAATGTTTTATGACTTGACCGCTTATCATTAAAAGAAGCATAGTGGTGGCAGGATGGAAGGAATCAGCGATCGTATTTAAACCTGCAGCCTCTGTTACACAGCTGAAAATAAAGAAAAATTTTACCTTCCATTACAACAATGACCCAAAGCACAAATCCAAGTCATCAAAAGAATGGCTTCAGAATAAGTTTGACAATTTGGAATAGCCCAGATCGAAATCCTATTGAAAACCTCTGGAATGACCTGAGGAGGGCTGTGCACAGTAGATCTTCTCACATTTAGAGAGATCCAGAGCAATTATGCAAGGAAGAGTGGCAAAATATAATTGACAAAAATAGTTCTCTACTATTTTCTCTACTTTAAAAGCATGTATTGTTAGCATCCAGGACCTCTTTAAATATTAAATGTAATATAAAATGTAAAAAAAAAAAAAAAAGGAAAAAAGTAAATAATTAAATGTAAAACATATATATTTATATTAATAATGAGACTAAAATGGGCTTTTTATTTTGTCAGAACCAAATTTCTGTATTTTTTTAATCATCCAGCTCGAACATACCATAAGAAAGACACCTCTTTACAGCTTCACTGTCACAGGGTGTTCATTTATTTACAGTTTGCCATGACGTGGCTAACAGTAAATAAGGGAATTGAGGAACATTATTTACATCTTTAATAATATGTACCTACCTTAATCTTAACACAGCAGTGTCTGCATCAAGCCCTCTTAACCATTTCACTCTAGAAACACACTGAATCATTATTTTGATTCCCAGAGGAGTCGTTGACACACTAAATCCTTGTCCTCACGTTCTTAGATGTGTCCCTGATCAAAATAAAAGAGGAACCGTGCATGTTTTCTTTGTAGTAATGTACGAGCACATCAACCCAAAATAGCTTATTTGATGCAGCAAAAATAGCTAACAAAGCAAAAAACATGCACCGTGCTTAGCAAACTAAACAGACAAGAGAATGAACACTGGAGAAGGTTGTGAAGTGAAAGCGACAGAAAATCTAGAGTCTAGTCAAGCATTATATTTCTCCAATGATAAATTAATCTGCCCTCTTCATTTGGGGTATTGGTTATCATAATAGTTTGACTAACATTTTTGCTTCAGAAACAGAATCCAGAGCTGAAGGTATGAAAGAAAGATCTGGTGAAGACCGGGCCACATGAACGTGTGTGTGTGTGTTTGTGTAGGGCCGTCTGTGGTGCGTCTGGGCACAGAGTCCTTATCAGGAGCAGTGCAGAGTCAAGATGTAATTCTGCGAGCCATCCCCTGGGAATTGTGTGAGTAGAGTGACAGGAGGGTGTGATGCTCCTGGAACAGGTGGAGGAGGGAGATCCGATGCATTCTGTTTGAATGTTTTGTACTTTATTGATCTCTCTCTCTCCCTTCTCTGTTTCTCCAAGTCATTCTCTTTTTCTTGTGCTCTGTTTCTCAAGGGCAGGTCCTTCGCTGAAGTCTAGTCATCCTTGTTGTCTGACATAGAATATTGACGGGGTCTATTGTGAGCCTCAACGTTTTGCCTGAATTTATTAGCGCATCTGACAAACGGTTATATCATCCACATGCTGAGACACAGACCTTGAACCAGAGCATAAATGATGCGAAGTGAATCCATCTTCACATCAAGATCCATAAAATCCACTGCGTATTCGGGTCGTTTTCATCCAACGTAGTGAGAACAGATGTTTGATGTTGTAGATTTACAGATTTACTGCACCAAATTGCACGTCTCAATTGGCCGCATAATTGCATGAACACTAATAAGTGGTGAATAATGAAGTGGGATGTTAGAGGACACAGTGCTAGAACTTTTAGCAATATGGAGTATTCAAAGGAGACGATATACTGCATTATCTAGATGATAAATCACTCCAGAGTGTTCGTTTAGAAAAAAATAAATGCAGTCATTCTCAATGTGGTCTTAGATTACTCTTCTTCTGCCATATTGTGCTTTCTGTGGTGCTTTTCTGATCACCACAGTTGTACAGAGTGGTTATTTAGGTTCTCTCAGCTTTTCGGTCAGCTCAATCCATTCTGTCTACCTTTCTCATCAACAAGGAATTTCTGCACAGGAACTGACTCTCAATGGAGGAATGTTTTTTTGGTTGTTTTTTTTTGCACCATTCTGCGTAAACTCTAGAGATTGCTCTGTGTGAGAATCTTTAGACATCAGCACTTCCCTTGGTTATTTGTTTTTTATGATATTGGTCATCTCTCTCTCTCTCTCTCTCTCTCTCTCTCTCTCGCTCTCTCTCTCTCTCTCTCTCTTGCTCTCATATGATAAATATGAAGTTGACTTGCACTGCACCTATTTCACTCTGTCGCTCATCTCTATTTTAACCGCCCTCTTTTTATTTTCTTGCTTATCACACTGTCAACCTCTGTGTAAAACCTTAGTTGAAATCTAGCTAAGAAAGAGAACGAGCGGCTACTGAGCAACATTGTTAAAGTCCGAGCTATCATTCGGTCATGTTTCAACTGTAGCCATAAAAAATATTATTTAAGAAATGATCACATTATTTAAAGAAGAGCTTTAAACCAAATTGTCAAGCTGAAATGGCATTTACAGACATATTAGACCACTAGCTGGACCAGGTTTCTGTGATGATTTAGACTATTATTATTATTTCCATATTTAAACATTACATCTTTGAGACTGAAATGTTAATTAATCACGTTTATCCTCTTTGACTCACAGTATTCATACACATGAAAATGTGTTCCCTTTCAAATCATGTGATAATTAGAAAAGATCATGAATCGTGCAATTTTAGATACAAAGATCTATAGAATCTGGATATTCATTCATTCATTCATTTTCTACCGCTTATCCGAACTACCTCGGGTCACGGGGAGCCTGTGCCTATCTCAGGCGTCATCGGGCATCAAGGCAGGATACACCCTGGATGGAGTGCCAACCCATCGCAGGGCACACACACACTCTCATTCACTCACGCAATCACACACTACGGACAATTTTCCAGAGATGCCAATCAACCTACCATGCATGTCTTTGGACTGGGGGAGGAAACCGGAGCACCCGGAGGAAACCCCCGAGGGGCACGGGGAGAACATGCAAACTCCACACACACAAGGTGGAGGCGGGAATCGAACCCCGACCCTGGAGGTGTGAGGCGAACGTGCTAACCACTAAGCCACCGTGCCCCCTTGTATTATAATATATGATGTATATATAACAGTTACATCACTGGTACACAACTGCTTCATAATGTACACATTTTTGATCCTCAAATGAAATGATGCAATTCTTCTCAGTTGACTGGAAGCGCAATTGACTCAAGGTTACTCTCTGAATCTATTTAACCTAAGAAAAAAAACCTTAAGTGGTAATTAGTATTTTTTGCATTTTGTGAAATTAATGCAAGTGTACAAATGTCACTGCTAGTTCAAGTTCTACAAGATATAATATGAACATGAACAATGTACCACAGTTTGTTTACCACATTGACAGGTCTGTAGTGTCTAACATTCATTCATTCATTCATCTTCTACCGCTTATCCGAACTACCTCGGGTCACGGGGAGCCTGTGCCTATCTCAGGCGTCATCGGGCATCAAGGCAGGATACACCCTGGACGGAGTGCCAACCCATCGCAGGGCACACACACACACACACACACACACATACACACACTAACCACTAACCACTAAGCCACCGTGCCCCCCTGCTTCAATTATAAAAACTTAAAATAAGGAATATTTTAAGACAGCTCAGCTTTAAGAGGTTCCAACTTAAATTAATGAATGAGTTAGCATCAGAGAGCTAAAAGAGCAAGCTTGGTGATCCAGTGTCAGTCCTTTGGAACAAATAACAACATTTTTTTGAAAGTACAACACACACACACAAACACACACACACAGATGTGTATATATATATATATATATATATATATATATATATATATATATATATATATATATATATATACATATATATATATATATATATATACATATATATATATATGTATATATATATATATATATATATATATATATATATATATATATATGTATATATATATATATATATATATATATATATATATATATATATATATACATATATATATATATATATACATATATATATATATATGGGGGGCACGGTGGCTTAGCGGTTAGCACGTTGCCTCACACCTCCAGGGTTGGGGGTTTTTGGGGGTCTCCAGTTTGCATGTTCTCCCCGTGCCTCGGGGGTTTCCTCCGGGTACTCCGGTTTCCTCCCCCGGTCCAAAGACATGCATGGTAGGTTGATTGGCATCTCTGGAAAATTGTCCATAGTGTGTGATTGCGTGAGTGAATGAGTGTGTGTGTGTGCCCTGTGATGGGTTGGCACTCCGTCCAGGGTGTATCCTGCCTTGATGCCCGATGACGCCTGAGATAGGCACAGGCTCCCCGTGACCCGAGGTAGTTCGGATAAGCGGTAGAAGATGAAGAATATATATTTTTATATATATATATATATAAAAATATATATATATATATATATATATAAAAATATACATTTGTGTGTGTTTGTGTGTGTACATATATATAAAAAGAGGAGGTCATGGAACAGATGGTGATACATATGAATTGCACAAAAGCATTTGTAATCTCTGCTGCCTGTTGAATGGAAATGCATAAGTGCAGGGTAGTGTGTGTTTTTAATCTTCTAATTAATCTGAATTAACTGGGCACCAGCCCTTGGGAAATGATACTGATGACACAGCTGTTTGGCTGCTCCTCAAAGATGCATCTGGTCTGTGTGTGTGTGTGTGTGTATGTGTGTGTTTATTGAGTCAGGAAGAGGACAATGTGGTAGAAAGTGCGTGATGATACAGTTTATGTAATCATTGGCCACCTAACGCAATCACAGACCCATCAATCTTTTCATCTGTTCCATAGGAGAGAGAGTCACATAATAATCACATGATTACATTCCAAGGCGTCTATCAAAGCAGCACAGCAGTGCAGCTATTCCTGAAACCCCACATTAACGTGCGTGTGTGCTCGAGAGAGTGAGAGAGGGAGAGAGAATGAGAGAATGAAAGAACAGTCTATCTCCCGTGACCTTGTCACTCTGCATTAATAGCTGTCTCATGCAGCTGTGCACTCGAGGCCTCCAAGGTCTTTCTGTCCACATGGTCCAGGTTTTTTACTCCAGCTATCATTTAGGACAAGCTAAACTGACAACACACACATTCCCCTTAAGTCTGCAAACCATCAGCACACAAGTCCCACTGCATCTACCTGAACGCACTTCGCTACTGAGCTTCAACTCAGCTGGCCTCGAGACAGAAAACATTGCTTTGCAATGAGTGTTATTCAAATGCATACATGAAATAAACATGCACAAAAAACAAACGTACTGTAACTCCTGAGCAAACAGACAAATTGAATGCACTGTCTATGGCATGCTTTAGAGTGTGGAGAGTTGTGGCATCTGGTTAAGGTGTGTAGCATTAGGTGCTACATGCCAAGGTGCAGTTAGGAAGAGCAGGCTGTTCTGTCTGCTCGAGGAAGATAAAGACAGCCCTGAGTCATCACAAAGCACTCATAAAAGCACACAGTCACTTTTCAGGAAGTCAGAAGAGAGTACTAAATGTTGCTCCTGTAATGCTCCTGTAAATGTTTTGGCACACTAGTTGTACAAGTGTCAGCTGGGCCTTGTGAAAGGTGCTGGCTTTGTAGTCGCAATTCATGCTAAGCCACAGGCTGCTGGTGTCCTAACTAACCACTCATGTTTTCAGTCATTCTTATAGCCCAGGGTCAAGGCGACACACTGGGACTCGACCATTTATCACGCTTGCTCAAATTATTGGGTCATTACACAAAGCAATTTGCAATTATAGTCGGCTAGCTGACTCTAGTCTGCTTAAAATTGGTATGTTTCCAATATCTGGTGATTGCAGTATCTGAGGTAAATCATAGTTTTAAAACCAAATTCTCTATCTAGATCATTTAGAATACTGTTAGAAGTGAACATTTTCTCTGTTATTGTACGTACGTTTCTTAAGTGAAATTAAAAATATATATTTACTCACTACATTTCAAAGACAAATCTTTATTGACTGGCAAAAAAAAAAAAAAACAGCCATTAAGCGGTAGTTCTGCAGGTGGAAAGGTTTTATTGATGAAGGAGGTCAGAGTAGAATTGCTAAGCAGTTTTGAGCTGAGAGGAAGGCTGCAGTAACTCAAATAATCGCTCTTTAGAATCGTTTTGAGCTGAAAAGCATCTCAGAACTTTCAATAGTTTAATCGAGAAGTGGATGGACTTCTTTAAAGGCAGAAGATTACATCAGGTTTTGAGGCAGCAGCACTTTAGTCCTTCTGTCTGCCCGTTGTTTTAATATCTCATCTGTACACATTGCTCAAACAGATCAGCTTTTAAAGCTTCATGATAGCATTCTTGTTTTGGTCACATCATAGAGCACTAGGCCAAGCTAAGTTGTGTCTCTCATAGCTTAAACACACAAATCTTTTATGGCTGGAACATTCTTGTCTTCATTAGTTCTACATTGGATTTTTCATTAATATGATATTGAATATCGCTGGAAAATGGTGAGTGAGGAAAAAAAATCTCTTTTGTTTTTAGAAGCTCTTTTAGAAGCTTAGGTTTCAGGTCATTTAAATATATTTTGCTTATTGATCTCCATCTTAACTTTGCTAGCAATACCAGTGTCCACACAGGAATTAGTTAAAACGCAACATTAACCATCAACTTAGGGTGTTTTCACATATACTGTAGCTCGTTTTAAAAGAACCAAACCCAGTTCACTTAGAGTGAACCAGAAAAGGAACTAGCTGAATGTGACCTCAGTCCGTTTGGTGTTCACAATATAGTGGACACAAAAGAGAACCCAGTTCTCTTTTTGGTCCTCTTTAGTAGTGAAGTGATCTCAGACCCTTTCGTGTTCACACCTCAACTTCATAAGAACTCAGAACCCAGAATTCTGTGCAGCAATGGATTTTGGGTATTCAAAATGGCCTCTGGTACATTTTTAAGTACATTGTACATTTACAATCAAATATCAATAAGTGCACAGCTTTCTTCATAAGACCACACGACTCCGTGACCTGCCATGGCGAAAAGTTTTGTGTTTTCAGCAGTCACAGTGATGGAACACGGCTGCAGGTATGGCAAGCCTCCAGGGATATTTGGATATTTGAAACAAAACGCAAAGCGGACCGGGACCTCATTGCTTTCACATGTCACACACAAATCGAACCACAAACGAACCCACAAATGAACCGTACTCGTATGGTTCACTTCTGGGTCCTTTTAAGGGGTCTCAGATCACATGGTTTGTTCACTAGGTGTGAAAACACCCTTAGTGTCAGAATAAAACATTTAAAATAATGTTTCCATATTCAATGTATATCAGTTTTCAGCTAGACCATTTTCCAAACGTTACACACATTGGATCAGATTTATGTAATGACTTATTTTTTTCTGTTTCTTACGTTATTTCTTAATTAATGGTTTATTTTATTTGTTTTAAAAAATCTGTTTAGATCTTATTTTCTGTAACATTGCGGCTAAGCCCTTGATTACTGCTGCACAGCTTAGCTTAGTATTTTTCATCCTCGCATACTGTACCATGAATTTTTCTTCCTCAGTTTCCAAACAATTTAAATGCACCCTCTCGGATAATAGAAGTCTTTAAGTTGTCTAATTCTGTACTTTAAAAGGCCAACTAAAGGCACAAATTAAATACCATTGAAGCTACCACATCAGTGACAGGCGTTTGCACTCTGCTGTTGTTTTTAACACCAAAACTTTCTACCTGTAAGTGTGAGACCCCGGTGTTAAGCCACACAGATGCTTTCATGATTGAAATACTGTATGTTCTGAGAGCAGACATTGAGTAGAACTGTGACTTCTTAACCTGAACATACTGATGAACTCATTTCAATAATTAAATCTCTTATGTTTGATTCAGATCAGTTCTTGATTAACTAGAGACTAGAAATGAAACATGAAATTAAGTGGTAGAATGGAGAAATTGTCGAAGTTAGATGCTGTTAGCCTTATTTTTTTCCCATTAGGGATCTCTCTTTGTATTATTGATGCTACATTTAAATTGTTTGTACCTTGAGGAACAACATTACAGTAATTTACAGTGTTTCAGCTCTAGTTCCATGTTGCTTTTTTGCTTTTTTTCAACAATTACCTTTCTCTAACATTGCACTATTAATGCATACTGGAAGGATGTGGCTCCTCTTTGGAAAATGAATACTAAGGTAGGCCATTTCCTGAGAAACAAGTAATCGGAAAATTATTATGTAAGTACCACAGAAATGCTCTAATGGAAATGTTTTAGCACAAAGCTCAAATTACTTTTCAAGTTCTGCCCAGATTTGGTCTGTGATAATGTATAATTTACAAACATGCCTCACAGTTTTATGTAGTAAAGTGTATTAGAAATGTATGATGTAGTTGGGAAGGAGGGTCTGAATCAAATCATTCTTTCTCTGGAAATAAAATGAAACATTTAGTAATGAATTTTTATCGGTTTGCTGCATGCAATGTATCAAAAATTCATTTATATATTGACCTATTGTCTACACAATATACCATATATATAAAATATATCAAATATTTATATGCTGCACCTTGTAAGCAAACACTAACCTTTGTCCATGCGGTGAGTGTTAAATTTTTCTCTATAATGCTGACAATTTAATTTTGTCAGCATTTTTGCGGTGCCTGACACAGTCATATCACTGCAGCACACACTAAATCAATGGTACTTTGAATTGTCACTGGAGTTGTACCCTACAGTATATTACATCCATAGACAGGTGTCTATTACTCTGAAACTTTTAAAGACACAGCTCTAGTCCTTCTTATGTAATATATTTTTTTTTGTGTTATGATGCACTACGATGGTTGCGTTGACAAACTTCACACAATAATACATGATTTATAATCCATATTTGTTTTTTCTGCAAAATGAGCAAAATTGTGTAGATACTGCTGATAAAGAAGTCACACATTTTGGAGGTCACATATTGGCTTTCCTTCATTCAAACACCAAGTTTAGGATGTCTACTTACGGATGATTACTGTGATGCAAAGGTGGTGATACATTGGTGAAAAATTCAGTTTTATCCGACTTGGGATCAGCTGCCAAAACAAAGCCAAGCTGGTCAAGCTGTTAGACCATTTTAACAACTGGCTAGTTACTTTCCAGCTTCCTAATGATTTGTTTTTGGTAAATAGATGTTTGAAATCTGAAATAAAAAATAACATGTCTTATGGATTGCAAAGTAGATCAGCCAACTATAAGATAACTGTCTGGAAAGTGTTAGCGTTAAATCTACTTATCTAATCTAGATAAACCACCTTTACATCATGTAGACTAGAACTGAATGATGTTGGTCAAATGCTGGCTTTTAGAAACACTCCGGATTCACTTTAAATGTCCAAGCTATCAAGATAATTCGATCGTTGATCGAATTTTACTCTAGCTAAATAATTAACATTATTTGTTGAAACCGAATTGTCTGGTTTTGCTCCAAAAGATGGGACTAATCGTGTCCCATCCACAGAGAATTCCCCCTGACATTCACCCTGTGTTCCTGGGATGTGTTCCAGATTTACCACAATTATTACTAGGACAAATGTTTCCTAAATGAGAAAAAAAACATTAATGTTAATAGAATTGTGAACAGTGTAGAATTATTATAGACAATTCACAAAACCTTCCAAGATTCACTAACCAGCTGGCAAAGATGATGATCTTCTACTAGTTTGCAGTTGTATATATCCAGCTTTGCAGTGTGTTTTGTCATCTCGTAGCTAATACAATATGATATAAAATAGTGAATAAAACATGAGAATCGTTAAGTCATGTTAGCTAAACTGTACACTGTATTTGATAAAGTATGCTAGGTTGGACAGCGCGTGCCGCAGTGGTCTTGGTTAGCTCGGCGGGTTCGCGTTGCGCGCTGATTGGACAGCTGCTCGGCTGACCGCGCCCTCATTCGCGCTCCCACACAGCGCTGCGGGTTAAGGGCGCAAGCGGCGCGCGCGGGAACAGCAACCAGGCTCCGCTCTGGCTCTTGTCTTCACACACGGACGCAGGTGGAGCAGGTTTTGTCTCAGAGACAACTCCGGAAGGGAAAAAGGGGGAAAAAGAAGCTGTGTCTGTGGACTCTATACGGCGTGGATATTACACAAAGAACGTCCTCGGTTGGTTCTCGAGGTGACACCGCTGCACGACGAGCAGGTAACAGACCGAGCTGTTTGTCATGGTATGTTTGGAGAGACGCTGGAACTGACAGACATGGCGTTGAGAGGGGGAAAAAAACCCAACACAGAAGATTTCACTGGGTTTGCGGTTACAGTTTATTTCTCCGGCTTTTATTTCCTGTATCTGCGTGGCGACTAAGTAACATTAATATTAATACTAATAATAATACTGTAGAATGTTGCGCCGTGTTTCCTCTGACATGGGACTGAAGTAGTGTTTACAGTGTAGCAGAAACAAGTTGATCGGATTTAAACGATTCCGAGGCTTTAACACCCCCCCCCCCCCCAAGCCTGCTAAGTGCCCAAGCGCGCGCATCTTTCTGAGTTTAATATACACCTGATATACAACTCACCTGACTGAATCAGTGTGTCAAATGATAAATGATTCACCCATCGATACGAGTCTATATTTTGGGAGGGATTTGGCATTGACGTGCTTGTCGCCATGCTGAGAAATCCCCCTCCCTGTGTCTTATTTCATCCACCCACTATTCTCTTATCGTTTGCTAGGTAAACTATCAGATGTTAGAAGAGGAAATCTCTCTCTCTCTCTCTCTCTCTCTCTCTCTCTCTCTCTCTCTCTCTCTCTCTCTTTCTCTCTCCATCTCTCTCCATCTCTGTCCATCTCTCTCTCTGTCTCTCTCTTTCTATCTCACTATCTCTGTCTCTCTCTCTCTTTCTCTCTCTTTGTTTCTCTCTCTCCCTTCTCTCTCCATCTCTCTCCATCTCTGTCCATCTTTCTCTATCTCTCTCTCTTTCTATCTCACTATCTCTCTCTCTTTCTCTCTCTCTCTCTCTCCATCTCTCTCCATCTCTGTCCATCTCTCTCTCTGTCTCTCTCTTTCTATCTCACTATCTCTCTCTCTTTCTCTCTCTCTCTTTCTTTCTCTCTCTCCCTTCTCTCTCCATCTCTCTCCATCTCTGTCCATCTCTCTCTCAGTCTCTCTCTTTCTATCTCACTATCTCTGTCTCTCTCTCTCTCTCTCTCTCTCTCTCTCTCTCTTTCTCTCTCTCTTTCTTTTTCTCTCTCCCTTCTCTCTCCATCTCTCTCCATCTCTGTCCATCTTTCTCTATCTCTCTCTTTCTATCTCACTATCTCACTATCTCTCTCTCTCTTTCCCTCTCTCTCTATCTCTCTCTTTCTATCTCTCTCTCTCACTCTCTCTCGTTCTCTTTCTCCTTCCGGCATCTGTTGTCTGCTGAGTGCTTTCCATGTACTGAACCCGTAATTAACTGCATCACCAACTGCTGTGTGGTGGCCAGTTGGGAAGAAGTGCTAGAGAGACACTTTCATATGTTTCTTGTTCATCTGCTTCTCTTTTCTCTCCCCTGTCTTAAATACTAATACACTTACCTTCCTGGATTTTTTTTTAGTTGTATAAATAAATCATTTATTTGCCTTCACTGCACTCTTCATATCTATATCTAACACCTCATCCACCTGGTCGCCACATGCAGCACTTCACAGTATTGGTCTGGTCCATTTATTTCCCAACTGGACTAAAAATCTTTATTATTTATTCTACCAGCAGATAGGGTCATAAAGAGCATAGTATGGGATGCAAATATGTTTTTATTCTTGGTATAATGAAGATTAAATGGATCCTAGCCAGCAGGAAATGATGGCGGTAATGGAATCCGCCCCTTTTGAATGTGTCGGGGGTTTTGCAAGCGGTTCCTCGCACTGTACACCCAATCCATGAAACTTTCATGAGCTTTATAAATGGAGGTTCAGAAAAGAAAAAATCAAATGGTCTTCTAGTCGGAGAAGTATCAATTATTTATTTAAGCACGCTATAGTGTGGATGATGAAATATCACATGTGGCTTGGCCTGGGTGGCTTGAGAAGTTTGAGAAGTGTGTATTCACCCACTTACTGCACATACATACTGGCCTACTGGGTACGATAGTTCTCCATGGATGTAATATCAGAGACCGGGAAAGATAGGAGTCATAATTGAACATAATTCTATCTATCTATCTATCTATCTGTCTGTCTGTCTGTCTGTCTGTCTGTCTGTCTACCTGTCTACCTACCTATCATTTCCATAATACAATAGCCCATAATTTAAGGCTGGATTTTTAAGCAGAATAATCATAACAATAACTGTATTGATTATTAATCGGGAGACAATATAATTTAAAATAATGGCACATGCACACAGACTAGAAACTGCTGCTACAGAATGATTCATGTATTCAGATTCAAAACCAGTACTGAGTCTCATATAAACATACAGCCTTATGTAAATTAGTTTACTAACACCTACACATGACTATGGATATCAATACAATCAGTATCTTGTATATCAACGGCATCTACCGTGGGATGGTCTTACTAGAAAAAATATTCAGTAGAAAAACAAATCTAAAAATGATTAAAATTACTTAAAGTACTAAATGATGAGGTTGAGTCATATAACACAATTTGGATATTTTGCATTGTTAAATGCAAATAGTTTTAACAAATGTGTATAATTTTTATAATAATAATAATATAATAATATAATAATAAATATAATAATATAATAATCAACTGAAGTGAATAATAATAATTCAATTCTAATTTCTGTTGCACTTTTAAGGACATCTTAACTTGTCCACACCGTTCATATCAATATAAAGCTAAAAGCTCAAAATGTTCACCATATTTTCATTTCCTGGCTTCAGTCTGCAATTATTTTGTATGTGCTCTCAAAGCAAACAGAAAATGCCGATTAATGTTTACTTGATTAGACTGATTAGACGCTGGCGCACGCACAGATCAATGGATGCCGATTAAAAGAGGTCACGAGGTTCCTGTGGAGCTGCACGTTAGCTAAAATGTTTTTATTTCTTTTGCATACATTGGGACCAATGTAATGTAATAAATTCTGGGATGTAGTGTAATACACTTAAGGCAGATATAGTAATCTGTTCATTATTTCTTTGATTTAATCATTTGTTTTTAAAATGTAGGCCGGATAAATACAACTGCAATACTATATTACTGATATTTTCATCAGTTAATCTATCAGCATAAGAATAATTTCAAGTCAGCAAGGATGATTCTGTACTTTTTGGTTGCGATTTTTTATTTTTTTTTTGCAACTAAAGGTCTAACCTGTAATTCAAGCCTAGATTTGCACAATATTGACCAAATAAATTCTATAGATATTTATAAAATAAATATCTACTGGGTGTCTTGCTGATTAAAACACTTCAGTGTCTAATTAATTGTTCTTGCAGTGTTTGTATGAGGTGAATCATTTTTGGATTGTGGAAGTGAATTTTGAAGTTGCCTGTTATAGTATTCAATACCTGGAATCAGTGAATCAACTCTTTTGGGTCTCCGTTGATAAGTAACATCTTAAAAGTAAATAATGTAGGTTTGATTTTTGTAGTGATGCAATATTTAACAGTTGCAATCAAGTGACTTTTAATTGAAATTACAAAACTGAAGATTTGTTTGCTTTTTTTCTCTCCTCAGTTTGGTCAGCTGCCTATTCTAATTCATCAGCAATTCTCCCGTATCATTAAACAGCTACTAACTGGGGAATATGAAGTCTAACACATGCTTCTACTGAGACATTTGAAGCTAGCCAACCGTGTCTTTTCAATCTGTTGCCCATGTTGTGTTAGACAAAAGCGCTACCATGCAGAAAAAAATGCTGTCTGCCCTCTTCCACATACCTGAACTCACAGACACTCATGATCGGTTACTATCACTGTGATTAACAGGTGAGAGCGAGAGCCGTCTCTCACATCCAAACGGCATGGTCAGATTTGCACTCTGGATCCATCCTCTGATTTGAAACTTATGATCTCCCAGTAGCATAGAGTGTTTAAATTCAGTGTGTCACACTGTTAGGAAGCAGCAATGAATCAGACTCGAGCTTTCTCAGGAACTTGCTGATTTGCATCACCATTTTCACTGAACGATGAATACATTAAACACTGTGTACCATACTGACACCATTTTAAAGAGCTACTTCATCTCACCATATGGGTGTCAGTCCAGTACAGTGGCCTATTTTCAGCCCTGATTTTAGGATGTTTTAATGAGACGGTGTTCTGGATGAGTGGATTCACTTAAGGCAGTGCTGAAATGGGTTTATTTAGCTAAATTAGAAGCAGTGAGGACATTATATTTATTTCCGCTTGCAAAGCCGAGCGTTTTCATCTCTTATGATCCATATTCCTTTTCAAACTTCTTTATGCATTGTTGTTGAGGTAAGGCTAACAATACAATGGGGCTACAGTCAGAAAAACTACACACAGGGCTTTCCATGAACTCCTTAACTCAAAAATGCAATTTGCAGCTAAGTCTAGAAGTGAATTGAAACTGAAAATCTAGCTGAGCAGATGATATCTTGTGCCAGCCTCCTCCCCTCCATCCTGAACAAAGTACCCTATAGTTCTAATGCAGAAAAAGTGTCTTGAAAACCATGAAATACTAAGAAGAACAGATTAAAATGATCAATTTGTGTGCTCTGCTTAGTGAAAAAAATGAGGGGTGTAATAGTTTTTAACATAAACAATACTCCTATTTGTAATTTGAAGCTAAATCAGCATCTACGTAAACAATAAAATAATCAGTACATAAAGCTACACAATGTTTGGCCAAGTGAATGAAAAAAAAAAACCTTTGTTATGATACCATCATATGAAGATGTAGGGAGTGTCTGATGTCACACAAAATAGTATAAAATACTATGGAATAGATCAAAATAGAATAGTATAGAAAAGAACACATTAGAATACAATACAGTATTCTAGTATTCAGTATTCTAATTTAGTAGATCTGTGTGATGAATATCTATGGCTAGATATTTTCTGTAATTTTCTTTATGGCCAATGTTACAAAAGCCACGTTTCAGCAGCTGATTAGTGCCACTAAGTTCAGAGCTAGCATCTGCTAGTGCTGTTATATAAAAAAAAAAAATCAAGCATTCAATTTAATTCAATTTAATTAAATTTTATTTATTGTATAGCACTTTTTTTAATCAATTTAATTTGTTAAAATAAATTGTCATAAACAAGAGAGAATGCCATTATGAAGAATGTACCTTAATGAATAATTGTGTTTTGATTAGGAGGTTGTTGTCCTCAAAGACTGAATGTCTGAATCCTCACGGATCCAATTTAATCAGATCATTGCATGGAGATATACTGTAGCATGGAGGAGTGCGCTATAGAGGAAAAGTCCCCATGACACAGAACAAGCATAAGCAGAGCTAAATTTTAAGGAACTAGTACCTAAAACTTCATGTAGTTGAGTCATTTGGACCAAATAAGATACTGACCTGAAAACAGTGATTTGTAAGATGCACCACAGACTGGTCCCAGAATTAGAATGAAACATGACAATTCTCTTCTATCACCTACAGGAAAATCATCAAACAATTACATAGCAAGCTAAAAAAGAATAGCTAAAAGCAAACAAGTTCAAAGCTCTCGACAGAAATTGTTTTCGAAGGGCAGTCCATATGATAAAGCATTGCAGCGATGGGAAGTAATAACGAGTACCGTAAGAACTTTCATCTATAAAGACATGGCCCCGATTTACACGGTGAAGAAAACAGGCTTTAAAGCAGTAATCAGAATCTTCAGTCCGAGGTATATAATGCCAAGTCAGAAAAATTTCATTGAACTTGAGTTGCCGCTCTTATATAGAGTATGCTAGGCCAAAGCTGAGGATGAGCTTTGTAGTGCATAATATTCTGCTATTTAAAACCATTTCCAAATCAAAGGAAAATAACCGTTCACATAGTGATCAAAAAGCAGTCACTGCATGCAGTCTTCTTTTAATCATAATATATATTGTGATACGCTGTTTCAAGATATGAAATGATCTACATTGTGATAAAAAATATTTATCGCCCCAGTTTATAGTATATTATAGATTAGATTAAAACAAAATAGTATGGAATTGATTAGAATGGAGAGGAAAAAATATAGTATAGAGTAGAATGGTACATAGAATATAGTACATTTTAGAATATAACAGAATAAAGTACAATACTATAGAGTAGAAAAGAATTATATAGAATAATTCTAAAATAAGACCATGAAATAGTATAGTATAGAATATTATACAGTAGAATAGAATAAATTAGATAATAAATATATTAGGGTAGATTTGTACAGAATTGCACTCTGTGGATGGATGTTAAATGATGTCACTATATGAAGTGCTGTTAAAGGATTTGCCATGCAATGTTGTATTTGTTACTATCGAAACATTAATGTTTTAATAAATATTTTAGGTGGCACTAGGACCAGAACTGCTGCTGTAGAAATCCTGTAGACTTGCAAATATTGTAAGTGTTATTCTGCATATTTTTAAAATCAAAAAGTCAGTTAAAGGGCAACAGGGAAAAGGTTAATTAAATGATCCGTTTCACAAATGCACACAATTAAAATAATCACAATCATAATAAAGACCAGAAATAATATAAAGACAAAAAAAAGAAATAATTTACATTTGTTTAAGTATAAACTGTTCAGTTTACATACAAAATATAACAATAAGCCTACTGATGATCATACAGGAGTTTTTTTTTTTTTATTTGGTGCTGTTGTTTTTCCTGATACAAGTAGTCAACTAAACTACTATATTTTTGCCATATTGCTGCTAATGTCATCTCCACTAGCGAGAGCAGATTGTGTGTAGGGGACGATTCACCCACAGTTCTGCTTGTTTCTGGCAACTGCCAGTTCTTCTTTTAGTTGTTTCTTTTGTTTAAATGTATCTGTGTATTTTTGTATTTGTTGTGGGTATAATTGATGAAGTCAGTGTTTCAGTGTAGTAGCAGCAGTTTGTGTATTTACTCTTGAAAACAGGTTCTTTAAGGGTTCTTCAGATGGTTAAGCATTATCTATCAGGGAAAACACTCTTGTAGGGGTCTGATATAAAGCCTTTAAGAGGTCTCCAAAGTGTAGACAAACTTTTACCTGTGTGTTTCTCATCCATGCTCAGACCTTCCATCTGGTGAGATTAATTATTTCTGCTTGCTATGCCAACAAGCATGATAATTATTAGATAGATCTGGTGTTTGTGTTTGTGTTATAAAAATAAGCAGATGAAAACATTAGCCTAATGCAAAAAATGATGACATATGTTCACTTTGTCATGTATGTTCACTACTTCTATTAGAGACAAATTGGTGCATGTTTTAAATTAAAGCACAAGCCTGTTATTTGAAAAGCACAGATTTGTTACTATAAAATGGTATTTTGTGCAAAGCCAGTCAGACCCTGCATGACAATGCACATCTGTAGGCTGTCATAATAAAGGTGCAGGTACTAGTTCGGTGAAAAGGGGATTAAATGTTATCAATAACTTCTCCTGAGTGTCAGGATTGAACCCAAATCTCATCTCCCCAAACCGATAAGGAATCTCTCTAGCCATCTCTGGCCTTCCACACATGAAGCGCGTGAGGGATGGGAGAGCAGTGCATCCTTGACGAACAGATAGTGAGCTTTATTCTCTCCTTCTGCATACAGAGAGCATGTAAGCAGTGTGAGTGTCTGGCGTGTGAAGGACTGTGCAAACGAGGGCGTCTTTGTTCTTTGCCCTTCACTCCTGTCCTTTGCTGGAGCCATTCTAAAGGCAAAAGAGCAACGATGAGGGATGTTCCCGCCATGTTTCAATTGCACTGTTTAAGGATGAGAGATGACCCACTTATGGAAAATTGATGCGTTATCAAATTTACTGCATAATTAATAACCATTCTTTTTTTTAATCTCCTTCATGCTTTTGTTTTTTTTCTTACTGCCAATTTTGTGCTCATGAGTGACTTTGCAGAATACTGATTGACTGTATTCATTTAAATGGCAAATGAATGGAAGAAATCAATGCACATTATAATGAGAGTGAAGATAATGACCTGCATATAATATTCCTCATATTGCCCCTATTGCGATTATATATAGAATATGACCGTGTATTAGTCACATAACTCCTATACTTCTGTTAATAATATTACATGCAGAGGTAGCAGGTGAAAGAGGAGGATAGCAACAATGTTCTCCCCCCAACACACACACACACACACACACACACACACAGAGTACTGATTCATTGCTGCTAGACTGGTTTGCTTGGAAGAGCGCCTATTTCTTACTGTTTTTTAGCCTCATCGACATAGGCAGATCCTTGCATGTCTTGCTGCATGCCTACCTTTTGTTTTTTTAGCTCCACGAGAAGAACAGCTTCTCATGTTCATCACCACCCATAAGGACAGCCCCACATATTCCACACCACCCAAAGGCCATATGCTCAAATTTACCACCATCTATATGGAGAGCTTTATATGTGTCCACTTGTCACTTGAACAACTCCAGCAATACCCAGGTGGTGATGATTTTATGTGCCTTGACTCAGTGTTTCTCTTTATAGACAGTAACTTAATGGACAACTTTATACATTTCTCAATTATGTCTAGATTTTATAACACTTCCAATATAGACAGCTCCTAAGGTCTAGCATTATCTACACACCTGCCTGCCTACCTAACTACCCACCTACAGCGTCTTACAGTATCTTTCGCTTATTTACCCACAAGGGTGTTCTCCATAACGAGAGTATCCTCTTGTTCAGCACCAGCTATAAGGACAACTCCTCTTGTTCAGTACCACCCATGAGGACAGCTCCTCTTGTTCAGCTCCACCCGTGAAGACAGTGTCTCTTGTTCAGCACCACCCTTGAAAACAGCGTCTCTTGTTCAGCACCACCCATAAGGACAGCTCCTCTTGTTCAGCACTACCCATAAGGACAGCTCCTTTTGTGCAGCACTATCTTTAAGGACGCATGTAGTGATCTTTTTATGTGTAGACATACCGTGTCCCTTTTAAACATAATGGACAACTTTTTACATTTCAATGATTTTTAATACTTCCATTATAGACAGATTGTAAGGTTTAGCTTTAATTACTTATCTAATGTAACTTACAGTACTCATGTTTTTTTTTTTTTTCACACAGCCTCTTTAGGCTCAGGATTATCCATAAAAACAGCTCCTCATGTTTAACATCACCTATAAAGACAGCTCCAATGGTTTAATATTTCTGTTTCTCTTTTTCAGCACCACCTATTAGCTATTTATTTTAAGAAAATCCCTTATGTTTATCATTATTTACAAGGGTGGCTCTTTGTGTTTAACAGCATGAATAAGGAAAGCCCTACCTACTGTATAAGCACAGCTCCTAAACCTCTGTATTACCTCTTTTTCACCTCTTTTTCAGCACCAGTTATAAAAACAGCTTTATTTGTATATGTAAAAATCCCCATGCATGCTAGTCATTTTTTTTTACCATCAGAACAATTCCTCTTTAAGAACATTTTATCTTTTTCAGCACCACAAATAAGAACGGTTCAGCACCCATAAGGTGGCACTTCATGTTTAGTACCACCCATTAGAATAGTATTTTAGTTTCAACTCCACTATCTACATGCCTGGGACTCTTTTCACCACTATTCAAAGCCACTTATGTGGTCAGCACCAGTAGGAGCAGTGTTTGTTTACCACCACACATAAAGAGAGCTTTTAAAACTCAGTGTCATATATATGGAAATTTCTACCCACCACCCATTATGACAGCTGCTTATTTTTGGCCACACCCATAAGGACCACATATTTACCACCACCAATAATGACAGGGCATAAGGTTCTGTATTATCTCTTTAGAGGCAGTGTATTCCTGTTTGTCTTTAACAGCACCACTCTGAAAGATAGTTATCTCTTTGGCACCACAAAAGAAAACCCCTTATGTTTAACACCACCAATATGGAAAGCTCAGTATTACCTAGATGAAAAGCTCTAGGTGTCCAATTCCATGCCTGGTTTCTTTTTTTCTTTTTCACCACCGTTCATAAAGACACCTCCTTATTTACCTCTAAGTAAAGCCCCTCATGTTCTGCACCACTCATATAGAGATATGTCTTGGCTGCATGCTTGGCTCTTCCTTTCAGCAGGAGAATTACAGGCAGTTTCTTTCTCAAAAATTTTTGAAACGTGCCCATCTCTGAGCATAGACTGACAGCTTCTAAGGCACGAAATTGCCTTGGAGATCACCACACCTTTTACAAGTCTTACTCACCACCTCCCTCTCTTTGTGTGTAGCACTATAAGAAAAACACCTCACGTTCAGCGTTACCCATATGGAGCGTTTTGACTGCTCTCTTTCTCTCTCTCTCTCTCTCTCTCTCTCTCTCTCTCTCTCTCTCAAACATGCACCTCTGAGTCTCTCTCCTTTTCCATTTTTTCTCTGTCCTTCTGTATGTCTGTTTCTCTTTTTCTCTCTTTTCCTCTCTTTCTTACTTTCTCTATTCCCCTGCAGCTCCATTGCAACTCACTAATAGTGGAAGAATAGTTAATGCATGCATTCTGGGATGCCCACACTCCCTCCACCTCCTTTTTTTTCTCTGCAGAAGGCTGCCCATGCTTACCGTACCGCTCAAGCTTCACTCTTCCAGCTCCTCCTTTTTTTGTTTTTGCAGCAGCAGTAGTCATGTTAAGGAAGAGGAGAAGGCATATCAAAGAGGTGGGGTCATGTGACCAACACCAGAGTAAGTGTGAGCTGACAGTGGTAATTACTGATGTCTGTAAAAGCCACTCCTGGGGCCTGAGCTCAGAACTCAAGCCTGGCTGTGGTCACAGGCCATGTGCTCACCATTTCAGCCCACAATACCCACACACAATCTGTTGTCCCTGAACATCAAGGTCGCTCTCTCTCTCTCTCTCTCTCTCTCTCTCTCTCTCTCTCTCTCTCTCTCTCTCTCTCTCATTCTCTCTCCACACACACAAACACACACAAACAGTGTGTCTCTTAGGGCAATGCAGAACCCAGTAGCTGGGTATCTTGTTAATCTGCCCTGACGCATGACTCAGCCTAAAAAAATGAAAACAAAGCAATTCATTGCTTCTGCAGATGATGATTGGGTAAAAGTTCATTGTTGAGGTCGTCACTGTCTGTCATTTTCACCTCTGGGCAACTTTTTCCTTTTGGTTTGTATCATCGAAGCCAGCGTTGTTTACTCAAATCTATAGTTAACACACCCGAGGTTGAAGACAAGCTTTGAAACCCAGTGCACGTCCAGGGTAGATGGTGTGAGCATGGCGATTAAGACTACTGAAGTGCTTATCATTAGTGAAGGTCCAGGTCAATCTCGCAAATTGCCCAAGCAGCATGTAATTCAGAGGCTTACATCGTGTTGTCCAATTTACGTTGCTCTGTCTATAAGATTCTGCCCACTCCACTTATGCTGCAGTATGACCACAGCTTGCTTTATGACAAATCCCTGGTTTATTTCGGGTGATTCCTGAGGGAACGTAGGAGGGAGTAGGTAATTAAAGGAGCTCACTACTCCTTTGGAATGTTTGTGGGTAAATCGGGTGAGCAGCAACAGATAATGTAGATAATTATCTGACACTACCAAGCACATCAGGATGCCAGATGCAAGCAGAGAGAGGGGGAGAGAGAGAGAGAGAGAGAGAGAGAGAGAGAGACTGATCTGGTCTTTTCTTACATAAGATCTGCTTACTGAAGCTAAACCTTCAGCTACGTGACCTGATCACCTTAGGAGATGAACTTAACCAGGCCAGCTTTGCATATTCCGTGTCCTTTTGCGTTGGCAGTATTGTCACAAACCGCAAGTTGACTGCATGTTCAGGATGCACTGACGTATTCAAGGGAGCCATGCCAGATATTGAACAGTTGTCCAGAAATCGATTATATAAAGATCCGTAGCCTAAAATGAAAAACAGAGCAGTTGTCTCTATTTTGTACTCCTGAGGGAGACTGGGACAAGTGTGTGTGTGTGTGTGTGTGTGTGTGTGTGTGTGTGTGTGTGTGTGTGTGTGTGTGTGTGTGTGTGTGTGTGTGTGTGTGTGTATCTGTAAGCTCACAATAGCTCCAATAGAGCGGAGGTGTTATTCCTGCTAGCTTCAGGAGTACGTAACTGTACACTGCGGCAGCTGGAGTCACTGACCTCTCTACACCATGCAAGGGACACAGATAGAAAAGTAGAAAGCGCACATAGGGAGAGAGAGAGAAAGAGACACAGAGATGTGGAGAGAGAGAGGGAGAGAGGGGGAAGTTGAAGGATAACATGTGTGTGTGTGAGAGAGAGAGAGAGAGAGAGAGAGAGAGAGACTCTCATGGTGGGGTTGTAGGGGACATTGTGGCCTCGACTATGGCAGAACAATAGAGGCAGGGTGATTAAGCATCGCTCACTCCAGTGCCTTCTCAGGCCGTCAGTCTTGGTGTGCAGCACCTAACAGGAGATTTATGCCAGACTGACGGGCACTGAGCTGACGGCTGCTTGTATATCCAGCGATTTTTAGCAGCTGTCTAGCTCTCCATCGTCTCTGAGCTGGGACTCTGTATCACCTGCCACCGCCAAATGGTCACACTTTGCTACGCCATCGTCTGCCTCCAAGCATGTTGGCAACGCCAATCCGGCGGTCCCTGCATGACAGTTTTCCTCTACATCTATACAGTTTATGTTTGCTTGAACGAGCTGCACGGCGTGGCCACCCAGCGCTGCTGTTTTCCTGCCCATCTGTGCCCATTTCATTTTTAGCTCTGTCTATTCATTTAATAAGCTTTATTACATCAGCCTGATGCCATGCTGTAAACTGCCTGCCACTGGCTGTGCATCCATCTTCGTTCTACAACGTTAATTCGACACCGATGTATGTGGAATGACCTCCCCCTGCTAGAATGATTGCTAGTGATTTGTCAGTCCACATGCTTCCAGACGCAGTCATGTGACTCGCCGGGATCCAATTAGCAGCTTCCCCGCTTATCTCCAAACTGCTGCTGCAGAGTCATTTAGATACCTGACGGTGAACTGCCTAATGGCACGTTGCTTCCTACATCCTGTTTACAAGTCTAAAAATATTTGTATTTCTCTGTGGCCCGAACATTCCTTGCCATTAATTAGTAAACTTAAGCACACAAGAGCATTAGATTTAGCATCTCAGCTAAACAAATTCTCAGCAGGGAAGAGATTTGGTCTGAACTGCGAGCTTAGAGACCTTTCAGAATCGGTGAACATAAATCATTCTCTTCTTTCGAGTGCACTCCGGGAGGAGTATTTAATCGTGGGCCACACTTTGAAGGCAGCATGTAGGCTCTCCTGTGCCAGCTGTATCGCTCTGCCCCAGGCCGTCTTAGCAAGCCACACCGTCCGTGCCATCTTGCATGCGCTATAGTAGGGTTCAGCCGTAGAGAGGGGTTATTGTTGCTTGGCAGTCTTTGTGTCTGGTTGGATGAAGGTGCAATTCAGTGGCTCAGAGAGCAGCTCTGCCTGCTAAGTGATATCTGATCTCCCCTAGGCTAGCAAGTGCCGCTCATCTGAGTGATAATGTGCCACTCATAGATCAGATTAGCTTCACCTGAACGTTTCCAGCTGCCTGCTAATGCCCATGACCCACAACAAGATTAAAAAGATTAAGATATATTTTAGCTTGACTCGTCTGCCGAAGCAGAGACACTCGGCCTGTAATAAGTTGCTTTGCTGTTAAGGCTCCAAACAGCTTTGTTCATAGTGTTGCACCTTGGGGCACTTCTGTGTTCTTAATCTTATATTCCCTCCACACCCTGCTGTGCTGTCGAGGTTGAGATGGATGGCATGCGTGACATTCAATAGCTGCATAAATGCAGTCTGTCAGACTCTACCAGGCACTTTAGGGGGGATGGAAAATATCTTTCCAAAGAACGATGTTGCTGGTTCCTGTGCTGATAGATCGAGAAAGTCGATACGATGTTAGTTGGAGTGGGTGGAGACAGATGCTGTTGTAGTAAAGATGGTGTTGCAGAAAAGAACCATCGGTGACTCCGATTAACATTTTAAATCAACTTTAAAGCGTCTGTTTTTTAACAGGGTTTGTTTTTTTGTTCCTACAATAGCTCTCAAAGGAGACATGAGAATTTGATCATTTAGTCACAGCAGTTCACACATTCACAAATTATTATATTAATTATTGAGTTTTTAAGGCAAGGCTGAAAGAATGAAAATGAAATGGAGAGATTTTACTGTACACACATGTCATGTTTATGAAATTTGTCATGAACCATCTTGATGTTGGGTGATGCTGAAGGCTTGAGTCCAGCTATCATGATTGCTATCAAGTCGGAGGATTTAAAGGCCTGTCAGAAAAACGTCTGCAACTTTAAGAATACAAACAATAAATTGCTTTGTATCTCATAACACGTTTCCGTTTCACCCTATTTTTCACCTTGTTTGAACCTCATATGAACAATGTTGTCTAACCTCATGGCAGAAAACAGAACATTCTTCTTACATGCATCTTTATTTACAGTCCTGGCTTCAGTTCTGAAAGCATGAGCATGAGCATGTCTGAGCATGTCAATAGAGAAATAATCAAAATCAAAAAAAGATACTGACTAAATGATAAATATCACAGGCAACTACAGTTGACTTGTTTACCAGCTTCCTGTATTATATTCTTGTGTAGAAAACACATCTTACATGTTGCACCAGACATCATATGCACAAATCAATCATCAGTCAAAATGTCAATGTCATAATACATACAATCTTACATAGTAACATAACGGCTACTCAGTTATTTCATTAGTAGTTCATTTCACATGAAAGATGACAATATATCAAGTTATGGACTATGGACGTGGCAGTTGAAACTGGAAAGGACAAATTACAAAAAAAGTGCCAAATCCATTAAATCAGGCCACCATATCAATGATAAAATAACTTTTTAAAAAAGCTCAAATGTCCCAACGGCCATCCTGCTAGGCCATGAAAAATTACAGTAGTAAATTGTGATTGACTGAAGAACTTATGAAGGATTCATGGAGTAAAACAGTTACAGAGCAAGATGCTCTCCTGAATAAAAGAGTAGACGTGCCATGGATTGCCATTAAGAGCAGAACTGCCCATTCTGATCTGTGTGTTTAGAACAAGTAGTTACAGCCTCGGGAAATGGATCGCCAGATTTTCTAAAAAGTGCACAAAAAGCTCTTATTGAATCCTGGGATAAAGCATTATGGACTGATGAGATGAAGATTAACCTGTACCTGCTGGATAAAAAGAGGAAAGTGTGAAGAAAAACGGATGCTCATGATCCGAATCACAGCGCCTCATCAAGACACGGTGACACGGTCGTGTTCGGCTGCTTCGCCGCCTCGCTGACTCACTCACTGACTCGCTCGCTGTCTGTATTAATGACTTGATTGCAGACAGCAGGATGAATTCTGAAATGTACCGAAAACTCAGTTCTGAGTATCAGTTAAACTAGCACTACTTCCTGATTAATCGAAAAAGTCCATATGAAAAATACCAATTTCTAAATTGAGACATCTTAGACTGGTGAAGGTCAAGGTAAATTACTACGTCTGCACCAAGAGGTCGATTTAAGACACACCCGATTTGAGACACTACTCTCTCTGTTGCACGTATAGAGTAAAGTTAAATAGCTTGTCTCGGCTCTAATTTGTCGGCCTGCCGAAAAACAAACAAGTTAGCGTGAGGACAGCTAAATAATGTAGATGGATGGTTGGTTCTTTATTTTCGAAATTAAATATGTAACAGGGAAACACATCATTGTGTCCCAGACAAGTTTTATACCCTTCCCTAATTTGATACACACTCAACTACCACTTGAACAGGAACACCAGTACACTTGAGGATTCATGCATTTATCCAATTAGCCAATCAGCAGTGCAGGCCATAAAACTAGGCAGATTCACGTCAAGGGCTTTTGGTTACCGTTCACTTCAAAGATCAGATTGGTGTCTGAAAAAAAGTCTCAGCAACTTTCAGTATTCTTCACTTTGAATGTTTAGCTTCAGATTCTTGTTTTCCAGTGACAGGACTAGAACCCGACGTGGTCTTTTGCTTTTGTAGCCCGTCCTCCTGGGGATTTGATATTCTGTGCAATTCTGAGATGCTTTTCTAGTCATCATGGATGTAAACAGTGCTCACTTGAGCTACTGAGATAGGCTGTGTATTTTTTTATTCTGTGTAAAGTCTAGAGATTGTGGTGCCTAATACCTAGATAACATTAGCCACGTTTCAGTGTAGATAATATGAGCAGTGTACGATTCGTATGTATCGGCTCTATTTGTTCCCAAGCACATTTACATTTTCCGGCATTTGGCAGACGCCCGTATCAAGATCAGCTTACATTTTATCTCATTTTATACAACTGAGCAAATGAGGTTTAAGGGCCTTGCTCAGGGGCCCAGCATTGTCTGCTTAGTGGACCTCGGACTCAAACCCACAACCTTTTAATTAATAGTCTAACATCTTAACCTCTAGGCTACCATATCCAAGTAACAGACTTCCATGTTGTTTACTGATAGGATCTACGAGTAGAGTTAGGTTAGTTGTGTCATTTTTTAATAGTTTGTGTTTAAATTTGAAATATTAGTGTATCTGTCTACAGCATAAGCTATCAGTCGTCATTCATGTTGGTTGAATGTGTGTGAGGATATACTGTGGCATGAGTGTGTTTGTGGCTACATATTTTAAAACAAATGCCATTGCCCAAAACTAATAAGCACTTCTAATAAAAAGGTTCTATCTTTTAAACCGTACATGACTCTTGATGCTTTGCTTAGACTTGTTTTATTTATTTATTTATTTCTTGTTTGTCTATTGAATCCATAGCATGATGGGATATGGTATCCAGTATCGACCGTTGGAAACAGAATGAAAGACACGTTCGAGGTCTGTGTTTTTTTTTCTGTGCTCATAACCTGTACTATGTTTCCTCTATCTTTACTTTTACTACAGAGAGCCCACAGTGCATGCACTGGATAAACTCCAGACATTACACAGAGACCTTCTTTATTTCTGTTCCACTTTCTTTCTGTCTTTCTTTTACTGTCTGATTTTACGGCCTTTACCGTGCTTTCTGCTTCGTATCGTTGTGTCCCGCTTTCAAGCGTTTATACATTTTTTTTTTTTCTTACTTTCAAAGTGTGTAAGTGAGTTTGTAAAACCTCCTGACTGCTGTGAAGCACTCAATACTGTATATAAATATATATTCAGTGCTTTGCATAATTATTGACACCTTTTATGAAAACAGTTAGTAATTCGCAGTAGTTTGTGTATGTACTACTGTAAATAAGACACAACACTTACAGTATATAACACATCCAATAATAATAACACACAAAATGATGTGGTGCCCTGAGGCGTGTGCCTGGGTGATTTGGGGGTAACAAGAAACCATAACTATGGTATCCTGAAGACTTCTCTGTGGCTGTTTTGTGGAAGTCCTGACATTCGAGACTCCTTCATAAATGACGTCTAAAAAAAAGTGTGTTCATTTTTTTAATTTATTTATTTATTTTTGAAGAAGAAGAGGAAGAAGAAACATTTGGGATAGGCCTGTGTATGGTGATGTGTCACTGAGTTACCATGGCAACAGTCCCCAGTAAATGTGCAAACTCATTACTGCTGGTTTCCAACAAAATACATTTATGCAAATCAAAGCAAGACAACAGTTTACCCCCAATGAACATAACTGAACTTCAGAACATGCCGGCTGATGCGATCTTCTACATTAACACCATTTTTATAGCACCTAGCATAGCTGAGACTGTTGTTGAAACGTGGCAGTTAAGCTGCTCTGGTGGAAAGGGCCTGGAGTGGCAGGGCAATGTACGGGCAGATACAGGCAGATACCATGCCTGGCTTACACAGAAAGCATGTTATAATCCTAAATAGACTAGGTTATGAGAACATAAAAAATACAATTAAAAGCGTGTCTTAAAAGAATGTAAATTATTAAATGAGAGCATGAGGGCAGGCAAACTGAGCATGCAGCAAGTGTGGTCATTACAAACAATCTCAGGGTGTTGTGAACTGTATGTCCACAAATGTATGATGAGCATAAAGCATTGAAGCAGAGTATGCAGAGGAACCATCTGGTGTGAGAGCAGTTCAGTTCTGCGAGCACTGAGCTCCGACACATGTGCGCCTCCTTCCTCCAAAGTCTACACTTCGCTACTGAATGAAGATCTGTGGCCTAAAGCGGTATTTTTTTACATTTATAAAAAGCTATTTTTGTATTATTTTTATAATTTGTTATTATAGCTAATGTAGTAACATTTTTTTTCTAAAAAAAAAAAAAAAAAAAAAAAAAAGGCCCCAAAAAATGGGCCTCTGTTAAACGCCACATGGAAATTCTGTCACATCATAATCTGGTACAAATATTTGCCGTGATGATTAACCATGAGCGACAGAAGAACTTAATTGCTAACAGGCATATTATGTTGTTAATAAGGATGAAGTGGATTTTTGACAGGAGTATGACGTTGTGCAGTTTCCTCCCATGCAGATTTTTAAATAATAAGGTCTGTTTTTTTCTGTGGTAATATTGTTGCCATGTGTTTATTCCCCCCCACTGTTGTAACCGGCAGAGCGCTGCACTTCAGCCATACACATGTAAATATGCCCCCTGCTTAGAAGACATGAAACAGTGCTGGCAAAAGTGAAGCCTGTTGGGATGCTTAAATAATTAGACCAGAGACCTAATTCCATCAGATCTGCAAGCGACACATGTTTGAAGAGCTCTGTGGTGGTAGAGTTTGTAAGAAACAAAACCCTCAGTTTTTCAGTTTTGCTTTAACATACTAACCCCAAACTGACCCCGACCCACTTAGTCCGTATTTTTTCTTCCGATACCAGATGCTTGCGAAAGAAACAAATTACAGTCAAACGACATGTTTTTGACCGAACAAGTGAGTCATGTCTTTAGAAGCCTACTGAACCTCATATATTAAACACCGAATATAAAAGATGCAGGATGTGAAAATGTCTTCCAGTTACTGTTTCAAACCAGCAGCTGAAGTACAGTCTGAAAGTAAATCAACACTCTGGACTGGACTGGAATTGCATCAGATTTGGCAAGGTTTGTGTGGTATAATTTACTTGATTTACATGCGACAACATGCCCTCAAAAAAATACTGTAGCAAAGCGAGTGAAAAACAGGCTGTAGTTTGGGAAGACGTTTCACAGACTTTCAAATATTTTTAGTGTATTTTATTTACCTTCTCTGGTCTGATTATTGCACAAAAAATGTGAAAAATAAAATAAAAAAAACATACACCGGATTGCCATTCTACAGGAAATTCCCTGATGAAAGAGAGAGAGAGAGAGAGAGAGAGAGAGAGAGAGGAGACTGAGACTGAGACTAAGCTTAAGCTTGACTACAGTAACTCAGATAAACAGTTTTTACAACCGTGGTGACCAGAAAAGGAGCTCAACCCAGCACATGTCGACCCTTTAACAGCAGAAACCCACATGTATTTCCACTCCTGTCTTCAATAGCTTCATCCATTTGGTCCGATGAGTGAAGAGACAACATGACGAAATAGCATACTCTTATTCCCGGTGACAAATTAAAACAAACACGTCTCCTCTGTTCAGAGTCCAATGTGCTACTCACAGGTAGTAACGTTTAGCGCTGGTATGAAAGGCATGAAAGGGTAACTCTTTCCACTATTGACTCATGTCAGCTGCATTTGCAGAACTTTTTAAGCAAGAGCTGGACCATTCGATATTTCTAACTGGAATATTCCTGCTCTCTGGCTAACTTGGAATCTCACACGGCCCAACGGTCCAACCGAAACTCAGTACTCAGTCGTTCCTCCAGGATTATTTCAGATGTGAGGGAAAGACTTCATGAGACATTGATGGCTGGACGCGCTTGAAGGAAAGCGTTAACTATGTACATGAGCTAACAGACCCCAACAATCGATTTAGCTCTCTTCACTCTGATCAACAGGGGAGAGAGGAAGGACATCCTGCCCACCATGAGACACAAGGCCAATTATGGGTTCCTGACTCACAGACGGTTGCAGCAGAGCCAAGATTCACACTCGCTCGGTGCTTAGCCGAATGCTTATACTGTTGTGCCACTTCAGATTTAATGAAATGTAGTGTAGGTAGATAAAGCAGAACTCCGTGCAAATACAGTCTCACTGGGTCCACTTTATATCTTACAAAAATAGAGCCAGTATGAGGAACGCCTGTAACCTTTATCATTCATGAAATTATCCAATCAGGCAATCATGTGGCAGCAGTACAAGCATAGAATCATGCAAAGAGCTTCAGTTAGTGTTCAAACATCAGAACACAGTAACTTTAACATCACTCTTGGTAACAGATAGTCTGGTTGAATATTTCAGAAGGAAGCAGAAGCAGAGGCAGGAAAAACATTTAGATATCAGAAATTCTGCATGTAGAAACACCTTGCTGATGAGAGAGCGGTCAGAGGAGGATGGATTAGACTGGTCTGAACTGTCAGGAAGAATCAAATAACCATTTGTTACCACCATGATGATCAGGAAAGTGTTTCAGCATGCACAAAATGTTGCGAGGCAGAAGAGGCACAACAGCAGCAGATCACATTCTAATGCTGTTACTCGGGAACAAGAATCTCCTGTAAAAAAAAAAAAAAAAAAAAATTCACTCACCAATCAAACAGAATTAACAGTGTTTCATTTGCAGGAACAAAATGAACAGTTTGTTGTTGCCTCATCACATTTTACACAATGTCTTACACATATATTGGCTTCAACAAATAAAACTGTTCTTTGTTTAACAGAGTTTCTTTCTACAATCTTCTTGTTGTTGTTTTCGGCTGCTCCCTGTTCAGGGTCGCCACAGCGGATCATCTGGTCCACATATTTGATTTGGCACAGATTTTACGCCGGATGCCCTTCATGATGCAGCCCTCCTATTTTATTAGTGTCGGATTGGGACCGGCATTAAGAGTTAACCCCTCAATGGCCGGGTTAGTTCCCTGCCTGGAAATCAGGAGAGCGCAGGATTCCGACTGGTCTCGTCTTACAATACAAACCTTAAAAAAACTTAATGCTTTAATAGTGCAGACATTAAAAGGTGCTGTGAGTTGCATGTAAACAAATGTGCTCACTGTCTTTGAGGAGTGAAGCGAGTGTGATGCACATGGGAGCAGACTGAGATCACAGACGCGGGATGGCGACCTTTTTTTAATTGTTTTTCTAACATGTAATCGTGCATCACGTCTATAAAGCATATTGATTGTTACAGTCTGGGGCTCAGGAGTGAAATGGGAACCTTGCCGGCTTTAAAGGAATGATATATCGTGTCACAGCGTATCGTTACACCCCTAATAAACACAGCTATATAAAATGCTTCATGACGCGCCAGACTGGAAGTTATTAGGTCCTAGGTTACTGTTGTATTAGTAGCACAATCTGCATCAAAATACGTTCCACTCGGTTTTATATTTCGTCTGAATAAAACGATAAAGCAGCCTCCCTTTTTGACACTCATGACTGGTCCATTAAATATCTTTAATTTTGAATATTGTGTGTGAGAACTCCTGGCCTCTGGTTTGCATCGCAGCTCTTTATTCCACCTCCACACTTTTACTCTTGATCCGAATAATAGATCATTTTCATTACGTATTCAATAGACATAATGGAGATTTCCAATTATACTCCTGCTTTCTTTTAGATTTGTTATTCCCCTTTCTTTTGTTCTTTATTTTTTCCTTCCCAGAAACTATTAACTACATAAACCCTTGTTTCTGGAGGGAAGATTCTGTCCTAAAGGCTTTTTTTTTTTGTAGGTTGCTATTAAATGTCCATTTTAGTGTTGTTTGCACAAGGCACACCAGTAAGTGCCTGTTACATTTAATTCTCACACTAAAAATAGTTTTACAAGCTATTAATCGGAATAGGAGTCATAGCAAAAATACCCGATTGCTTTCAAATAAAAGGTACTGAGTATCTTCGATGCTGTGCAAATACATACATCTATAATAATGATAGATAAGTGGATGTGATGTAAATATTTAAGTATAGGCTAAGTGAGTGAACAAGAAACAGCTAACACGTTTAATTCAGTGTACAACGAATGACGACGAATCACATCGTACTCTCGCGTGTTTAAAGCTGATATAATGACACAGTGATACCTTGGTATCATCCACAAGGTAAATATCAGTTAATAACATGTCTGTAATGTATCCTGGTGGGTTGTGCTGGAAATCTAGGCACTGTGCAATGAGCCGAGGGTCTTTAAGACCAGGCTGTGGATTTTTTATTTTTTATTTTTTTTTTTGTGTGGAATGAAACAGAGCCTGAATGCATGATAGTAGCCATGATGCAAATATGTGCAAGCTAGCTAGCCTGCCAGCACAACCGCTCACTCTGGCTAAGCAGCGTTTGCCTTCAAACAGAACCTGTCAGGAAAAAACTTCTCCCTTCTCCCTGTCCACATTTTTACTCTTTCCTGCTCGGGCTGCTCGACTTTGCTTTTCATTCTTTCACAAAAGCAGCACCTGTCACCGTTCTGTCAGCAGCACACACTGCGATTAGCTAAAATCAGATCTCATAAAGGTGCGAATAAGCCTGTCACAACTTGGCTGACGATTAATTGCTGTGCAAACAGTGGAGATTAATCATGTAATTGTCTCTTAAGTGCATTTTACACCTCTCATAATTGTGAGCATATCACTTTAAGTGTATGCGAAGAGTAGCCTTCTATTGACATTGTTCTAAATAGCAAAGAAAAGAGATACCACACACAAACCGCTAAAATGAGACGCAGGCCCTTACTTGGTGGACGTGGATCTGATTCAACTCCTCCTGCAACCCGAACTCTAAGCCCTAACCTTAGTACACTGACCGAGGGGGCGGAGCCAACTCAGTTTAGATCCGGTCAGACTCCACCCCCAGGACTTTTGATTTTCTAAAAACATTCTATTTTTATATATATATATATATATATATATATATATATATATATATATATATATATATATATATTTTTTTTTTTTTACAATGTTTCATCTTATACTGTATATAACTTTAAATATAAAGATCTAAATAACTATGCAATCAAAAAGACTTAATTTGACAATTCTTTACATAAATCCAGATTCTTCCCTTTAAATACTTCCCTATCATAATGACTAATTATTCCATTATATTTGACATCTCTACCATTAGGACACGGCATTAGAAATTGTTTTACTAATTAAAATACAGATAAATATTAGGTTTCTCTCTGCTGTGAATATTGCTTATGGATTTAACGAAATTAAATCTGAAATGAAATGAAACCAATGAGCGTCATTGGACATCTACGTCTTCGGCTCCTAAAGCGCACTTAATTGTCTATTAATAAGCAATATGTATTACTTATTACCCTGATAACTGTTTATTTTCCACCATTACGGATACTTTTCCTTTCCATCTCTATAAAAACAAAAAAAATGAAAGCTGTATTCACATCTAATCGTTCTTATCTGCCATAGTTTATCACAAAGTTATTAGACTTGCAGTTTTCTTCTTCTTCTTCTTCTTCTTCTTCTTCTTTTTATGGTTATGATTTTTCCTTCCTTATTACAGACCAAACACTCATGCTATGTTTTCTTTTTCTTATGAGGATGAGTCAGATTTTCTGGATGCTTGTTAAGTGCTGGAACTCTTGGATTGAACAAAGTGAAGTTATGTAGAAAGAAACAAGTTTTCCACTTGAGTCACCTTGTATTATTACTAAAAGACATCCATATGGGAGTCTATGGGAGCACTTTGTACGATTGATCAAATTTGGCACTGGAATAGAAGACGATCTCTGATAACTAATCACCAGACTTGTGATACGTCCCTAAAGCACTCCAGCGTCACTAACAAAGCAAAATCACTGAAATGCAATTCCACTTTCTTTTGATACTTTCCTTTGATTCATGCCAAGTTCAGTAGATATCATGATTTCTTCCTTTTTTTTTCAACTTACCATTATTTTGAATTGATCCAAAAACTGTTTTTTTTTTTCTTTCTACTTGTCCAAATATCAAAGTTCAATCATGACAAATGTTCTTGAATTTTGGATCTGATATTTGTCATGTTGTCAACATGTCATGTTTAAAACACCCAGAACAATACATATCTCCTTTTCCTAAATAAAGTCACTTTTCTCTATATTAAACCCACTGAGCCTTATTTTATCCCGCGGTTCTGCTCCAGCAAGGTTAATGTCAGTTTTTTTTTTTTTACACGTGTTGTATTAGTTAGATAACACCATGTTTAACTCAATTCCTGACCAATCTGATCAAAGACGATTATAATTGTATCTGTTTTTCTAAAGATATGTCAGACTCTGTACTCTTTGTAGAGTCTCTGGTGTTGACAAGCAGAGTCTTCCTTGGAGATTGTCTGTCTTGTTTTAATACATAAAGCAGCTCTTTTCATGCTTTTGTAAATGACATATGCTTAGTCACCAAAGACTTTTGTGTTTGTGTTCAGTGGCTGTTCCACGTTTTCCCGAATACGACCTGAGCACCCGGTGTTTAAAATACCTAATGCATTGCCTCAGGGTTACAGCATACAGCACTCGGGTAAATATAGAAAACATATTTCTGAAATGCAGTATAAATAGTTTACTGGACAGGGAAATATGTATTGTAGCAAAAACAAAAAGAAAGAAATAACGTTTGATTCGGTCAAATTGTGCCCCAGAAGTTGCAATTCCACTATCGCTGTTACACAATAAAACCTAATTTAGACACAGATCACAGATCAAAGTGTGTGATAATTTGGAGAATAATGAATACCATGAGATTTAATAGAAGTCAAATAGATTAACGAAAATGAACCTGTTTGTAAATCAGACCTACTCGCAGGATTCAGTGCCTTACGCTGCTTTATTAACATTAACAAAACATATTAAACATGGACAACAACAATGACTCACGATCACACAGACAACAAGACAGGCATATATAAAGCAGTACATCAAGGTAAACAAGAAACAGGTGAGATGGCAGAAAATCAGGATAGGAAAGGGTGTGGCACAGCTCACATGGAAACAATAACAAGGTGGGCGATGAGAAAACACCCACCAGTAACTGACTACCTACTGTATATGTACATGTACATTTCTTAAGGTTAATGGCGATCAGCTGAAATAATTACGATTCCACACAAACACCACACAATTTGTACACTAGTGAGTGGGCGAGGCAGGAGTACAAGAGCGCTTCTCATTTCTTATGGATGTAGAGGTTATGGATTTGTACACTCAGAGCGTTTCACTCACATGCGTTCCCCATGTGGTTGTCTGGATTCCAGCACTGAGTTCCCACGATAGTTTGCAAAGAACCATCGTTTATATCCGAGGAGGAAACACAAGGTAAGAAGCTGTGGTCACCGTTGATCCGTATATAACGTCTGTCAGGGAGAATGTGTGGAAGCGGGTGTAACGTCTGGTTCATGAAACAACTCGGGATGCTATGTCTGAGCATTTTCAGCACAACTGACAAAATGTGTTTAGCGTCACAGTACACGTAATCTCTCTGTAAAGACGGAGACATTTTAATCCTTTTAATCCGCCAACTCCTAGTCATAAACCGTCTATTTGAAATCCTTTCTGATCACACGGAGACAAACAAAGAACCATCGTCAGTGTCCCGAGCTTTACCTCCAGCATCCTGTTAGGTTTGTCAGTCATAAAGCAAGCTAAACCATGTCTACATGACTTTTCAGTGTTAAATGTTAGCTAGTTTGCTAACACATTCATTATCAGAAACGATCTTCACTTATGGTTATAAACATCAGTGTGACGCCTTTTAACTCACACCATATCTTCATTTCATCTCATAGGCTAACACACTAACAAGTTCTCTTTGCACTGCACAGCTCCTTAGATTTTCTTCCCCTTCGTGTCTTCAAAGGACCAATTAAGAAGGTTAAAAATGTCTGTTTTAGTCTTTAATCGGACAACATGCAGCACAAGGTACAAATGTGACCAAAACAACAACAGTGTCTGAGTAAGGTTAATTAATGTGAGCTTTTTTTTTTTTTTTTTTTTTTAAATCAATGACAATTTCCTTTAAGCATAGAATAGAAAATTGAAATAAAATAATAATAAAAAAAAAAAAAACTGAAATGAAATCTATCTAAAGAAATTGCTTCAGCAATATATTAACATTTAATGTCCACTAACATTCTAATTTAGTCTTATAAATTCATTATCATCTACTTGAAAACGTTGCTGCTGGGTTTTGCTCATGGCTGGAAAAACTGTTTCTGTTAAAAGTGAATAAGGCCACAATCACAAGCTATAAATATCCTCCAAGTTATTTTTTACTCATTTCGAGCTCACACCGATTGCAGGTTTAACTGCAGAGGTTTCTGTTCTTTCTAGTACCTCACACCTTCACTCTGGTGTGATGGAGTGAACCATATAGAAATCATTCCAGTCATCATATTGTCTCACAACCCACAATAGAAAATAATTAACCGTTACAACTTCTTATCATAACACCTCTAACTTGTTTTAAAACCAGGTGATTTTAGTAAAACTTTTCTGTATCACTATGATACGATGCTTTTATCATTATTTTCATGTTTAAGGAATGGAGAAAATTCCATCCGGTGTTTTTCCAACCTTTTAACTTTCCGGTGTGTGTTGTGAACTGGTGACCAGTGTAGCCTCAGACAGGACTGTGACATGATATCGTCTTCACATCCTGCTCGAAATTCAATGTGTTGTGCATTTTGAGATGCTTTTCTGCTCACCGCAGTTGTAAAGAATGATTTATTTGCGTTACCGTATCCTTTTTTTGTCAGCTTAACCCAATTTTGTGCCACTCAAAAAAATCGATTCTTTTTTTCCTCCAAACTCTGAAGTCTGTTGTGTGTGAAAATTTCAGAAGATCAGCACTAAAATAGCCTCAGTACTGTATATAGGGTAAGGTTCTTGGTGTATTTCAGAAAGTGCTGATTTCCTGTCATTTGTTTACTTTTGAAAAAGGCGTTTGGAAAAAAAAGTGTTTGTGTGTATGCAGACAGTAATGTTGACATACTGACTGATACATTTACAGCAACCACCCACCGAGCAGGCTTGTGTATCATATAAAGGTTATTCACAAAGCTATTATATAAGGAACGTTATGTTGCGTTCGGTGACATGTAGACGAAAAAATGGAGAAATAAATCTCAACACAGTGTCGTATTTGTGTATCTCAATCAACAACAAAGCCAGGCTTGGTGTATATTATGGATGTGTTTGTTGTGTTCACGTTCAAACACAAAGCAGTGACTGGAGGAACGACAAACCTCTGAATAAAGAAGGATGAAGTTCAAAATGGTTCAACTGATGGTCAGACTGAATCCTGGGGTTGGAGGGTTAAGGATAAGGATGCACAGGGATATTAGAAAAAATAATGTGTTGCCTCTGGGAATCTAGGTTAGTGTGTGTGTGGGTGGGTGTAAGTGTGTATTATAGTTGTATAAACCTGTGTTATTCAGCAGGTATGGCTTTGTTTCACACACTACTTCACCTTCTTGTTCATCCTTTGCTGGATTTCTCCCTCATCTGCTGACTGACAGGCTGTTTCATGTTCCACACGACCACATGCAAGGAGCTGCATCGTGTCACCCTGGGATATCTCCGAGTTCAGACTTTTACTTGGCTTGACTGGAGAGACGAGCAGCAGGTGTGCTACATGGGGGTTTCCTCAAGAAATGCTCTGTGTCATGTCTGTACTAATGCTTAAAGGTATTCAAGGTTTACTTTGTGCTGTAGCAGATACATAACGAAAAGAATGTTTGTGTGTGGAAAAACATTTTCAACTTGACATCCGCCAAAAAGGAACTCATTTAATAGCACGGTCTATGTGCATTTTTCATGAGCAAAATCACATGCCTTGCCTGTTTGCCTTAATGAATATGCAACATGAGGGTTCTTGTTTACCTAACAGTGCAAAATACTGGACGGTTTCTCTGTAAACACTGCGCGGTTCCAATAGTCGGGAACCGATAAGATTAAAACTAAACACAGTTAATTTTGTATTTCATATATACAACATATGCTCTATATGTGCCCCCTTGCACTCTTTGCATTTTCACAACTGCTGTACAAGTTTTTTGCAGATTTCCCTCAACATATTTAGGCATATTTGCTTAGTATATTCTCACCGCTTGCTGACGCCTGTAACTTCATTTAGCCCCCTCTATAGCCACTTTGACTATAGCCCAAGACTGCAGGACATTTGTTGATTCTCTCAACAAATGCATGCCACCGAAGGGCAGGTATTAAAAATGTGGAATCCTATTTTTCCCATTTGGAGACAAAATGAATTTATTATTTGTATTAGTTCCTGAAATTAAGACTCAGCATCTGAAAATGAGAAAATGTGTCAAAATTATAAACCGGAGGTTTTCTGTGGAAACAGAACCAACAAAGAAAGAGGAACGAAAAACACACACCAAACATACTACATATTATTAGTAACTCAGCGGATGACATTTTTGAATTTTGTGTCTTTCTGGTAAAGTTCTGAACGCTAGTCCGGACAAGCTGAGCTGAGGCGGCACAGTGGGATCCCCGCTGCATCCTGAGCTTGGGGATATTGTGTTAGATTAAGTATTATTTTTCTACTAAGCTGAACGAACTTCAACTTCATTGCTATAGAGAGTCATTTCTGTTATTCACTGGCTGCTGAAGAGCTTTGCTCCATTTCATCAAATATTATTCTACACAATTTTACAACGATCGGACTGAAACATACTGTATTGTTTAAGCCCCTACCATTATAAATCCCCAATCACAAGGGAAGATGGGCTTTTCCCTTACACAGCGGTAATTAGGCAACCTGCATCTGTATTCATTTGCATGCTCATTCTTAGTAGATCAACTGAATTGGCTGTATCTATTAGTGGAAACAATCCCAGACAGCCTCTAATTAGCTGTCCTGTTAATAAATCTCTCACTTTAAGTGCTTGTTTTAGCAGAAAAAAATATTCCAAGTGTAAGAAGGCATCAAGATCTCTCTCAATGTCATTTCTGAGACATAAAGACTAGAGTGGACACATTTAAGGGTGATCTTTTTGTTACTGAATGATTTTCTTTGCTGTTGTGTCAGGTCAGGTTAACTAACACATTTGTACTGAAGATTTTTCCCTTCGAGGGTATTTTCCTTCCCACCGTGGATGCTTGTCATAAAGCTCGTGCAAAGATATAGGTGGAAGGCATTAGCTAACGAGAGATGAACAGATCGCTGAAAGGCAGGTGTCGTTTGGTTAGAGGGAAGACAGTTACAGAGATGTTCTCAAGGTTGAGCTGATAGAAAAAGCAAAGAGAAGAAAGAGCCTCAGTCCTACACCCAGTGAGTGAATGTGAGGCATGTTCCCAGTGCTGAAAAATAAATGAAATGTCTTTTCAGTTCATCAGGACAACAGGTATTTGCTGACAGTTTATGCTAGTTTTTTGTTTATATCTGGATGTGTGTGTGCGTGCGTGTGTGTGTGTTCGGGGGTGGCGGATGCATGTGCTGGAGCATTTTGCATGTACACCTGATAAGTATTGAGGGCCCATGTATCCATGGTGACAGCAGGCCACACACGTTGTTTGGCTGTAAAGGAAAAAGAAAGGTGGCTCAGTGACAGCCTGTGACTCGGCGAGACCCTTAACAAGCTGTCATGTTTCCTTTTGTTATGTCGTATGAGAAAAGAAAAGGGCTTTTAGCTCCATTAACTGCTACTGCATTAGCCTGGTCTCCGTTTGGCCTCTGGAACGTGAGCAGAGTTTCAGGAGGTTTATCACAGCCCTTGACTTGACCATCATCTCAGAGCTATTACACATGACTTCATCATGCAGGAGATATAACTGGGGCACAGTGAGAGAAAGAAAGAGATGTGGGTGTGTGTGTGTGTGCACATACAGCATGTGTGTGTGTGTGAGTGTGTGTGCACATATGTGTGTGTGTGTTTGTATGTTTTTATATTCTTGTAGGGACCAAATGTGTGACTGCCTTGACCTTGTGGTCAGTCTATCTCTGTATCTATCTTCTGTCTTCTTTCTTTCTTTCTTTCTTTCTTTCTTTCTTTCTTTCTTTCTTTCTTTCTTTCTTTCTTTCTTTCGTCCTTTCTTTCTTTCTTTCATCCTTTCTCTCTCCCTCCCTCCCTCAGGCCATCCCTTGTTTCCCCTGCGCTCTTAGCCCCTTCTCATGGTGACAGCCTGTAGACAGACAGACACATGGAGTTACAGACCAACATGGGGAGGAAGAGGTTTTTCAGTTTTTCTAAGAATTGGTGTTATCATGTTCCTTGTGTGTGTATGTCCTCACTGTGTATACCTGACAGTTTTGTCCTTGTGTGGAAAACATTTTGTTTTTGTTTTAGAGTTTAGGGTTATGGTTAGATTTAGATTCAGCATTAATTAGCTGTATTGATCTGTTTGTAAATAGACTTTACAAGTATATTAAGTCACGTGTTTGTGTGTAAATGTGTTTGTGAGTGTGTGTGTTTGAGTGTGTGTGTGTGTGTGTGTGTGAGAGAGAGAGAGAGAGAGAGTGTGTGTGTGTGTATCTGTGTTTGTGTGTGTGTGTGAGTGTGTGTGTGTGTGTGTGTTTGTGTGTGTGTGTTTGTGTGAGTGTGTGTGTGTTTGTCTGAGTGTGTGTTTGTGTGAGAGTGTATTTGTGTGTGCGTGTGTATGTGTATCTGTGTTTGTGTGAGTGTGTGTGTGTGTATCTGTGTTTGCCTGAGTGTGTGTGAGTGTGTTGTGTGAGTGTATTTGTGAGTGTGTGTGTATGTGTATCTGTGTTTGTGTGTGTGTGTGTTTGCCTGAGTGTGTGTGAGTGTGTTGTGTGAGAGTGTATTTGTGAGTGTGTGTGTATGTATGTGTATGTGTGTTTGTGTGAGAGTGTATTTGTGAGTGTGTGTGTGTTTGAGAGAGTGTGTGTGTGTGTGTGTATCTGTGTGTGTGTGAGTGTGTTGTGTGAGAGTGTATTTGTGAGTGTGTGTGTATGTATGTGTATGTGTGTTGTGTGAGAGTGTATTTGTGAGTGTGTGTGTATGTGTATCTGTTTTTGTGTGAGTGTGTGTGTGTGTGTGTGTGTGTGTGTATCTGTGTGTGTATCTGTGTTTGTGTGTGTGTGTGTCTGTGTGTGTATCTGTGTTTGTGTGTGTGTGTTTGCCTGAGTGTGTGTGAGTGTGTTGTGTGAGAGTGTATTTGTGAGTGTGTGTGTATGTGTCTGTGTTTGTGTGTGTGTGTATCTGTGTGTGTGTGTGTTTGCCTGAGTGTGTGTGAGTGTGTTGTGTGAGAGTGTATTTGTGAGTGTGTGTGTGTGTTTGAGAGAGTGCACTTGTGCATTCAGACTGCTTTTAGCCACACTGCAGGACAGTTAGATAGAACAGAACCGAGTCACAGTGATGGACGACAGCTCTGGAGATTAACAGCACAAAGCTCAGGCTGTATAGCAGTCTGTCTCTTCGTAACCATTCCACACAACATCCACTGCCTAAGGATGTTGTCTTTTGATATTTCTATGGTGCCCCCAGCTTCCTGAGGTTGAAGGGGGTCATAAATTAAAGCGGGCGTCCTGCGCCAGCACCCACAGACACCAGCCCTGTCCTACAGATAGAAGTCTCTATGAAAAGAGCATTTGTTTAGAAGCTGTCTCATGACTTCCATGGACAATTGAGCTAATTTATGTAGCCTATCTAAAGCATGCTGGCGCACTCTCTGTCTATTTCTGTGCACGACTCAGGGGAGGGAAATCATATGGTTTAGCTTTTGTTTATTACCACAGTCTTAGACATCCTTTTTTTTTTTTTTGTCTCTCTTAGGTTCGACTCTCACACGTCACTGGTTTTAAGCATATGTTCACAGTTAACAGTCTATTCTCTGACTTTGGAGGCACATCACACCTTCTTTGATATGCCACAACACGGCTCAAAATTCCCTAAAATATTGTCGACCGCGGCTGAAAGCTGAGAACATGGTGCTTCTGATGAAAAAGGCTCTGTCATACATTTAATTTACAAGTCCTGATTCATCACACTGAGCAGTCAAATTCACCAGGTGTGTGTGAACCCAGTTGAACAGGATTTAAGCGGTTATGTTTTTGTATGATAGACACGCTAACGTGTGTTTTTATTTTGGTTCTTCTCTGAGCATGCAGTACACCAGGCAGCCATATGCTCTCATACTCAGGCTCAGTGAATCAGATAATCATCGCATTGTTGCCTTCTATTTGACTCATTTATATTTGTTGTATAGATTTGTCACCACATGGCTTCTATATGGTTGATTGAATCGCGAGCCTAATTTATGATGTTAAGCGAGAGCTTTTTTGGCGCACGTCGGAGTAATTCGGTTTGTCTCTCAAGGACAATCGATACGGCAAGGCAGCTGATAAGCCTAGTTAAAGCTCACTTTGTCACCGGACCCTTAAGCTCCGTACCGAGAATATCTCCAATACACGGAAAGGAAGATCGATTGAAAACAGAGCGTCACGCGTGACCTCGCTCGTATTCCGCAGTCATTTGATCCATTCAATTAGCTTACTCAGAATGAACCGGTGCACTGAGAGCAGCTTTCATTTAAATACCGGAATTAAATACAGAGATAAAGTGGAAGGACTTATAGTGTGCGTGTAGTTTGACCGAGGTGTTTCATTCACTGGACCTACACTGGTTGTCTAAGATCGTCACACCTTAACATATATGGAGCTCTCCTGATCTATACAAACCTGCATTATGAAGCCATTCACTCATTCATCTTCTACTGCTTATCCGAACTACCTCGGGTCACGGGTAGCCTATCTCAGGCGTCATCGGGCATCAAGGCAGGATACACCCTGGACGGAGTGCCAACCCATCGCAGGGCACACACACACACACTCATTCACTCACACAATCACACACTACGGACAATTTTCCAGAGATGCCAATCAACCTACCATGCATGTCTTTGGACCGGGGGAGGAAACCGGAGTACCCGGAGGAAACCCCCGAGGCACAGGGAAAACATGCAAACTCCACACACACACACACACACACACACACACAAGACAGAGGCGGGAATCGAACCCCCAACCCTAGAGGTGTGAGGAGAACGTGCTAACCACTAAGCCACCGTGCCCCCCAGTATGAAGCCAGTCACAAGAAATAAAAAAAACAACAACAAAAAACACTTATAGAGCCAGAGACCTTTTTTTTTTTTTTTTAAACTTACTTTCGTTTTAAACTGCACCAAGAAACAACAAAAGACCACATCCTTATTGAACGTCAGTGTTGTCAGGAACTGTTATGAAGGGACACGGTGCTATATTTCACTCTGCAGTGACTTATTTGTTTACAATTTAATTTCCCTTTGTTGTATTATTAATAAGATTTTGGATAAGACCCAGGCAAACATTATGTATTCAAGCGTATCTCTAAGCAGTAGTTCCTCCTCATTTTCAGTCCACACGTATAAGTCCTTGTTTATTTTAAGAAATTTTTTTCCATTTCAGAATTTTTTTTTTTTTTTGCCATGTCGATATTTTTCTGTATTTCAAACTTTCTCACAACGACAATCTTGTCATATCCAGTATATCTTAGTAGTATGTGTTCCCACTTTGCTCACGTACTAACACGTATGAGTGACAGCAAATCTGATTTAAGTCAAATCTGTTCTTTCTACAGTAAGGAGTAACTAGCTAGCTACAATTTCCACACTTTGCTTGCTAGGTAACTTGTTTTGGTGCTAATGAACACGGTTGGAAATGACATGTGCCTTTTACTTTATATTATTTGTAGCATATAACTGTACTGTATATTAGTTATATATGTATATGTATAGCTTTTCTGGAGGAGGAGGACCAGCTAAGTCATGGTTTTGTAGCATGTATAGGTCCATGTTTTTGGTGTTTAGCAGTTTTCGAGTATTCCCATAATACGGAGACACCAGCTGCCTCTTAAATATGTTAAAATGATCGCCATGTATCAGGAAAAATGAGTAAAAGCTCGAGTTTGCAGGTTTGCTTCAATTATTTATTTATGTATGTTGTATTTTTTGCTGCAATTCAAACCTTAAAATTCTCTTCCATACGTGTATGTTTTTATGAAAGTGTGAAAAAGGTCAACTCTTTATTATTATTAATACACAAATTGTTATTACTGAGATGTTAATTATTACTATTACTGTAGTAATGTATGTTTTTTTTCTTTATTTGCACAAATATATACGATTAAGAAACAAAAATCCATATATTGTGCAGGGAGAGGCAAAAAACCCGAAGGGCTTATTTAAAGCCTCCACCTAAACAACAACAACAAAACTAAACTAAATATAAAATTAAAAAAGAAAGAAAAAATAATAATAATATACTTCAAAACTATATAGAGTACATAAAATACATAAAACCTCAGTGAACAAAAGCACACTGAGCACACAGAATGTGACTGTTCTGCTGTGTGCGTATCAGATATAAGTTGTTTCTTATATTGCATTTTCATGTGCAGGGAGATGGTTTTTATAAACGTTGTTTGAGGCCACGAATGTTTCTGAAATCTGATGGGGAAAAAAGATTTCAGATATATCTGTATATGGCTCGATGACTCTGAGCTAAAGGTGTACACTTTTCTGGCCAGAAACCTCTTTAAGATTTTAAACTGCAGACTTTACCTCTCTGTCCGTGTGCAACTCAGAAAACAAACGTAAGGCACCACTTATTATTTGTATTTTAGTTTAGCTTTGCCTTTATACAGTTATGCCAATTGTGAAATGTCACTCAGACAAGTTTTTTCTTTTTCTTTTGTGAAGCAGGTGGTTCATGGCCAGTTTTCTGACTTGCTAGTCTGTTTAGCGAACGCCGTATGATGCACCACGCAGAGAATGTGTACCGAGTTTATCTGTTGTAGCGAGCCGTCCTCAGCGTGCGGCCCGGATCCCTGCAAAATGCTGTTCAGGAATTTCATACCCACCAGTTGCACGTGACTCCCACACAATATGGCTGCCAGCATGGCTCTGCATGGTGGCACCTACCTCCTGCAGTGCTGCTGATTATTCTTAACCTCCCCACCCACCACGCCTGTCACTGAGCGCCGGTGAAGTAGTGGGCAGCCAGAAAAAAAAAAACCCACAAAGGCTAATACGAGTCTTAATCCTGTTTAGAGAAACAATGCGGCACGCCATTCTCAGACTTGCTCCGTCGTGCTTTAAAGGTATTAGCATTCTGCAGAAGCCTCTCAGATGCTCATTCTGCCGCCTCGCTTCCTTTCTGTTCTATTATTCCTTTCTCTCTCTCTCTCTTTCTTCACATTTCTTTTTTCCCCGAGGCTCAGAAAAGCTTCAGCGTTCCGACTCTGCCAGAGGATGTGGATTTGCACGAAGTCCCGGGAGCCTCCTGTGACCTGTGATGTCACAGCTGGAGATATAGAAGATGCAGCGAAGGAGACGCATGTGTGTGTGAGAAAGGTAAAACTGGATTAACCTCTGACGGTGGGATCTGGGTCTCAAACCCAGCGGAGTGTTCATGACCCATGCGAAGAGCATCCACCTAACTTCGGCATCAGCCTCCATGAATACCAACATTCTCTTGTCTGGCTTTGATCTGCGCCTTCCTTCACTTTGACTTTATTTCCTTTAACCCGAGGCTGAACTCAGGTGGGATTCGTGTTTGCTGCTGGGGCCAGGGCTTGCAGTAAAACATAAAACGAACACAGCAGAGACAGAAAGCAAATAATGAAGTTACGTTTCAGATTATATTTATAGAACAGGGGAAAACGATTCTATAAAAACAAACTCCATTTATAGGCTCAGGTTTCATCAGTAATCTGGTGATTTACTCTTATTTATTTCATTTAGAAGAAAACAGTGTTTTGTTTTTTTTCTTAACATTTTATAGCCTTTTTTTCATGAGGCTGTTCAAATAAAAATGAGTCCTTCGAGGTTTAGCTCTTAGTACAAAATGTTCTGCAGTAAGGATTGTACAATTTTTATTTTTATTTTTATTTTTTTAATGTTCTACACTCCTAAGGCTGATCTGCTGATCTGAGATGTTCTCAGTGCCGCACACTGTTAATAGCGATGCACCAAATCTAGTCTGATCCCAGGAAGCGATACACGTTTCATAAATACCGTAGGTTTCAGTCACGAGTATCTGCAAGCAAAGTCGGCACACTGAACCAAACGTATCGTACAGTACAGTGGGTCTTAGGATTAAGATCTAGCGAGCGAATCTGTTATACAGTCGTCTGTTATACAGTTTGTGCTGTCGTGGTGTGAGAACAAGAACCTGTGCTGGTGTGTTTGGAGTAGACAGCTGGTAGTGTACGTACTGTTTAAAAAAAAGTGCACACATTTTTTAGGTTGTGTGTCACTGTGTGTGTAATGACTGTGTCATAACAGCTTCAAACTAACACTAGTAGTGTTAGTCGCGTCAGGATCAGACGTCACGCCTATGAACCGTTGGCTGAACGTCTTATGCACATGGCACACAAATTTCGACAACAATGATCTAGGGTTGCACACCGGTCTGTTTCACATCCCTAAACATGACTCTTAACAAAACAAACTGTGATTGGTTGCTCGACATGTCAGTCATGGAGGGCAGGGGGTGGGGTTATAGGCTTGATGTGGTAGGTTAGTGGTTAAGCATCAGGTCCACCAAGCTGCCACTGCTGTGCCCCAGAGCAAGGCCCTTAACCCTCAGTTGTGCAGTTGTATATGATAAAATGTAAGTCTCGGTGAATAAGGGCGTCTACCAAATGCCGGAAATGTAAATGTAAATCAGATGCCCTCTTGGGCAGCCAGGAAATGCTGCTACGGAGTCCAGACCTTCTGCCATCAGTCTGAAGGTCTGTCTATGCGAGACTGCAGTAACAGCTACTGCTAAGTGTTGGTCTAAAAACATTTGTTTACAATGAAGGTGAGGCGAGAGGTCAAGTCCAAAAGAGCACACTGTGGTCCGGGGCTTCAAATATTTCATCGATTCAATAAACAACGTTTGTGAACTTAGGACTGTTTGAATAATATTGAGTTCCATAGAGGCATCTAAGGTGTTGTTTTAACTGAAAATATAGCAACTTACAGAGCACACAGTCATGGGTTGTTTGAAAGCTACTTAAGAGCTCTTTTAATGGCTGTATCATGGTGCGTGTCGGTCATTGCGATCTCAAGATATCGGTCACTTCACAAGTGCAGACAGTTCCCGTTTTGTTAATCCGCAGGCTCTTCATGAAAGAACATGATCACTTGTCCAGTAAGCTCTCTCTCTCTCTGTATTTTATCTCTGAGGTTTAGCTGCACGGCATTATGGGAAGAGAATACGGATAAAAAATATTCATTTATAATATACGTATTTAAACGTTTATACGTGTAATATACATGAGTAGACATTTTTCTGTCCTTTCTTTTTTCCCTCTGTTGACCCACTTATTTTTCTTCTTTGTTGGAAACAACCGTCTGTTATTAAGTGCCACACACTTCACCATCAGCCCCTCCTGAGTCATCTTTGTAAATTAAAAACACCCAGAAATATGGCAGGGAGTTAACGCATGTCGGATCTCAGCTGTAAAAAGGACGAACGGGGGTTGCCGTGGTGCGGTTTAGCGGGAATCCACAAAGAGTGTAGGGTTTTAAAAAGTTGACTGTGACATAACTTTTCAGTTGTACACCGTGTGTGTTTTACTGGTCTACGCTATACACATTAACATTGATGACCTGACCATGTTCTTACTGGAGTTTTATATAAAAATCGATTTATCAGCTTACTTTATATTCGCTATAAAGCTGTGAATTATAACTGGTAATAGTGACTTATGGAAGATGCCAAATTTTAGCAAAACAAGCCGGATTTATGGAGTTTCCAAACATTACTGAAAATAGCTCACACACACACACACACACACACACACACACACACACGCCTATAGTGTGAATTACACAGCATGCAGTGGGACTCTCGCTGCTTCCAAACAGTTTCTCCAGTAAGGCTGCGGAACTCATTTAGAATTTTAAACAGCGTTTCTTGGATAAAGATAAAGGAAATGTGCAGAATTGAATATTTATAACCTTTTAAACATTCTCTTGTTTCACGTTTGTACAAATGACACCCTTGACAGGCAGTGCAGTGATGCATTCCCAGTACTGGTGATGAGTATAAGACCGAGCATCTCTCTATTTGTACCACGTCACTTAGTTCCCGGTCTGTAATGACGTGACGCCTCCTCGAGTCACCGACACGCATGACGGAGTTCCAAATCGCCGTTGTCTCCTGCCAATTCCAAATCAGCATTAGCCAAGACTAGTGTGTGCTGTGTTACAGGGTTTATTTGTAGCCACGTCTGGACTCAGCTCGTAATGTAAGACTCGATCTCTAATGACAATACACATCTGGAGACATCGGGGAGATGTTTGGCTTTAACAACAGCTGCGAAGGCACCGCTCAAAGACTGAAAAGGTTACGAGTGTTTGTCGTAAAAATTCTATATTTCAACACAAAGATAAGCACGATCCAGCGGACGGTAAAAAGCAACAGGAAAAATAATAGTAAAAAAAATAATCTTTTTACACTATATCCATGTTTTCAGTGACAAAAAAGTGAATATATATATATATATATATATATATATATATATATATATATATATATGTGAAGGGAAAATATGGGGTCACGATTGCTTATTTTGAATTGACTGGATCACGTCTGGCCCTTTGAGATAAATCTTCTGGCCGGTTCCCGGATACCAGTGTTTATAAAGAGTGGCCAAGGAAGGCTACAGTAACTCAGATAACCACTCTGTACAACCGCGGTGAGAAGAAAAGCATAACAACGCATCGACCCTTGAGGGATAGTCTACAACAGCAGAAGAAGAGCTTTGCGCGTAAACAGTTGCATCTATTGTGTGCAGTAGTGGAAAGGGACCAGCATGAGACCACCTGAGAGCAGGAATTATTTGGGTATAGATTCATTCTCCGCACTGTGTGTGTGTGTGTGTGTGGGGTGGTACAAGTGTATCAGGTGCAGCAGTGTGATCCCAGTGCTACACCTAACACCCAAATCATATTTGTTCAGCAGCGCTGCGTCTCAGCTGATGGATGTGGAAGCGGAGGGAAGACAAACCGAGCTTATCTAAAAGGGTTAGCTCTGTCGCTCCCTATAAGAGCAGCGCTCCATATACAGTAACACTAAAACAACTTACTTTACTCATTTCTTTACAGCTAAACAATGGAAATGCAAATTCACTAATTAGGTGACTACGTATTAACCCGTATACTGCAATTAACTTTCTTTAATCATGAAAAGAACAAAGTATAATCTATACATTACAACAAAATATCATACATTAAAACAAAATAAGTAATAAAAGAAATGGAAATTGAGGGGCACGGTGGCTTAGTGGTTAGCACGTTCACCTCACACCTCCAAGGTTGGGGGTTCGATTCCCTCCTCCGCCTTGTGTGTGTGGAGTTTGCATGTTCTCCCCGTGCCTCGGGGGTTTCCTCCGGGTACTCCGGTTTCCTCCCCCAGTCCAAAGACATGCATGGTAGGTTGATTGGCATCTCTGGAAAAATTGTCCGTAGTGTGTGATTGCGTGAGTGAATGAGAGTGTGTGTGTGCCCTGCGATGGGTTGGCACTCCGTCCAGGGTGTATCTTGCCTTGATGCCCGATGGCGCCTGAGAACTTCCCCGTGACCCGAGGTAGTTTGGATAAGCGGTAGAAAATGTGTGTGAGTGAGAAATGAAAATTAATGTTTTTTATAAATACTACTTTTAGTAAAATAATAATAATAATAATAATAATAATAATAAGAAGAAGAAGAAGAAGAAGAAGAATGATAATAAAACAAAAAAGCAAAAACAGCAGCATTTTCTGGTTGTTAAACAAATGGCAACTAAATGGAAATCAAATGTGAATCTAATAATAAAAGAACTGAACTCTATAATAACATTAAATAATACAGTAAGTGAAAAACTAGTGAGAACTAAATAAATAAATTAAACTGAAATTATAAAATACTGCAAGAAACATGTCAATTCCTCATCTATACTAAACACTGTGTTATGTTGTGATGTGTTGTGATGTGTTGTGAAGATTTATGATGTGATGTGTTCTGTTGTGTTATGATGTGATGTGTTGTGTTATGTCGTGATGTGTTGTGATGTGTTGTGTTATGTTGTGATGTGTTGTGATGTGTTGTGAAGATTTATGATGTGATGTGTTCTGTTGTGTTATGATGTGATGTGTTGTGTTATGTTGTGTTATGATGTGATGTGTTGTGTTATGTTGTGATGTGTTGTGTTATGTTGTGATGTGTTGTGATGTGTTGTGAAGATTTATGATGTGATGTGTTGTGTTATGATGTGATGTGTTGTGTTATGATGTGATGTGTTGTGTTATGTTGTGATGTGTTGTGTTATGTTGTGATGTGTTATAATGTGTTGTGATGTTTTGTGTTATATTGTGATGTTGTGATGTGATGTTATGTTGTTTTATGATGTGTTGTGATGTGTTATGTTGATGTGTTATGATGTGTTGTGTTATGTTGTGATGTGTTATGATGTGTTGTGATGTGTTATGTTGATGTGTTATGATGTGTTGTGTTATGTTGTGATGTGTTATGATGTGTTGTGATGTGTTGTGTTGTGTTGTGTTATGTTGTGATGTGATGTTATGTTGTTTTATGATGTGTTGTGATGTGTTATGATGTGTTATGATGTGTTGTGTTATGTTGTGATGTGTTGTGATGTGTTATGTTGTGTTGTGTTATGTTGTGATGTGTTATGTTGTGATGTGTTGTGTTATGTTGTGATGTGTTATGATGTGTTGTTTGTTTTATGATGTGTTATGCTTATGAAGATGTTTTGGGGAGTTTCTCAGGGCAGTGCACATAGCAGTGATATGGTTGTGTAATGGCCCAGTGTAGAAGTGAGAAGCCTCTCAGGATCTTCATCTCACTGTAATTAAGAGCTCTAATAAGAAGGAAGGCCCTGATGAGGCCCATGAGTAGGATCCAGTTAACACTCCCTGAGGAACTTTACACCCACACACACACACACACACACACACACACAGTGCACAGTGATTACAGTGTATGAGCCACCCCTCCCTCTCCTCTCTCCTCTCTGATGTGATGGGCCAGCACTCTTGGGCAGACACACTCAAGTCAGGTTGAACTTCCACACTTTTCTCTAAGCCATGAATAATGCATGCTTCGCTCTACGTTTTCCTTTACCTCTGGCCGTCCTCACACTTTCCCCTTCTCTCTTCTGGGACCCTCCTTGAAACAGAGCTGTTCACTAATTAATCCTTGGGAATTCGATCGATCGTGGGTTGACTATTGGCTTACAGGTGGATTGATGGCTGGATTGATTACAGCGGAGGTGAAGAGATTATCCATTCGCCGACTGTTTCGTTATCAGCCCCGAAAAAAAAAACAAAAAAAACCCTGTGTGCTTTGCCTTCACTCGTTCTTCCTCATCAGCTCCCTGCTTGCTCCTCTTATTTTAATGAGCATTGTGAGATTCGCTCCAGCAGGGGAGTGAGCTAACCTAGCGGAGTTCCTATAAAGGCTGCGTTCCAAACCACATCAGGCTCCTACAGAGGAGCAGGAGGAGACAAAACGCTTTGTGCACCGCTCGGTTGCAGCTGAGCGGCAACAGCACATGCTGGAGGGCAGGAGAGAAAAAATAGTACCAGCGTGATGCGACTCTTTTTCCAGCATTTCTTAGAGTAAATATTTAGCTGACTGAAGGCACTTTTATACCTGAAAGCTGCAGAAAGGATTTGAGATTTATGAATTCTCACTCATTGCTTGTTGATCCTTTCCTCTCTATTGCTACATTTCTATTTCATTTCAGTTTAGCACTGGGATTCTCACAGAGAGCTTGAACAAAGGCCAGGCTTTGAATGTGTGAATGGAATGAAATTGCTCTGGTCATGTTTATTTTTCTACCTTTCATAAATTATAATCACCGTTATTAAGCTCAGAAATGAAATCACACTTAGTACAACGTTGGCAAAATAAGGAATCAAATAGTTTTATCGCACTTGAACGCAACCTTTTATCACATTATAATCCTATAATTCTTACACACACCTGAATCAAAATGAGGCCCTTAGTCACATTAATTGAATGGAAGTTATTTTCTGAATAAAAACACAATCAGATTTAAAACGAAAAGATTAGCAGAAAATCATCAAGGTGTGCTTTGGTTTATCAAGTAGTTTTTATTCCTTTTGCCTCATTTTCTCCTTTTCTCCCCAGTTTGATCATATTCCACTTTCCTACTCTCGCTTATCGCACCACAGCGACGGTGTAACGTTCGCAGAGAAAAACGCTATCAACCCTCTTCCACATCCATGAGCTCACAGATGAATAGAAGAATAAACCATAGTAGTGTATAGATGTTACAGAGAAATAGTTAACAACAGGATGGTTCGATGCAGACAATGTAATGCTGCGCTCATCTGTTACAGTGGTTTATCTCTCCTATTCGACAGCATTATTTTAATCATTAAAAAGAAAAAACAAAACTGCACCATATTTCTCTAGATACATTTGATCATATGCGTTTGCCTGACAAGTTTGTACCCGTTATCACTTATGTTGCTTTAAGTATTCTGTCTATCACCAGCCTCTTTATTTAAATTTCAATTTTATTTTATTTGTAGAGCGCTTTTAACTATGGACATTGTTCTAAATCAGCTTTAAAGAACATAAGAAATACAGTACAAAAAGTTTATTATACAAAGATTAATATTATACAGGGAGGGCACAGTGGCTTAGTGGTTAGCACGTTCACCTCACACCTCCAGGGTCAGGGTTCGATTCCCGCCTCCACCTTGTGTGTGCGGAGTTTGCATGTTCTCCCCGTGCCTTGGGGGTTTCCTCCGGGTACTCCGGTTTCCTCCCACGGTACAAAGACATGCATGGTAGGTTGATTGGCATCTCTGGAAAAATTGTCCGTAGTGTGTGAGTGCGTGAGTGAATGAGTGTGTGTGTGTGCCCTGCGATGGGTTGGCACTCCGTCCAGGGTGTATCCTGCCTTGATGCCCGATGACGCCTGAGATAGGCACAGGCTCCCCGTGACCCGAGGTAGTTCGGATAAGCGGTAGAAGATGAATGAATGAATGAATATTATACAAAAGTTCAAGATTAATATTAGAGTTATATTTAAATGTGTTTTTTTATTTATCCCCAATGATTAAGCCTGAGGTGACTGAGGTGACTGTGGCGAGGAAAAACTCCCTTAGATGGAAAAGGAAGAAAGCTTGAGAGGAACCAGACTCAAAAGGGAACGTCATCCTCATCTGGGCGACACTGGAGGGTGTGATTATAAACTGTTATAAATACCGGAGAGTTTTATGTCCTTTAATGAATAATTGTGTACTGATGAAAAGGTTGTTGTCCTCAAAAACCACATGTAGCTGGCATCTTCTCGTTGAATGAATGAAATCGTCATGAAGCAGAATCCAACTGGAGCTGGTACATCTCTAGATGCCTCAGGACCCTCACAGGGTTTTGTCTCTTCTCACTGAAGGTTTGACATGTAACGGAACACAGCTGGAGCTGTAACAATCTCTGGATGCTTCGAGATGGGGAGAAAAAGGGAATCAAGTGGAGAGTAATTGGCGTAGCTGATGTTCATAATATTAACCTATATTATATTATTCATATTTAATATGTTCTCTATTTAAAGGTAATATGACCAAAAAATTAAGTCCTGTCTTTTAAAGACTCTCCTGTGTTGAAAAACGTGGCAGTGGAGACTCCTTTATAAAAAAAAAAAAAAAAAAAAAAAAAGCTAAACAGATTTCTCATCACATGTGAAGTGTCAGCTGTACAAGTCTTACAAGTCTGTTGTAACTATAGAAAAGTAAAATAACAGAACAAGCCCATTTATATGAAACTCTCATTCCAAATCCAAAGTCATAGAAAATCAACAACGCCTTCTAACCAATCAGGATTCATCCTTCAAGAGCAGAGTGTTATAATAAATGTGAATTTTTTTAAACTTTAGTCACCGATTTATTATGGAGAGTAACATTTGAGAGAGGTTTTATTCATTTTCAAATGACAAACACAGCTTACGCTATATTCTAGCACTAATATTCAACTATACAAATATCTAATTTTGCAGGAGAGAGAGAAAGAGAGAGAGAGAGAAAGAGAGAGAGAGAGAAAGAGAGAGAGAGAGAAAGAGAGAAAGAGAGAGAGAGAGAAAGAGAGAGCGCATATATTGCTAATAATAGCAACGTTATTTATCTCAGCAACTGGGCTCCGATTAAAGTCGTAGTTTGGTGTAAACGGCTTGTCAGTAATTAGCATCTAATCACATGAGCGTATCTGTTTAATGGGGGAATGTGTGCACTTTGTTTTAGCTGGAGTGCCTCTGCAGGGATGACGGGTGCCCGTTTCATTTGGGAAGTCGAGTCTGGTATCTCAGCCTCCCTCCCTTTTTCCCTCCCAAGGTCGTTTGGTGTAGGTATGTAGGGAGGAAAGGCATAGAGAGCATCGTGTGGCTCACGATCTGCCTGTTCTTTTTTATTGTGTGTGTGTGTGTGTGTGTGTGTGTGTGCATCATCAGGTCACAGTGGAGGGCAGTTTGGCTCGCCCCTGCACAGGTGGCCAGGGCCAAGAATGGAATAATTTATGAATGTTGGGTCATTCTCTGTCCACAGCCAGGCCGAGCTCACTGGCTCAAAGCCACACACTCACTGATCAGCTGATGAGAACGGGAGAAGAACAGCACTTTATTTTACTGTTGTTGTTTTTTTTTTTTGCTATGTAGGCTGAGCTTTTTTTATGCAAGGTTTGATTAATGCCCTAACGTGCCACAGAATTGACCCTAAATAAATGCATGGCTAAATTTGTAATGGCGACATTTTCTCACACCAATTCATCCTGATATGTCGAAAAGAACCTACCGCTTCTTGCTTTTTTTTTTTTTTTTTTTTTACATTTTTTTTTATTTACAACATCAGACCTGACACACTGTAGGGTCAAAGAAATGCAGTAAAGCATTATAGCTAGTAAACACTCCAGCAGAAGGTGTTATAAAGTGTTCTGCTAGATAATAGCACTGAGACATCAAAGCACTGGCTGGATATACTTTCAACATTTTGAATCAGAGAATCGGATATCCGATTCAGTGAAACGAATCAATTTGAAAGAATCGACTGAATCAGACTTTGCTTATCTATCATTATAACACTATAGAATGTGGTATGTATAGTTGTTTCCATATGAAAAATTCATAAAGGCTGGATTTCATGCTGAGGTTAAAAGCAGAGTCTCTCGAATGGTGCGACAGAAAAGCTTTCGTCTAGTTTAAATCCCAGCAGTTGGTCATGGATGGATGGTATTATCTGACTGTCCTGTCAATCACTGCAACACAAACCAGTGGTGGGAATCTGTAAGCTCATGTATGTGCAAGAGGGCAGATAGCGCTTTTCTTTCGACTGTGTTACACCTGTGTCCTGTGATGCAGCGTGAGTTTGGAAAAGACAGAGGAAGAGTGCGATAGCCTTCACCCCGCCGCATGAAAGATGGTGTGATAGTGGCCAAGAATCAGATGGTGATCAGTTTGAGGCCCAGGAAGGATTTCCATGCAAAAGTGCCACCTTAAGTACTTTTTCCCTGTAGTTTGCTTGACATCCATCTGTCTATGTGAACCATAGTATCATCACAAGACATTAAGCAAAAAAAAAAATAAATAAAAATCATAGATTTCCATTGCAAATAAACAGTGAGATCAAACTGGTGGCAGGATCCCAGCACCGTGTCGGTAAGTCAGCAGCCAGGCAAACAGGCCATGCATCGAGTAATGATTTTCACTCTGTAAAGATGTCTGAGATGCAGGCTGACTCTGATAAACGGAATTAGCTGTCGACTGTCTTTCCTTTTCACACTTATGATGAGGAGCCGTATTGTTTGGCAGAATGAATTAAAGTTTGGCCGGATGGCTCCTCCTTCCCTCCTTTCTCTGTATCTGCTCCAGCTCAGCTCAAGCATCTTTCTGAAATTTAGCCTTTGTTCTGGCTAATGTCCTATTAATTTCATGCTCTTGCACCCACTGAAAAAAAAAAACAAAAAAAAAAACACCTTGTGTCGTTTTTTTTTCTCCTTCTCTTTCATTCATGGGGTTGCTTATTAAGGAGATTAGGTTTCATGCAGACTCACAGACTCTCCTCTTTTCTATTAGTGGAACAATTGGATATGGACTAGTACTTAGGTTTTGTTTATTTATTTTCTCATGTTTTTATAATCCATTTGGATTCGGTACATGGTCGTATCGTAAATTGGTACGTGGCATGTTCCGTCTTGATCGAATCGGTACACTGAACAACAAATCAAACGCTCGATGTTACGTGCGCTTTAGGGTTGAGAGCATTTTCAAATGACTCCCCACTGACTCATCTGATGTTTTGGTTTGCATGATATAGTTTTTTCCTCCGTTACTGAATGGCTGCTAGCTGTTGTTGCAGGCATTAACCCCCAGACCCGAGGTTTACAGAGCCGAGCATAAATCTCAGTAGAGCGCCCTGCGCCTTGGCTGAACATTTCCTTACATATGCAGCGTTTTGATTAATCGCGTATGGCATTGCTCCCGAAAGCTCCGGCTCGTCACCATCTGAGGCCATTAGTCACTGTCGCCAAATCTGAATTTACGCACTGATTGCTTGTGCTATCTCTTCACAGTGCAGCCGTGTATGTGTGTTACACAATGCATTCCTGCCTCTGGATACCGTTGGAACAGGCTTCATCCACTTGTTTACAACATGCACAGTTTACAGGTCATGTCTGTTTTAACCCAGATTCGTTTTTACCTTTTTTTTTGTTACATTTTGTTTTTTTGGACAGAATTTTGCACATCAGTATTAAAAGTTCTCTTAAAGCACACACCATACATACACAAACATGACACTATCACACATGTTAGACACTACATGACCATTATACAAAACTCTGGGAGCCAGATGTACTAAATGAAATTCAAATCAACTTCTAATTTTATTCACATACACAAACACGACACGCAGCGAAATGCTTTTTTTCACATGTCCCGTGTCCGAAAAAAAAGAGTCAAATGGAATAAAAATAAAATAGGAACGGAAAAAGATAAAACACAATTTAATCTAGATTTGTAAAGTTCGTCGCGACAAACTTTGATGTTGGCTTTGACGGTGCAAGTATTCGCAAAGGCCGGTGCTTTTTGGAGGCGAGTGGACATAAGGGTCAGTGTTACTTTTGGAGGCAAGTGGACAGAAAGCTAGGGTGCCAAAACATTTGGAGGCAAGTGGAGACGAGCATGTGACGTCATCCGAGTACTCTTGCGGAAGTTTCCCTCATTGTTCTGAGTGTTTTGATATGTCACAAGTCCATGTTGTGCTAATTTTTGATTTTGCATATTTTGGGGCGGGGCTGCAGGACAACCAGAAGGTCAGTCGGTACACCAGTTTAAAAGTTTGTTCAGAGTATCACCCTAAAGGAGCTGGCCGAGTTTGGTGTAGATAGTTCGAAAGCTTGCCAAGTTATAAATCTCCAAATTTTATAATGGGAGTCTATGGGAAAAAAGGCCACTTTGAGACCCGGTACTGGAAGTACTGGTATTTGGTACTGTATTGCTTAGAAAAGTAATGGCAACAAACTTCAGACCAGGGTCTACAACATATCCGAATTTGGTCCATGTGGCTCGAAAGCCCTAGGAGGAGTTACTCTTGATATATTTTTGTCTAAGCTTAAATATGAAAACAGAATGTTGGCTTCTACAAAGCGACATAAAAATGGGACAAATGGAATTTAATGCTAGAAAGAATGCAAAGGAAAATAAAATGGAACTAGATTTGTAAAGTTCGTCGCGACAAACTTTGATGTTGGCTTTGACGAGGTAAGTATTCGCAAAGGCCGGTGCTTTTTGGAGGCAAGTGGACATAAGGGTCAGTGTTACTTTTGGAGGCAAGTGGGCAGAAAGATAGGGTGCCAAAACATTTGGAGGGAAGTGGAGACCAGCATGTGAAATCATCAGAATACACGTGAGGAAGTTCCCCTCATTGTGCTGAGTGTTTTGATATGTCACATGTCAATGTTGTGCAAAATTTTTTGATTTTGCATATTTGGGGGCGGGTCTGCGGCACAACCCAAAGGCCAGTCGGTACACCAATTTAAAACTTTGTTCAGAGTATCACCCTAAAGGAGCTGGCCGAGTTTGGTGTAGATAGTTCGAAAGCTTGCTGAGTTAGAAACCTCAGTTATAAAAGTTATAAAATTTTATGATGGGAGTCTATGGGAAAAAAGGCCACTTTGAGACCCGGTACCGGAAGTACCGGTACTCGGATCGCTTAGAAAAGTAATAGCAACAAACATCAGACCAGCGTCTACTACATATCTGAATTTGGTGCATGCGGCTCGAAAGCGCTAGGCCGCATTAAATTTTATACATTTTTGTCTAAGCTGAAATAGGAAAACAGAATGTTGGCTTCTACAAAGCCGACATAATTAGATGTTTGCACGAGTTCAGTTGCAGTTCAGCAGCCGGAAATCTTGAATGAATGAATGAATGGATGGATGGATGGATAAAGGAATGGATAAAGGAATGCAGACATCAGCTGTTACAGGAAAATGATATAGAGCTGAATTAAACCCTTTCTATATGAAGTACAAAAATATCACATCACACTTGACATTTCTACAGAACACGGTTATTAATGTTTTTTTTTTAAAGCTGAAAATAATCACTAAAACTTAGGAACTATTAAATGTTTTGTTTAAATTGACTTTGATGACACTTTTATTTGATTAAAACGTGTCTGATTTAAATAATAACACTGAAAAAGGCACAAATAATGAAAAAAATGTACCGTATTTCAATTTTAGAGATGAACGAGTGCGTAAAGATCGAGGTGCTTTTAATCAGTTGGATTTAGTTTTGTAATTATTAAAAACATTATAAAAGATGACATTATGATACCAGTGGTTACTTATATAAGCATAGCGTCGCTGTCGGGCGGAAACCTCTTTTGTCCAAATTTGGTCAATTTCATATTTTTTCACATATCGATGCTATTGGTCAGTCCCCACGTGGGTCTGTTATTTTTACAAGTTATTAACCAATCTAAAGTCTTGAAAATAGCTTGAGCGCAAATCTCATAACTCCATTGGACACTTCAACTGTCCACCTCTTCTTCACTCTGTGGGAGAGCTTCGCGGCATATTTCTCCTCAAGAAGAGTCGCAACGAATCAACACGACTTCTGAGGTAAATGTCTTCAAAACACTGGGCTCAAAGAAAAAAAAAATCTTGACCCCCACTAGTTCTGGTGCTCGTCTGAGGACAGGAATTTAGCACAAGACAATCCACTGCAACGCGGACTAAACCCTGTGCACTGCAGATAAGGTACGGCGTTTTTTTCATTTCCTGAAAAATAACGGTTTTGGAGATTTTTCAGGATTCCGCCCGACAGCGACGATATTGTGACATAATTTATCATGACATGCTGGTTATAATAATAATAAACTTTATTTTTGTATAGCGCCTTTAAAAGTAGCTTCTCAAAGCGCTTGACATAAAAGATGAAATTAAAAGATACACATAATAGTACAGACACTAAAACTAATCATGCCAATAAATAACAAACAAAGAAATCACATAAAAGTTACCCTAAAAAGAAAGTTTTAAGGTGGGAGGAAATTCTAAATTCCTAATCTCTGAGGGCAGGGAATTCCACAATTTGGGAGCCAAAGAAGAAAAAGCCCGTCAAAAAATCACCCATAGTTTTTAGCCGTGTTATGTCATCGTGTTGCTCAGTCACGGCACTTTGTCAGAGGTTCACGGTTTGTTGTTTCTCAACATCATGACCCACATTTCATTTATCGCTTCACGAGAGACAAACCGAAAGGCCGGTGTGGCTGCGTGTAGAGCTGTTAAAACATAAGAGATAACAGGAACTAACTTGTTCAGCAAATGTCTATAAAAATATACAAACAGTTAATATAGTAGATCTAAAGTATAGCACGTCGTTTCTTTTTTTTAAAATTGTGCATGGTAGGTTGATTGGCATCTCTGGAAAATTGTCTGTAGTGTGTGATTGCGTGAGTGAATGAGAGTGTGTGTGTGTGTCCTGCGATGGGTTGGCACTCCGTCCAGGGTGTATCCTGCCTTGATGCCCGATCACGCCTGAGATAGGCACAGGCTCCCCGTGACCCGAGGTAGTTCGGATAAGCGGTAGAAGATGAGTGAGTGAATGAATGAATGTTCAAATTGTTGTGATATATAAGAGGAATAAAGCAGCCTGAGATGTGCTGTTAGAAGAACATGAATCAACATCTCACCACCCAGTTGTGTTTTATTCCTTAATTGTTCATGCTCTCCTTAATAACTAATAGGGACTCTAATGACAAGTCTGCCATTTTAATGACCTCCACACGATTACTTACTGACAAGAGAGTCTGTCATTAAAAACACATTTATCTCTTTGATAATCTCTCATTTCTTCTTTAGTCCTGACCCCTTTAGCGGCTTTGTGGTTGATCATTTTCATTATTTCGCACTTTTATTCGCGCGCGTGATGGATTTAGTAAATTAAAGTCAGACGCTTTCCGAGCACTTTTCTCAGACGGATCAAGGTGCGTTAGCGCTGCGGTTCCTCATCATTTTCATGATGGTAAAAATAATATTATGTTTTGAAAGCTGTGCTCACTGCTGCATTAAGAATAATTTATAATCTCGGATTCGTTTTTTTGACATGAGTCACGACCACACCCGGAGTTTCGGCTTGAATATTTTTTGTTTTTGTGCCCGGATATCTGTTTTTATCCAATTTGTTCATTTAAGTAAGTGTGAGTGTAAATGCCTAGCCAGCACGGTCAGCTTTATTCCCCAGGCCTCTTGGCTATGTGTTGTGTGTGTCAGTGGATGGCTCTGGCCGTGAGATGGTCTGCATCAGCACATTTGTATCTTTAGTGCCTGGTAAGATTGCTCTCCTGGGCAATGTCCACTTCTCATTCATCTCCCACAGCCTCTGGGCTGATCTTCCACCTCCAAACTCATAGACAAGATCGAGGGGGAGCTGGACGCTATCTGATTGGCTTGGCCTGAAGATAGGAGCTTAAGAGCTCAGATTAAAATTATTGGCCTATTGAAATAAATGAATATTTTCTCAGTGAAGGGGGTGTGGTCTCTATACCAGCTTGATCCTGTGTAGTAATAGTATGTCAGTGCTGAAGAGGCGTAGCTGTTCTACATGGCAGTTCCACTAAAGGATAATTCATCAGTGCCTCTGTACCTGCTAGATCGCATACAGAAATGATTTCTCACTGAGTTTAATCACAGTTTAGGTTTTTTTATTGTTTTTTTTTTTTATGTAGCTGCTAGGTCCAGTGAAAATAAGTTCTTAGACCTTGACAAGTCCAGGCTTGAGCTTTCTGCTTGGAAGATCATGAGTCAAGTCAAGAAGAGGCGTGTCCTGTGACTGTGAGTCTTATAGCAAGAAGAGGCGTGTCCTGTGACTGCGAGTCTTATAGCAAGAAGAGGCGTGTCCTGTGACTGCGAGTCTTATAGCAAGAAGAGGCGTGTCCTGTGACTGCGAGTCTTATAGCAAGAAGAGGCGTGTCCTGTGACTGCGAGTCTTATAGCAAGAAGAGGCGTGTCCTGTGACTGCGAGTCTTATAGCAAGAAGAGGCGTGTCCTGTGACTGCGAGTCTTATAGCAAGAAGAGGCGTGTCCTGTGACTGCGAGTCTTATAGCAAGAAGAGGCGTGTCCTGTGACTGTCAGTCTTATAGCAAGAAGAGGCGTGTCCTGTGACTGTCAGTCTTATAGCAAGAAGAGGCGTGTCCTGTGACTGTCAGTCTTATAGCCAGAAGAGGCGTGTCCTGTGACTGTGAGTCTTATAGCAAGAAGAGGTGTGTCCTGTGACTGTCAGTCTTATAGCCAGAAGAGGCGTGTCCTGTGACTGTCAGTCTTATAGCAAGAAGAGGCGTGTCCTGTGACTGTCAGCCTTATAGCAAGAAGAGGCGTGTCCTGTGACTGTCAGTCTTATAGCAAGAAGAGGCGTGTCCTGTGACTGTGAGTCTTATAGCAAGAAGAGGCGTGTCCTGTGACTGTGAGTCTTATAGCAAGAAGAGGTGTGTCCTGTGACTGTCAGTCTTATAGCCAGAAGAGGCGTGTCCTGTGACTGTGAGTCTTATAGCAAGAAGAGGCGTGTCCTGTGACTGTCAGTCTTATAGCCAGAAGAGGCGTGTCCTGTGACTGTGAGTCTTATAGCAAGAAGAGGCGTGTCCTGTGACTGTGAGTCTTATAGCAAGAAGAGGCGTGTCCTGTGACTGTGAGTCTTATAGCAAGAAGAGGCGTGTCCTGTGACTGTGAGTCTTATAGCAAGAAGAGGCGTGTCCTGTGACTGTGAGTCTTATAGCAAGAAGAGGCGTGTCCTGTGACTGTGAGTCTTATAGCAAGAAGAGGCGTGTCCTGTGACTGTGAGTCTTATAGCAAGAAGAGGTGTGTCCTGTGACTGTGAGTCTTATAGCAAGAAGAGGCGTGTCCTGTGACTGTCAGTCTTATAGCAAGAAGAGGCGTGTCCTGTGACTGTCAGCCTTATAGCAAGAAGAGGCGTGTCCTGTGACTGTGAGTCTTATAGCAAGAAGAGGCGTGTCCTGTGACTGTGAGTCTTATAGCAAGAAGAGGCGTGTCCTGTGACTGTGAGTCTTATAGCAAGAAGAGGCGTGTCCTGTGACTGTCAGTCTTATAGCAAGAAGAGGCGTGTCCTGTGACTGTGAGTCTTATAGCAAGAAGAGGCGTGTCCTGTGACTGTGAGTCTTATAGCAAGAAGAGGCGTGTCCTGTGACTGTGAGTCTTATAGCAAGAAGAGGCGTGTCCTGTGACTGTGAGTCTTATAGCAAGAAGAGGCGTGTCCTGTGACTGTGAGTCTTATAGCAAGAAGAGGCGTGTCCTGTGACTGTCAGTCTTATAGCAAGAAGAGGCGTGTCCTGTGACTGTCAGTCTTATAGCAAGAAGAGGCGTGTCCTGTGACTGTCAGTCTTATAGCAAGAAGAGGCGTGTCCTGTGACTGTGAGTCTTATAGCAAGAAGAGGCGTGTCCTGTGACTGTGAGTCTTATAGCAAGAAGAGGCGTGTCCTGTGACTGTGAGTCTTATAGCAAGAAGAGGCGTGTCCTGTGACTGTGAGTCTTATAGCAAGAAGAGGCGTGTCCTGTGACTGTGAGTCTTATAGCAAGAAGAGGCGTGTCCTGTGACTGTGAGTCTTATAGCAAGAAGAGGCGTGTCCTGTGACTGTGAGTCTTATAGCAAGAAGAGGCGTGTCCTGTGACTGTCAGCCTTATAGCAAGAAGAGGCGTGTCCTGTGACTGTCAGCCTTATAGCAAGAAGAGGCGTGTCCTGTGACTGTCAGTCTTATAGCAAGAAGAGGCGTGTCCTGTGACTGTGAGTCTTATAGCAAGAAGAGGCGTGTCCTGTGACTGTGAGTCTTATAGCAAGAAGAGGTGTGTTCTGTGACTGTCAGTCTTATAGCAAGAAGAGGCGTGTCCTGTGACTGTGAGTCTTATAGCAAGAAGAGGCGTGTCCTGTGACTGTCAGCCTTATAGCAAGAAGAGGCGTGTCCTGTGACTGTGAGTCTTATAGCAAGAAGAGGCGTGTCCTGTGATTGTGAGTCTTATAGCAAGAAGAGGCGTGTCCTGTGACTGTGAGTCTTATAGCAAGAAGAGGTGTGTCCTGTGACTGTCAGTCTTATAGCCAGAAGAGGCGTGTCCTGTGACTGTGAGTCTTATAGCAAGAAGAGGCGTGTCCTGTGCCAGTCAGTCTTATAGCCAGAAGAGGCGTGTCCTGTGACTGTCAGTCTTATAGCCAGAAGAGGCGTGTCCTGTGCCAGTCAGTCTTATAGCCAGAAGAGGCGTGTCCTGTGCCAGTCAGTCTTGTAGCAAGAAAGAGGTGTGGCCTGTGACTGTCAGTCTTATAGCAAAGGGCGTGGCTTGTGCAGTGCTTTTCTACATATCAGGCAAGTTAGGTAAACAGATGGGGCCGCAGTGTTCGTCTCTGTGTGTACCTGTCATTCCTAGTGAAGTAGGTGTGTCCTACATGTCCCTATGTCCTTCCAATTCTAAAAGCATTCTTTATTAAAACACTGGATCTTATTGCATCCTAACAGCTATAAAATGTATTTTAATGAATCACTGATTCAGGTGTTGAAATGCATCAAGATGCACATCATGTACTGTACACACTCCGAAAGGTTTGTTTGTGGTCTGTGTGTGTGTGTGTGTGTGTGTGTGTGTGTGTAGTGTAAGCTTTAGTGATTAGAGCTCATATACTCTAAAATCAAACAAGGCTTGATAAGGTCAAGGCAGTGTGAGGCTGTCCCTCTTACTTCACACACGTTTAATGTGGAGTTTATAAACGTTGTGTGTGTCAGGGGTTTTTTTCTGTCCTTAGACAAGGCGATATGTGTACATAAATAAACCTGCACTCCAAAGTGTTAGCCTTAGCACTTAATGCTAATGCTTTATTTCCTGTCGACATGTTGGGATTACGCATGGTTGTGTAAAATGTACCACTGCGTACTGAGAGTTGTCATAAAAGTCACAAGCAGTTCCTCTTGACCAGGGATCATATCGAGCAATTTAGCCAATGTGTGTTTTCAGGCTGACACTAAGGTCTAAGCCAGAGCCATGTGCTGGACAGAAGAGCTTATTTAAAGACCTTGCATTCACTCTGGAGAACTGTTGATCTTTCCAGGATTGATTTCCTTTACGTTCAATTTGCTGAAGGCCCGATGCGCTACACATCTGCCATCCATTGTGAGGTGTCGAGAACACATATTGATCTGATTACCATGGAATGGCTTGTTCTCAGCCATTTAAGGAAATGCTGGTGGAGACGTGTGAGAGGAATCGCTTATAGGAAACCGCATAGTTGTATAGCTGGAGATGCCCAGATATATTGGCCTACAATTGATATTGGCTGCTAAAAACGCTATGCAATTGGCCAAGTTCTGGCTGTTTAGAAACTGCTAATTGTCATCGCTGATTGTTTCAGGGCAAGACAAAGACACGTGCATTTTGCTAAACATACAAATTATTTTTTCTCTTTCTGGAGCTGCTCAGTAACGTTCCTAAAAGTGTATTTTAACCCCCAACATATTATAATTGTATGTTGGCTGCGTTTTTGGCCCATAATTCGAACGATTGGCTTGAACGATTGCTCAGCTGCTCGCATTTGCACGAGGTCCATCATTCCTTCAGAACCACACTCAAATCTTTAGCTGCCATTTATTACTTATAACAAGGGTTTCTTTTGGTCCTATTATATACAACATCCAATTAATTAAATATGCATATAGACATCAGGAAGAAAAATAACACATAAAAAGAAGATTGGTGCTCTGATAGGGAATAGTGTACAGTTAGCGAAGTTAGCTTGCTTTGCTAAACTGCCAACGAAGCTAGAACAGGTCTAAGATGAAATAATTGGATTTATATTTGAGAACGTCTTCACACACATTGGTCAATTTGCCTGAATCAGTGAATATTTGATTATCAGACTATTTGATTTGTTTTGTTTTCACACTAAAAATAAATTAAAGGTACAATTGAAGATACAAGCCTTTTTAACATACATAAAAAATCCCCACACACTGAGCCAAATCTCAATAAAGTACAAAATAATTATTTATGTAACAATTTCCAGTTTTACGAGTTTTTTCATATCCACATTATGATTCTACACATCACACACCACATGTGTGTATTTTTGTTTATCAGCTAACATTTTTCAGACTTTCCACATGGAAATATTGTCCTTTACAAAACAGACCTGAATTTTCATAGAAAGATCTGGTTTTATTTATTCACTGATGAGTCTGCTGCTTAATCCTGGTTCCATTTTCGCCGTCTGCCAGCGACAGGCAACAAATGAGAAAGCTCAGCAGGATTTGAGGAATCACACGTACAGTATCTGCTGCGTCTTGACCCTGGCGCCCTCTCGGCACTCAACGTCACACTATTTCAGACTCTGGTCTCTAGAGACCTTTACATCCTCTCAGCCTGAACACACTCCTCCATCTCCCCTGCCACATCCTCTCCACCTCCTGCCCACGCTATACACCTCCAGGGGAATATTCAGCACAAGATACACGATCAAGATTAAACTGTTTCCTCCTTTCCCCAGTGACAGATAACAGTATGACACAGCACATATTTTTAGCGTTTATTTGTTGCCAACTCTGCATTATGTTGAAAATCTCCCCAGCGTCCCACCCTTTCCCAACTGCCCCACCAACACACACTCACACACATGCACTCATACTCACACAAACATACAAATGCGTATATGCATGTACACACACACACACAGAGACACACACACCACACACACATGCACTCGTACTCACACATTCATACACATCCAAGCATGTACACACATACACATGTACAAGTACACACACACAACATGGGCTGTGATGAACACACACACCCACACCCACACTATGGGCTGTGATACACACACCTATACACACACCTACACACACACATTCACACACATACGCATATGTATTGTACACATATTTAGCATGTACACACACACATGCACACACACACTATGGGCTGTAATACACACATACCTACACACACATGCACACACATTTAGCATGTACACACACACACATGCACACACACACACGTACACATACACATGTGTATTATACACACACTCAGCATGTACATACACACATACATATACACACACACTTTGGGCTGTGATACACGCACTGTGGGCTTTGATACACACACACACCTGCACGCGCACACACTATGGGCTGTGATAGACACACACATGCACACACACGTGTATTGTACACACACATACATATACACACACTATGGGCTGTGATACACACATACACACACTGTGGGCTTTGATACACACACACACACACACACACACACACACACACATACTGTACACACACACGCAAGATGGATCTACAGTAGAAGAACCGTGCTGTATCTCTTTCTTCCCAGAGTTTGTATCTTTTCTGTACCTGCAGCAGGCCAACAGAAGCAGAAGCACTGCACCATTATATATTTCCCTCTGCCTGCTTTACATTTGTTTATTCTAGAGTTATGTTCTGCCTCTGCATCCAAGGAACTCTTAGCGTATACAGTAATTGGATCTTATGGTTATATGCTTTACCCTGTCATTACAAGCTTGACAGTTTGTCACTGACTAGGATAGCGCAGCTGCTGCTGGAAATAGAATAGGAAAATGTCAATCAAAAAAAAAAACAAACACACCTCTCTTTTCAATCCCCTCCTCCTTGTTCTGTGAATAAATGATCTTTATTATTTATTCATTCTCAGTTGCCACCAAGCCCAGTGAAGCCCCATATTTATCTATCTACAGTATCTATCCGTCCGTCCGTCTATCTATCTATCTATCTATCTATCTATCTATCTATCTATCTATCTATCTATCTATCTATCTATCTATCTATCTATCCTCTCTCTTTCTCTCTCTCTCTCTTTCTCTCTCGCTCTCTTTCTCTCTCTCCTCTCTCTCTCTCTCTCTCTCTCTCTCTCTCTTCTCTCTCTCTCTCTTTCTCTCTCGCTATCTTTCTCTCTCCTCTCTCTATCTCTTCTCTCTCTCTCTCTCTCTCTCTCTCTCTCTCTCTCTCTCTCTCTCTCTCTCATGATATTACTTACCTTATCTTTCCATTAGGAACTTTATTTCTGTCTGTTACGGCTTGTTTCATACAGCATTTCTCTGTCTTCTTTTGTCTCCATGTGCCATCTTATTCTCTCTACCTCATTCCAGGTCATATTAAAAACCTCCGTTATTTTCGGCCAGCTCTCTGAAGGAATGAGTTCCTTGCTATTGATGTAGACTTGCTTCAACACCTAATTTATAAGCTCATAATGGTAAAATTCTTCCGTAACTGCATAACCGTAGTGTTTTAACAGAGCATAAGTAATGAATAGAACACTTAGGTGTGTGCTTTTTCCACTCCGTAGACTATTACGTTCCTATAACACATTTTGGGCTGTTATATTTTTTCTGTTCCACAGATATTTGCCAATAATACCAGTTTTTTTTTTCATTCTGAAATAGTTTTTTTTTTGCACCTTTTAGAAATAAAGGTCAAATCTTCTTCTTCTTCTTTCGGCTTTTCCCTTCAGGGGTCGCCACAGCGAATCATCTCTCTCCACCTAACCCTATCTTCTGCATCCTCAACACTTACACACACTAGCTTCAAATCCTCATTAATTAAATCCATATACCTCCTCTTTGGCCTTCCTCTTTGCCTCCTGCCTGGCAGCTCCATGTCCAACATTCTCCTACCAATATACTCACTCTCCCTCCTCTGAACATGTCCAAACCATCTTAATCTTGCCTCCCTAACTTTGTCCCCCAAACGTCCAACATGGGCTGTCCCTCTGATGTACTCGTTCCTAATCCTGTCCAATCTTGTCACACCCAAAGAGAACCCAAAGAGAACCTCAACATCTTGAAATAAAGGTCAAATACAATGCATATTTTAAGTTTCATCAATAAACTAGTTGATTTTTTTTTTTTCTTTTTCATTAATAAACTAGTTGATTTTTTTTCTTTTTCATTAATAAACTAGTTGATTTTTATTTATTTTTTTGATCCTTACATACACTTCAGTGTCTGATACCAAAAGCTCATAACTATATAGGTTTGGACTGAGTTCGGTGGCAAAAAGGTTTTGTTTTAAAATGCTTTCATAAAAATAAGATAAATGCACTTCTGCCCTGAAAGTCAAGTGCATGTCTGGCTGGTTTGCACTTCTCTACCATCCCTCCATTTGACTTATTATAAGCTTTTTTTGTGATGCCACTCTGAGCGTATATCTTTTTTATCTGCATGGGAGCATCAGCAACATGTTTCTTTAGAAATAAGACCGTATTAAATAAAGCCTAATAATTACGAGAAAGAGATTATTCATTCATTCATTTTCTACCGCTTATCCGAACTACCTCGGGTCACGGGGAGCCTGTGCCTATCTCAGGCGTCATCGGGCATCAAGGCAGGATACACCCTGGATGGAGTGCCAACCCATCGCAGGGCACACACACACACTCTCATTCACTCACGCAATCACACACTACGGACAATTTTTTCCAGAGATGCCAATCAACCTACCATGCATGTCTTTGGGCAGGGGGAGGAAACCGGAGTACCCGGAGGAAACCCCCGAGGCACGGGGAGAACATGCAAACTCCACACACACAAGGCGGAGGCGGGAATCGAACCCCCAACCCTGGAGGTGTGAGGCGAACGTGCTAACCACTAAGCCACTGTGCCCCCCTAGAAAGAGATAATAAATAAATAAATAAATTAAGAGATTAAATGATGCCTTCTGACCAACCAGAATTGATCTTTCAATAGCACTGTGGTATAATAATCAGTTAATTCTGTTCTCTAATTCCATATCAGTCAAATATCAGGTATCATTAGTATCAGTTGAATTATAACAACAGCTCACACTGGCAGTACGTCGGCAAGGTGGTACAGGACAGGAAGTAAAGGTGCAACAGGGAACATCACAGGAAAAAGAAAGCTTTAATTGTCAACATGAACAGCTCCAATTCTTGGCATTCTCGCCCTGTAGAAAGAAACCTGGATTTTTAGCCCACATGATGCCTACGCATACAGAGACATTATTTTACTGCATTGTACCTTTTATTTAGACTGCAGACCACACACACACACACACACACACACACACAAACATCATTACATCATGTCTGTACAGGATCTGGAAGAAAAATGAATAGATAAGAAAATAAAGATGAAACACAATGAAATTTCAGACAAAAAAAACATTACAATATGTTTTTTCAACTCTCTACCACTGTTTTGTTCCAATGTTGCAGTGATCTTCATGTTGTTATCCATACTGTAGGTAGTAGGTGTAGGTATACATGAAGGCAACATCATGTTCTTTAATCTAAATATCTAAATTTATAATATAAAAAAGGCACAGCATGAACTAAAGCATGTGGAGCAACAAACACTCCCTGTGCTAAGAAGGGGAATTCATGACAAATCTGGATTGTGATAGCAGTTTAAGCGACTTCAACTAATGCTTCCGCAATAGCTTAGCCAACAGGTCAGGACTGTCCTCGGTGGAGCCGTTCGGTGCTCCAGCCTGATATTTTGATAAATTGATTAATAAAGAATCAGTGAAAATCTAATTTAAAATGTCTCCTTACTTCATATATTGTACTTTATATAGCTTTTATATTCTTTACGGTGCACCGTATATCAAACCAGGGGTCATTTACGATTGACTGCAGAATTTAATGTCTGCCTTTTTATCCAATGAAGTGTGTTCTCTGTGGTTGTGTGTGGGGATTCATATAGCTTGTGGTGACAGAGTTCACCCACATCCACACTAAATCCTTAAAAAAAACCTTATCTCGGCTTATATTAATGCAGGACTGTTGTGGTGTACATGTTAAAGGTGTGCATTAAGACAAAAAAGTCTCAGAAAAGAGAGTGTGATGTTTATTACAACTCCTGTACAGACGTAAATAATTGCAAACATAAATCAGGTACATCTGACTCACAGCAAAAACCTGCTTCCATTTTACACCACTGCTGTCATGCCATGTCTTCATTTATGTTTTATTCACCAGATTAGGAAATATAATATGCGAATATATGTACGGACAGATTAATAGGACTGGGCACATCACTGTAATGTCATAAAGTAATATTAATATAATATTAATATGAATAATAAACTATACATCAAGTGACATTATCTGTTCTGGCAGTTACAACTTTACCGAAGCTGAACAAAGATTTTCGCAGTGTGCTGCTGTGGGCCCACAGGCCAAAACAGTGAGCTGGCAAAGTAAAGTAAAGTCTTTGTCCTTGTGTTTAATATATTCTGTTCCTGGACTCTGAGATCAGGTTACTGTTTCACATTAACATGAAGTTCTTCATATTGTAATTACCTGCAGATTTTCAACACATTACCTGGGTTCTTTCTACCTTCCAAAATGGTGCTGGTCTAGTCTGGGTCACTGTGTAAATGAGTGTGTGTGTGTGTGTGTGAGTGTGTGTGTGTGTGTGGGTAAGTCCATTTTGCACGCTGTTTTCCTGTGACAGTCTACATTAAAAAGTTTTCCTAACTTTCCTTTCTATACATATATAGCTCTTGAATTAAACGTGTGAAACATGTCAAAACTGCATTTTTATTTATTTATTTTTATTTTTTTTTGTAAACAGTGATTGCTTCCCTAAAATAATATTGTTGTTGTCCTTCATGAGCAGGTCCCTGTAGGGTCCCCTCCCGGATGCCCTTCCTGACTCAACCCTACCGTTTTAGCCGGGTTTGGGATCGGCACTGAAAATTAGCCCCTATGTGGCCGAGTTGGTTCCTTGGCAGGCGAGAGCGCGGGATCCTGCTGCTTGGGACACCAGGGACCCCTGTTCAACTACTGTACCATAATGAAAAAAGCCTCATTTAGACTCAATGTTAACTGTATAACATTTAATCATTGGTTTTGAGTACAAGAGTGATTCTGCCCCAGCTCCCCAGTTTGACCTAGCCTATTCCCAGCCAATAGCTAACACCTCCCTATCACAAAGCAGTAAGTAAAGAAAAAACATGATTTAACCCTTGTATGTTGTTCAGGTCTGCGGGACCCATATTCATAAACATCATTAGTTTTGAAAAACTTTGCTTCCTTGTAAATTTGTTGATTTTTTCCACTCATAACTTGATTAAATTAGATTTTCTTTTTTTTATTACATTTTATTAAAAAAAAACAAAACAAAAAAAAAAAAACAAGTAGCACTTTAATGAAAAAAATGTGATGTAATAAAGATAAAGGGCAAATATTAACCATATATTCTGTTTATATTGCTTGTAATTGGGATGAAGTAAACATACTGTATGTAGAGTATTTTAACATAAAATTTTTGATTGTGTTGAATTAAAAACCTCAAAATGCAGCGGGTCGACCAGACCCACGAACACTGGCTGAGTAACAAAAATACAAACACCATACAAGGGTTAAACAGGTCTATCTATCTATCTATCTATCTATCTATCTATCTATCTATCTATCTATCTATCTATCTATCTATCATGCTCTCTATATTATAAATTAGCTCACAGATGGCAACAGTAGCATTGCTGTGATTGACAGGGGTGAGAGGATAAGGCTATCCTTCCTGCCCAGATAGCACAGCCGGGTTTGTGCTCTTGACTTCCAGCATTGTCTGGTGAACTTCTTAAATTGTTTCTCTGATCTGGACTCTGCAGCACTGCTCCTAAAACATAATACCAAAATACAATATTTTCCATGCAGTTACTATAAACCTGTGTCCTGCATATTCAGCAAGAATAATTCGTCAGTGCAGAATTACTTAGTGGCTTTTTAACCTCAGAGCTTAGAGTCTACCACAGTGTATGTCTTTTGAGAGCTTCTGGTGAAAGGGGGCAGGTGGTCCGTAAGAAGAAAAGGTCCAGTCTGGGTCACACTGCCAAACCCAAAGTAAAAAAAGAGTTTGCACTCCAGTCTGAACTCTTTGTCTTTGAACTCGTCCATCATGACACACAGGTCGGGTGAGCCGAATCATCTGGGACTGTCTGCTTTGTGCTTGCTCTCACTGACCTCTTTATGGTTAAATGGGATTTCAGTTGCTTTTCAAGCTTCACTACTGATGTTGCATCCAAAACTGGGTAACTGGAGGACATCAACAGTGAAGCTGGCTACGGTTCTGTCTTTGGTCACGGTGCTGAATGGACACGTACTTCATGTGCCAGAGCACAGATACTCGACTTTACGTCACTTGGCTGTATAACAGGACGCCACGTACATCTGCTGTTCACGCTTGGAGTCTGCTCGGGGAACGCTTTGTAAGGAGACATTTCTCTGGAAGTGTCATTTGTGGCATGTGGGTGGCTGAGGAACCCTTTGTTTTTTAATCATGCAGATTTGATTCGTCTAATTAATATGAACAGAGAAAGGAAGGAATGTCAAGCAGCCCTGCGACTGTTAATTGAAAATAAATCGACTAATCCATGTGTGATCTTTAAGTATATACTGGATGAAAAGGAGCTTCTTGTACCTCTTCAGGAGGTGTCTGTTTGCAGAGGTCCTAATTTTACATGCTTGCTGTGGAAGCATTTTTATCTCAGCACATCGCCGTGCTTTGCTTCTGGGCTGTGTTGGGTTGTTATTGCAAATCTGGCATCTTATATACCGACATATTGATTTTAGAAGAGAGGTGTGATCAGCACATTAAAGGGATTCTGCAGGTTGTTTTTTTTATCTGCTGCATTCATCTGCAATGTATGTGCAATTACCCTGGACAATAATTTAAACATACTGAGAAACGCAATCAATGGCTGCTTATGTGAATGATTTGCCTCAAAGTCAGTTCCATTTTGTTGGTGTACAGTCACATGTTTAACAGTACTCAGTGTTGAAGAGATTTCTGTAGATTTCTCTTTAGTATGTCAGAAAGCCAGAGGTGACAATGTGTCACAACCGGGATGGAAGGAGACAGACCCGTACGCAGGATAGCTTCAAATGAAGGGGGTTTAATAAATAAAGAAGACATAGACAAAAATGACGATAAATGAAACAATACAACTGACGACATTTAACAGAGACTAGACATGACGGGGTACACGCAACTAATGATCCGCACTGCATTCAGCAACGCGGCTAACTTAAATACAATTAAGACAATGACAACATTAGGAACAGGTGAAGAAACAGGGAGGAGCAGACGAAGGCGGGGCAGACACGTGACAACAACAACAGCACATGGCCAAAAGTCCGGGCTGAATCATCACACAATGGCAAGTAAAAACGTAGAGGAACTCAGCTGAGACTCTATCTTCTTTTTGATAGTGAGATTTTACAGCAAATCATTACTAAATAGTAATATATATATATATATATATATATATATATATATATATATATATATATATATATATATTTATATTATATTATATATATAAAGTAAAAAGAAATACAGCATATTCAGGATAAATATCAGTGTTTATGATTACAGTAGCAGAAGTAGCTCTATAGTGACCAAGTGAGACTATCTATCTATCTATCTATCTATCTATCTATCTATCTATCTATCTATCTATCTATCTATCTATCTACCTGTAATTAATTGAATTCTTTATCTTGTAATTACAATGTGAATTCTCATTTAACGATTATCACTTTATCATTGGTTCCTGGGCAGACTGAGTATGTTGAGGGTGGATTAGCTAGGTTTTGTGAGTGGATTATCTGGATGGATGGATGGATGGATGAATGATGAAGGGATTGATGGATTGACTGACTTTATGGATTGCCAAGGTTGGGGGTTGGTGGGTTTGAGGTTGGACAGGGGATTTTTGTGGTGTTAAAGGTGTTACTTATATGTTTTCGTTTGAATTTCTTGTGGTTTGCCATTTTCTCTTTTCTGTTTTTTTTTCTATTTTTTATTTGTATCTTTGGAGATTAATAAAAAAAAATGTATTTTAATAAAGTTGTACATGAAAAACATAAACCAAAAGAATAGGAAAAAGAAGCAAACATTTCTAGCAATATCATAAAAAACTACAGCTATTTTATATTTTGTATTTTAAAAACAATATTAATTAATTAATATAGAATATAATTATTAATTATACAATATTAATTAATTAATATAGAACATTTATGCCAGTATGACACATAAAAACATCATTATTTAAATTAAATTGATTAAATTAAATGAAACTTTACTTAATTTGCTGGATTCATTTATTGTTTTCATTTAATTTAATTTATTGAAACTTAATTTAAGTAAAACAACGCCATTTCAAACCAGCAGCTCCAAGACAGTCATTATAAAATGATTATATTGATATTAAATCATCACATCTTGCAGCACTAAGTCTCCCAAACCTTATGCATTTGTTTTCAGTGATTTTTCGAGTAGACAGGGTTTCCGTTTGTTTTCTCAGTTCCGTGAAACACACAGAAATTCTTCACCACGATAATCACATACTCTACAGACACATTAGATATTAATTATGTTAAAAGATGCCGTCCTTTGAATAGGTGGTTATATATTATTATTACCCTGGCAACGGTGCCATACAGAAGACTCGTGCCGCCATGACTACAGGAAAACACGCAGAACGGTTTGTTAGGTCTGGCTCCCCGACTCTGCTCATCATTATGCTCCATGATGAAGTGATGCATCATGCTCAAGGGCAGATAATGACCTTAATGACAAAGACTGAGCAGAAGGAGAGAGAGAGCGAGAGAAGGCACAAGGATGGTATTTGTCTCTATTTGGAATCCTAACATAGCCGTAATTAAAATGTACATTGTGTTTAACAAGGCTATATCTCTTCCGTTGCAAATGAGAAATACGCTGAGCGAACACGTGCCGGTGTTGTATGAGGTATGAAGGAAAAGTGAAGCATAACTCATGCTTTATGTGATGTTTTGTGTGTCCAAAACAACATGGCTTTTTTTTTTTTTTCTGTCGAGTGTTTATAATCCCAGAGAAAATGTAACCCACTGCTCATCTCCTGTGTTAAAAAAAGAAATTACATGGATGATATATCTGAATTGGCAAAGGACTGACTGTCATAGGAGGCAATCTGATCTAAATTGAACTACTTTTCATTCCAATTATTCTGGAAGTGTCTCATTTCCCCTCCCACCCCTTTTCTTTTGTGCAGAACAGCTGATGTTCACCCTGCAAGCTGCATGAAAGACATTAATGGTTACTAAGTCCTATGGCTCCTGCACAAAACGCAGAGCTTTCCACAGGGACGACTTTCTGTAGATACGTCACATCTGTTTCATTGTTTCCCTGAATTTCTAGACTGAGAATGCTTTAGACAACCAGTGCAAAAAAAAAAAAAATGTGGTTTTCAACAGCGTTTATCGGAAAGTTATCCCCCAAGGAGAAGACACCACAGTCGACAGACAGAAAGCTGCTTTTATCACTTTCGAGGTCTTTAAGGAAGTATTGTGCACGATTGCACTAATTAATTTTCCAGCAAATGAGAAATAAGACTCCCAATTAGTTTGATGGAGTTAATTTCTCAGGCTGTGTGAAGCTGAGTTTATTGTACAGGATTTCATTCTTATTGAAGCTGATGAGACCAGAGATGGGTCTGGAGTGCTTCTCACTTTCCGAGGGTCTTTTATACTTTTCAGCCTAAAACAGGATGCCATGATTTGTCCCTGTAAGCAAGCTTCATGTTCATGTTTAAACGACTCAGCATGCAGTAGCTGACGAATATTCTTCAGTAATTTGATGGCATTTTGCAAAACCTATGATCTACACTGTGAACTAAGACTGCATCTGTACCGTATCTTCAGACTGAGTACGAGTAGAATCAGAGACACCAGCTAAGATGTTATTCAGCTCTCTTCATGTTTCTCTGGTTTGCATATTGACTATGAGTTGTGCTCATGTGCTCATGCTCTTAGGTTCGTTCGTTATAACTTAAATAAGTTGATTTTGAACGGTTTGGTTTCCAGTTGAAGCCATAACTTGGCGACGTGTCTGATGTTTTCAGAAGGTTTATGTAATGATGTTGATGAAAATAAATTTAGCAAACCCTGGATGTACGTGTACCTCAGCACCCAGTGCTCGCTAAACCGAACTGCTCTCCTGTATAACAGTTTCTCTGCATGCTAAGTTCACTGCTCATGAGTGAGTAGCTTTTCTTGGCACTCACTTGACATACTTTTTGATACTGATCCGGTAGACACAGTTTAAATGCAATAGGATTCTTTATCAGGATTACTTTTATTCTTAGAAGAGTTTGCTCTAAGCATTGACTTGTTTGCAATAATTAATTGAGATGCATCCAGATTGTCAGTCATTTCATGTGTTTTGTTCATAGATGTGACAGCGTACAGAAGAATGACATCATTATGGGCCCTTTTTACACCTGGTCACTTCATGTGTTGTCTCTGATCCGATAGCTATCTGATTTGTTAAAACTGTTCCATTTACATTAGGCCACATAAACGCGTCTCGGCGAATCAGATATCGATCCGTTCTTTCTACTCCCACCCAAAATGGAAATATATTTTACCTTATTTCTGGGGTAATTGAAATGGAACACACTTTGGTGTATGCGGTTTTCAGAACGCAATCAAAAAGAAGGCGAAAAAACTTGTTACGACGGTTATGCTACAAAAAACAGCATTTACTGTTTGCTGCGTTTTCGCTGGCGGCAGCAGCGCATTTTAAGACCCGACGAGACGCCTGGGTGAAAGATCACCTGCGAGTGACGTACTTCTGTTTGGGAGGAGTATAGCGCTGACGTATGTGGCTTAAACAACCACATTCATTTACACCTGTCCAGTTTCATCTGAAATGCGTCCCAGACCACCTCCTGAAGTGGTTTGAATGATTTATATCCGTCTCGAAAACGTTTCGGAGGGCATTTAGACCTGGTCTTTTTACCACCGGACAGCTATCCGATCACAGAAAACGCATGAAGTGACCAGGTGTAAAAAGCCCCTTAGACTCACCTTGTATCAGATGATGGAATTTTTCTATTAATAAGGGAACATAATATTAAACATTGAATTTTTTTTTACTTCTTCTCTTCTTCTAATAAAAAGATCTAATATTCTAGATTAGAATAGATATTTTGCTGTCCATTTGATCAAACATAGAATATAGCTAATGAAAGGACTCGTGGAAGGAATACAAATGATATTTTTTGATCTATTATTACTTTGCTTTGCTGGTTTTTCTGGTGTTTATCCATAGATACTAATGAGGATTTAACATGTTATTTGCTTGCTTTCTTACAGGCCTGGGCAACAGAGGATTGTGGTAATGGCATCTATCCCTGCTGTGATGTGTCTTTGATCAGTGGAACATTGGCAGACTGTCTTTGGATGGAACAGTAGAAGAGTTAATGAAAGTCATGCGTTCCAAATGCAAACAAACCAACGACGAATGAAACCCAATTCATTGTTCATCTGAATGCGGCTTGTAGCGAACAGAACATGTGGAATCAAGTAATATTTTGAATCAGACTTGGATTTTGGAGGACTTTTCCCTAAATGTATCCTTTCATGGAAATACTGGAAATCAGGATGGAGAATAAAGTCAAACGAAACCGTTAGGTACTAGGGAGTTTTAGAATCCGAGGCCATCTATTTGTACAGTGCTATTTTCGAAAAGGCCAAATACATTAACACACCACACTGGGAATAAATTTCTCCTCTGCTGTGGAGAAACAGAACATTAAAAAAGCAGGATTAGGAGCGTGCGTCAACGATGATGGCAAGGAAGTGGAGGTGTAGTGGGAGGCGACTGCGGATCTTGGTGCTGCTGTTACTGCTGGCGGCTTCATCACTGGCACTGGAGTTTGATGGCCTGCCAGGCCAGTGGGCACGTTATGGGCGTTGGGAAGCTGGCGGTACGGGTGAACTGAGCTTTGCGATGAAGACCAACGTGAGCGAATCCGTCCTACTTTATCTGGATGATGGTGGCAACTGTGACTTCCTGGAGCTGCTGATCAGCGACGGTCGCCTGCTGTTGCGTTTTGCCTTGCACTGTGGTGAGCCTGCTACACTCCACATGGAGACACCTGTCAGCGATCAGCGCTGGCACCGAGTGCAGCTGGTGCGCAACTACCGCCACACCACGCTGACGGTGGACAGCGAGGCCAAGGTTGCTGAGGTAAAATCCAAGCGTAAGGAGATGGTTGTGGCAAGCGACCTTTTTGTGGGTGGAATTCCCCCCGATGTACGCCTTTCTGCGCTTACCTCAAGCACCGTCAAGTACGAGCCTCCATTCCGGGGCCTGATTGCCAACCTAAAGCTAGGAGAATCTGATCCTCTCCTTCTGGACAGCCAGGGTGTGAAGATTGACCTGGAGTACCTTTGCACCAAGCACAACCCCTGTAGCAATGGAGGGCACTGCTCAGTCTACCAGAGTGATGTCCTGTGTGACTGCACCAACACTGGCTACAAGGGAAAGTACTGCACTGAAGGTACGTCTGGCTAGAAATATGCACCCACATGAATATTCATGACATTTGACAAACTCCACGAAGACAGTACATGGTACAATAAAGGTTAACTGTTTGGTCCTGAAGGTACTCTACAGATTTAGAAGTTCCTTATTATTAATCATTTGGGTGAGTGTTTTCTTTATCTTTCTTTTTTTTGCTCAGCTGAAGTTCCAGTATGACTGCTGTGCAGAGACCATGTGGGAGTCCAGGCTTTTTTTGGAATAATGTTGTTAGTGAAGAGCTGCATTCTGCCCATGGCTAGGTTTACAGTTGAAACTTTCAAAAACATCATTATATTGGATTCACGACTTAGATGCATGGCTGAATACGCCATTTTGTATACACCCCTTACAAAGTGTGCTTGCGAGTTGCATATCTACATTCTGATGCTATTTCAGTTTACGAAATAAATGCTGCGTTTGGGATCACACGTCCATTTTAATGGGCGAGGGACAGACCAGGACTTCTAACACATACAAGAGATGCATAGAATTTCTTTCTTTCTTTCTTTTTTTTTTTTTTTTTTTTTTTTTACACACTTTGTTGATACTAATACTGAGCAGCCTATTAAGCATCAAGTGTGTCACAAAACATGCTCTTTAGCTACTTAGCTATGCTTATATTTTTCCCAGTTTAACCTACATGAAAAGTACACACTTGCATGTTCATGCACTTTGGCCAATAGGTTGATCCTTTACAGTATAATGGTGGATAAATGAAGTTCATTAGCTAGCTACGTTAGTTCCCTCAGAACATGTACAGCTGCAATGGAGAAAAGGCGCTCTGGAAAATCACATCAGTACAACTGTAAAATATATATTTACATCATTTAGCAGACGCCCTTATCCAGAGCGACTTACATTTTTATACAACTGAGCAATTGAGGGTAAAGGGCCTTGCTCAGGGGACCAGCAGTGGCAGCTTGGTGGACGTAGGAATCGAACTCACAACCTTCCGATTGGTAGCACAACACATTAACCACTAGGCTACCACATCCCCATGGCAGTGAAGCATGGCAGTGAAAATATGTGTGAAAATATTATTGCGCAAGCAACAATAATATCTATGATTTTCACTCACCTAGCATTTTCTGTAGACATTTATTTTAATCACGGTGTTGCTTGCTTGGTGAACAAAGTGCAGAATTGTCCATGTGTGATTCGTGCTCAGTTCTCGCTGAACTGAAGTGCTCTCACAAGCAACAGAATCTCAGCACACATTCCTTCACGTGGGAGCAATTCACAGCGCTATTTTAAACGACCTCGCTCGCCGACGCCGTTTCGTGCTTTCGGGTTGGCCGCCCCGACACTCTTTATTAAATGTACTGTTCAACTAATTGTACTGTTCACTGAGACGTTTTAGCAGGTTACTTGTGTTGTAGGAAGATGCTGTAGTTCCTTGCAGTTTGCCGATGTCCACAATGTCGCCTGTTCGATTTGTGCCGTCTGTTCGTTAACACTACAGCGTACACTAGGCTAAGATCACATCGTATCATGTGCTAATAGAGAATGTAGAAGTAAAGCATGGCATCGGCCCATTAGCAGTTTCGGAATCAACGTCTACTTAATACAAAGCATCATAAATCTGCAGAACACTGCAGACAGTTTTAAAAGCAGACACTACATTTAGTTTATTTTATGCGTATTATAGAATGTACTGTACGTCGCACATCAGCAGACCGGTTCATGTTAATTTGATGTCGAGTGGTTACCATGCGTCTAGGAAGCATTCAAGGTACCATACCGTGTGGAGGCTAATTATGGTCATTCAGCGGCATGTCAGATCTTTGGAGATGTTACAAAGCACTGTCATTATAAAAGTATGAAACATAACAATAAATCTCCATGGCTCTGTACGGAAATGCATTCAGTCAGTATGTCTTTTTCTAATTGAAGTATGGATGGTGGCAGTGACTCATGCTTGGCTTTTTGCTCGAATCAGCCTCAGAATACCAATTTGGAAGCTGTGTGTGTGTGTGTGTGTGTGTGTGTGTGTGTGTGTGTGTGTGTGTGTGAAGTGTTTATCTCCTCTCCAGTGAGGTGATGGCAGTGTCAAGAAAAGCAGAAATTTAGCATGTATACTTTGAATTATGCCCAAATATTTACTCAGAGAAACAGAGATATGCAGAATCTGACACCAGGAGTTCAGTAAAAAAAAAAGCTTTTTCCACCCAAAGTTTTAAGAGCAAATTGTATTAGGCTGTTAAAATACAGTGTCGAGGGGAACAATTGATTCTCTCTTGCCGTAAGTCCCTTTTACTTTTAGGGATTATTCCCTCATAAGAGTTACACACAGACCAAACAGAGAATTATTCTTAGAGTCAAGCCGTATTTCCTTTCTCCCTCTACTGATTCAACAAATCCTTGATGGAATTGTTTGAGCTCATCAAACAGAAGCAGCTAATTACGTGGACATCCACAGAAGATTTGTCACCGTATCAGAACGTGTGACGAGCTGGAATTAATTCACTCAACGCCTTTCTGGCATTTAGCAAGCCCATACAGTAGCTAGCTTTCTTTGTGAAATTGTTGATACCGATGGTTTGATTCACTCTCAAACTGTAGCGCTCCTCATGAAACCGTAGGCCTTCCCTACCAGAATGGGAAAGTAGGCCAATGGGATGAATTACACATTGTCCTCTAGCATGTAAATCATCTCTCATAATAATGCTAATGAATCACAGCCATGCTTATTAAGTCTCCAAAAAAATTGCATAAAACGTACAACGCTGTTTAAACCATTGGTCCTATAGGGAGCTCCTTTAAATCAGCGATGTAACTTTCATAAAAGCCCCAAAGAATACGAGTTTAACCTACTGTATAACTAAAACCTTATATAAAACATTAAACCCATCAGCGAATAAACCACAAAACAAAAACTGTCCTATAAAGTGTTTAGAGATGTTCTGCTCTTTGTTAGCAGCTCAGTGCTGCTTTTAGAGTTACTCACTTTATCCTTGAATCATTGCATTGTTTCCACAAGCTTGGCCTTGATGATATCTGATGTCTGAAAGATAAGATTAGTTTCCCTTTTTCTGTGCTCATTTTCTGTGGTGTACCTCAAGGCTCAGATTTAGGTTGTTTTTTTTCTTTTTATATACACTCATAACAATTTGTAACCATTACTAAGATGTTTTCTGCTCACGGCCAATCGTTAAAGCCCCTTTTATAGATGTTCCGTAAAGTAAAGCGTGGTTATATGCAGCACACAAGAGACAGTGATCTGTTAGGGTGACTCCAGCAATCAGCATCAAAACTACAAACCAAACCAAACCAAATCGCATGAGCTGAACTTAAAGCAAACAATATGTTCAGTGAAAGAGGGAATTTGAGGGAATTTCTAATCACAACCAAGACATGCTAAGTTAGGCTTCCTGTCTTCAGGACACATTATGCGATTATACAGATGTTGTGGATTCAGTCTCAAAATTTGACCAAGTTTTCTTTCTACACTTATTGATTTTTTTGTTGAAAGAAATGTTGAATTTCTATCTGTTATCTGTATCTGTATATGTGTGTTGGTATCAGAATTAAAGAGTCTGATGGCTCGGGGGAAGAATCTGTTCTACAGTCTGGTTTTGAGGGCCCGAATGCTTCGGTGCCTTTTTTCCAGACGGCAGATCTGCAGCTGCTCAGTATGCCCTCGATAGTAAAATATGGTTTTGCAGAACAAAAAGACGCTGCTGGGCATTTTCGAAGTTCTCCGCCAGGTGAACGTCAAGTAATCGATGGAGGATCCATCGATTGATGTAGAATCTGTCAATGTTCAGAGGAGAACGAGCGCTCTGTGCTCACCTAAAGTCAACAACTATCTTTTGTTTTGTCTACATTCAGAGACTGGTTGTTGGCTCTACACCAGGCTGTTCTCTGTTTCACCTCCTGTCTGTATGCTGACTCATAGCGCTTGCTGGTGAGACCCACAACAGCCACGTTGTCAGCGAACTTGTTGATGTGGTTCGAGCTGTACATTGTACAGTAGGAAAGGGTTGCTCAGTGGTTAAGTTGTTGGACTACTGCTCAGGTTGGTAGCTCAAATCCCACAACCACCATTTACATTTACAGCATTTGGCAGACGCCCTTATCCAGAGCGACTTACATTTTTAGCTCATTTTACACAAATGAGCAATTGAGGGTTAAGGGCCTTGCTCAGGGGCACAGAGGTGGACTTGGATTTGAATTCTCAACCTTCCGATCTGTAATCCATCAACTTAGCCACTAGGCTACCACACCCCAGGCTGCCATCGCTGTCCCATTGCTCAGTTGTATAAATGAGATTAATGTAAGTCGCTCTGGATAAGGCTGTAAATGTACAGTGAGATTAGCAACAATATCAGCAGACTTGGCAAACAATACTTTTCAGGAATATCACTTTTGACTTAAAGCTAGTCAGATGAAGATGAAACAGAAGAAGGGATGGTATCTAACCCACATGCCGTATCTGTTTCCACCAGCGGAGCAAAAACAAACAGAATGTTTGGACATACTGCGTCCAAACTGTCACTTAGTAGATATTAATTAAAATGATTAATATGTGTACATTTGGCTGGCAGGCTGTACGAATATAAATTCATTTACTCTCGCTCGTGTGATATTGTTTAAATGAGCAAAGCTCTTGGTATAAATTCTGTTGTTTTTTTTTTTCTTCATTCCCACCACCAGCATTTATAGACCAGATTCATCATACAGTGAAATGTTCAGCCATAACACCCCTACAGCACAATTTCCTGTAATTGTTGCTCTCTGTCAGTCACTGCTGTCTAACCTGCTGTTAGTATCAAATGCAGCTGTTAAGACTTCTAGCATTAGAAGAACAGGAGATGATATCTTTCCTACAGTGCCATTTTGCCTGCCTTTACTGGCGTCGCTGTTAAATACAGAATTGATCTGAGGGGTTATTATTAGTTTGTAAAGCACTCCATAGACTGTCACCATTTTATATTTATGACCTGCTCTCTCTCTCTCTCTCTCTCTCTCTCTCTCTCTCTCTGTTTCACTTCATGGCATCTTCAGACCCGTTCTTTTCTCTTTTACATTTATTAGTCATGCTTTGTCTTTTACCTCAATTTTTAGATGCATTTCTTTATTTTTCTTGCTAAATGCTTTTACATTATTTTTTCAGAGTCCAGTTTATGATTAGATTACAGAAGGCTAGAACTTGAGAAAAAGTCGATTATCTCAGTATTTGTGCATTAAGGAAACATCCCATTATTTTTATCTTACTATTTTTACCTCATTCACTCACTCATTTTCTACCGCTTTTCCAAACTACCTCGGGTCACGGGGAGCCTGTGCCTATCTCAGGCGTCATCGGGCATCAAGGCAGGATACACCCTGGACGGAGTGCCAACCCATCGCAGGGCACACACACACACTCTCATTCACTCACACACTCACACACTATGGACAATTTTCCAGAGATGCCAATCAACCTACCATGCATGTCTTTGGACCGGGGGAGGAAACCGGAGTACCCGGAGGAAACCCCCGAGGCACGGGGAGAACATGCAAACCCCACACACACAAGGCGGAGGCGGGAATCGAACCCCCAACCCTGGAGGTGTGAGGCGAACGTGCTAACCACTAAGCCACCGTTTTTATTTTATTATTTAACATGGTGCTAATTCAAGTTATTACATCTAGCGATGGGCGATACGACAAAAATATCAAATCAGCATAGTGTTTTCATGATATACACTCAGTTATTCAGTCATGAGGCAGCAGCTCAGTGTGTAAGCTCGTGCTCAGACATCAGAATGGGAAGAAAGTGTGAATCTTGTGACTTTAACCATGGCTAAAACCTGTTACAGAGGACTTAGCACAATGGCTTAGTGCAGCAACAAAATAGTACCGTACGATTTTTGCATTTTACTGCTTATATCAGTGCTTGGTGAAGATTTGTAGGCAGGCAGGCAGTGACTCAGCTGTTTGGGCAGACAGGGTAAGTTTATTCTACCCAGATCTGCATTTGATAAAGGCAAATAGGTTTTAATAAAAGTTCGATTCCTTTTTACCGATCTATTCTTTTGTTTCTGGTTCTACATTTACCTTAATATCGATAACATCTGACATGAACCTGACACGACTAATCACTAGACGTGATTCTCATATGACACCCTGAACCTGGTTTTGAGGGTGTAAATATGAGTTTACTGGATATCAGAAAAAGAAAAAAAAAATGAACTGATCCTGTAGCAAATGGAAAAGACTGGAATTGGATTCCGAATGCCTTCATCGCCCATCAGGTCAGTTCAGGTTGTCCGTCCATCCATCTGCCTGAGATACTTATCAGTGTGATATCTTCATTAGGGCAGTGTTTTTATAGTTGTAGGGTTTCTATCAATCCTACAGTATTAGCACTGAAAAAACAAGGTCCGAGGAATTCCAAATGTTTTTCAGCAGCTTCTTTTCTGTATGAAGTGTATATTTAAAGAGAATTCTAGTACATGAATTAGTAAGATGAAAGACTAGACTCGTTGGTGGTGAAGGCAAGTTTTATTGTTTAATCATTCATTTAACTTAAGTGCTTTATAATGATCAGAGTTGCAGTAAAACCCTGGAGCTTGTCCCTGCTACACCCGGAGCACTTCCAGTCTGTCTACCTTCAGGTTTTCAGACAGTTGGAGAAACCAGAGAACCCAGAGGAGACCCTTGTGAGAGCATGCAAAAGATAGTATCAGACAGACAGTAACACGAGCGCAGGATCAAAAGCGGCGATGCTGGAGCTGTGAAGCAGTGATGATACTCATGCCACCCACTGCTTTATTACGTAACCAGAAATGTCTTTTGAAAGCCAAAAAAAGGAAGATTTAATCAGCATTTAATAGATCTGTTTTGAATCGTGCGCACGTCCAGTGTGTTAACTTAGTCACAGGCCTGCCATTCAGCCTGGCTTTAGGGAAGTTGAGGTAGCTGAGAACACAGCCATCTTTTCCTAAGGAGTAAATAATGCAGGATTAGAGTCTGTCTCTTTTATCAACACAAATTAGTCTGGGTTTACACTCCAAGCTGAGAAGCTTGCCAAGAACGAGTTTGTGTGTGTGTGAAGGAGAGAGAGAGAGAAAGAGAATGAAAGTGAGTAAAGGACTGTTTTTACTCCTTTTTAGTCTAGTGACTAGCACCATTGTGCCTATGTGTTCCTCTAGGCCAGGGGTCGGCAACCTTAAACACTCAAAGAGCCATTTGGACCCGTTTCCCACAGAAAAAAAAAACCACAGGGAGCCACAAAACCCTTTTGACATCTTTAATAAAGATAACACTGCATATATCGTTTTTTACCTTTATGGAAAGTATAGAAAAAACTGTAGTGTGTTGCATTTATGAAATCAATGAACTGCTACCGAGTAAACGAAATTTTATTTCTGCGGGTAAACAAAAATATTTTGAACAGTTTGAACTAACCTTAACAAAAAAAGACGCTGGGTTCAAGGTTACTTTCAAATAAAATGTTCAATGTCTAATTGAGTCCTCTTCATATTCATGACATCAACATTTTAACTTGCCGACTGCAGCAAACCAAAACTGCGTCTGCTTCTGTGTGTCGGATTTCGCAAGTCGGCAGTTATGGCGCATATTTTGAGCGACAAACAAATTAAACACGGTTTATTTTAATGTTACAAGAGCATCATAATCTTAGAATTTAGAATTACATTTAAAAAAAAAAACTAACTAACTAAAAAATAAAATAAAGTTAAATTAAATATTTATTTTCCAAATCTACAGGGAGCCGCAGCAGAGGGTTGAAAGAGCCACTTGCGGCTCCGGAGCCGCGGGTCGCCGACCCCTGCTCTAGGCCATAACACCGGCCTGCGAGGTTAGGTACCTTTCTTTGGTCTCCGGACTCGCGTGAGACAAACCGGTGGTGATTAGACATTTACTGCACCAGCAATACTGGTAATGTTCTTGGCACAGAATGAAGGACTCCAAATAATAGATTACACAAGAAGACAACTATTCAGCAAATAATTAGAAGTGTTGCAAATGTAATTTGTTGTTGTCTTTCTGCCCTCACTAAACACATTTTATCTCAGTGACAAATCTATTTTCTGAAAAACAAATGTTAGTCCCACTAAATTTGTCATTAAAAAGAAATTTCAAACAGATGGTTTAATTTTTTTCCTTCCATCGCCGTATCGTTGAATTGGCTTCTGGCTGGTCAGGAGGTGTTGATTACTTTTTTATAAGAGCAGCTCTGACAGGAATGCCAGCTGTAAATGAAATCCGCTTGAAAGCGCCGGTTGTAATCCGTTAGCAATTTCTATAGTAACAGCTCGTACCCAAAGCAGACGTTCTACGAGAATTTAAGGCTAATTATGCACAGAAGATATACAAAATACATTATTAATCATTAGTGTGGTGAAGCTTTCTGTAAGATGTTTATTAGAGAGACTCAATATTGAAAAAAACATTCAGCGCATCTCAGTTACGAATTTAAAGAGCAGCCGCGGTTACATTGGGGTCAGCGGCGATGGACGTCGCAGGTTACTGTCGCTCAGACTAAGTTTTTTTTTTTTTTAATCGGCTCAAGCTTTTGTGTCCCTGTGCAGCACAGACTGTGAAGAAACTTCAGGATGGGATATTACACCACAGCTCCGAGGTGTAAAGGAAAAGATGAAAGCTTTGGTCTTATTCAACCGAGAAAAGGTGTACAGTAACTCCTTAGCAATAAAAGAGTTCTCTGGTTTCTTATCGTTATGTTACCAAAGTATTCCAAAGTAAACCAAAATATATATAAAGCATATAAAAATAATTCCGAAGAATTCCAAAGCAAACCAAAATTCGAAAGTTTACAAGAAAATTCCAAAGAATTCCAAAGTAAACCAAAATTCGAAAGTTTACAAGAAAATTCCAAAGAATTCCAAAGTAAAACAAAATATTCCAAAGCTTATGATCACCCAAAAAATGATAAAGTGCACCAAAGTATTCCAATGTATGCTAAAGTATTTCAAAGTATATCAAATAATTCCAGAGTACTCTAAAATAAACCAAAATATACCGAGGTATACTCACGAATTCCAAAGTATACCAAAGAATTCAAAAGTTTCCGCATGCAGCGTCACAGGGAGGAGTATCATAACTCACTCATTCTTTCACATGCATGAGCTCACAGACACGAATGGCTAGTGTCACTGTCAATCCCGAGGGAGAGAGAGAACAAAAGTCCCTCTCGCTCAGTCAACACAGACACAATTCTGTTCCCTTAAGGATGTTTTCACACTGCAGTTTCATCATGAGGTTTTTGTGACAAATTAGAAAGCTGTCATGTGGACAGGGAAGCACAGCATGGCACAGAACCTAAGACTACCTGTAGGAGGCGGTTTGAGCTCGGTCGCACCGAACCAGTGCCGTGATTCCTGTAAAGTTTCCCGAAGAGGAAAGGAGCCTTACTGCGAATAGTAGCACCAAAATAAAAAATATAAAAAAAATACGGTGGTGTTTTTCATGCACGTTTGTGTTGACAACAGAATCAAGTGAGTCTGAAACCAGATTAACGTTGCAGAGGTGCCAAGAACGATCAGAATACAGTGATACCTCGAGATACGAGTGCTTTGACATACGAAGCTGTGATTCGACCAAATTTTTGCCTTGATATACGAGCAAATTTTTGAGATACGAGCATCCGAGCCGCCGCCGCCGCCGCCGAAACAAAGATCCACAACAACCGCGTGTGCTCTGTTTCCCCGCCTCAGCTTCCCGCGTATCACTCGGTTAAAGCCGCCTTCACACTGCACACGACAAACGACGGCCGATAAACAGGAAGTCATTCATTTCCTATGGAGAGTCGCAAAGGCGCTGCATGAGGTGACAACCATCTGCGGATCCGTGATTTTCGGATCCGTTTTGAGTGTTGGATCCGTTAAAAAATGTGAACTTGTGCGACTACACCGCATCTGATATGCCGACCGGACAGGTTTTTATTAAAACGACCGGCAGATGTTAGTGAGGAAAGAGTGACAAAAAAGGCAAAAAACAAGTGAAGAGAAAAGAGATGAAGAAAATTAAACAAAATTAATGTAAAGAAAACAGTAATTGTAGCAGTTAAGTTCAGTTAAGAGAATTTTAGTTAAATTTGTTAATTTTAGTGAAGTTTAGTTAAGTTCCATTTAAGTGTACAGTAGCATTAAGAGTGTACAGTAGCGAGTAAGTGAACGAAAGTGAAAGTGTAATTCCTCCTAACTCCTCCACCTGTTTAATCCTCCCTCAACCTCCGTGCGCATCTTCCGTAAAATAAAACCAGTTTATTTTTTTTAACATTCTCTTTTATTACTGTATGTTTTAATACAATATTTGTCATTTATAAATACAGGTACTGTACATTTTTCATAATCAAAACACATAAACAAAACAACTGGAGTGGAATTTTGCGAGCTGGAACGGATTAATGGGATTTCAATAAATTTAAATGAGGAAAATTGCTTTGAGATACGAGCAATTTGAGATACGAGCAAAGTCACGGAACGAATTAAACTCGTATCTCGAGGTATCACTGTACAGTGTGAAAATCACCTCAGACTGTCATCATGACAACTCATGCTTACTTTTTCACTAATGCTGCTATTCTGTTCCACGAGCAGAATGGAAACCAACTATCCAGACATTTTCCATTTTCCAAACATATGAATTATTTTATCTCTGTAAGTCTGCTATAAATTGAGTCAGGACTTTCAGTGCGAGACATGTTTTTCCCTCTATTGGGACAACCTTACACAGATTTTAGTGGTTGAAGATAAACGTCTCCAAATTTTAGATGTTTATGAACAAGCGCTTGGGGCTTTGATATCATTATTTAAATGGATTTGCTTGAAACTTTTTTCTTGGCTCCTAGTAGGTTAAAGAAAAACAGAATTACTTATAAAAAAAAAAACGAAACACTACAAATCCTTAAAGCCCTGAGAATCTGAAGTCAAGAAGCTTTTATTGTCATTTCGACTATATATAGCTGACGCAGTACATAGTGAAGTGAAACAGCGTTTCTCCAGGACCTGCTACATGGTGCTATATAAAATAAGACAGAGCTGAGGACTTAAAGTAAGTTGTCTTAGCCACATAAAGTGCATCCTACAAAACACTTCTTCTTTTTCTTCGTCTACTTTTGGTTTTTGCCTTTAGCGCTAGCAACAGCAAATCATCCGATTCCACCTGACTCTATCCTCAGCATCCTCTACTCTCGCACCAATTAACTTGCCTCACTTCCTCACATCCTCACTAACACATCCTCTTTTAACACATCCATATTGTATATCTCCTCTTTGGCCTTCCTAATGACCCCTTACCTGGTAGCTCCATCTCCAACATTCTTCTACCAGTATAACCGTCTCCCTCCTCTGTACAGTACATGTCCAAACCATCTCAATCTAGCCTCTCTGACCTTGTCCCCAAAACAGCCAATCCTGTCCACCCTCGTCACTCCTAAAGAGAACATCCTCATCTCTGCTAAATGTATATTATACAGTATATTGTGCAAAAATATATTGGGTTGTAAGCAAGAGGGTTCTTACAATTACACACTTATATTCTAGTAGCAGTTGGATGAGATTTTGAAATGTGTTCTGCGAAACAGCAATTAATTGAATGTGCAAAACAGCGAGTCTTTTTCTTATGACACTTTACCTTCCACTGTGGAGTGGGACATTCATTCATTCATTCATTTTCTACCGCTTATCCGAACTACCTCGGGTCACGGGGAGCCTGTGCCTATCTCAGGCGTCATCGGGCATCAAGGCAGGATACACCCTGGACGGAGTGCCAACCCATCGCAGGGCACACACACACTCTCATTCACTCACGCACTCACACACTACGGACAATTTTCCAGAGATGCCAATCAACCTACCATGCATGTCTTTGGACCGGGGGAGGAAACCGGAGTACCCGGAGGAAACCCCCGAGGCACAGAGAGAACATGCAAACTCCACACACACAAGGCGTAGGCGGGAATCGAACCCCCCATTCGAATCGAATCGACATTCCCTGGAGTGGGACATTTTTTTGGCCTCTGGGAAAAAGAGTTAATGAAACACTGTAGTCCAAACTAAACCATTCCACAGGATGTCTGTTTAGTGGAAAATAGTAAAAGATTATCTAAAAAAATCTGATAATCTAATAAAGGATTAATAAAGCAGCAGTAACAGTAGCAGGAAGACTGTTTATCTAAGCACGGCATGTTAGCCGGTACACTCGAGGGACGCTGATGTCTTTAGGGATATACATGTGGCTCATGGGGACCCGGGTTTACCTCTGCGCTAATGAGTCATGTCAGAGGAGCGATGGTGTGTAACTATATTACAAGCTTTAAGGTTTTCTTTCACTTGCAGCACGTGTCATACATAGCACAGGTTTTTGTTCGACAGTTTTACAGGCAACAATTTCTGTTGTTTTTCCACAGCTCATTCAGATGAAGTCTTGCATTTGTCCGACTCTACAAAATAGTACAAAAATTCATCCGCAGCTTTTATTCTGTCATTCCGCCATTCCGTATCCTCGAATATTTCTTCCTGTTTTCATTTTCTGTTTTCCCGGAAAACCGTGTTATATCAGTAAGCTGGGAAGATCTGTCAGCACGGAGCCTGTTATTGCATCCACTCTTCCAAGGTCAAAACGAATACTCCGTCTCCTTCGCTGTGGGAGAAGGGAGCTTTGTGCCAGATATATTGCTTGTGTTTTCAGCCATTGTTTAATAAAAAAGGACTTGTTGGATGCTGACATGTTTGCTTTTAGTTTCTAGTTCCTGCAACAACAAAAAAAAAAACAAAGAAATTCCACACAAATTCTAGCCCTGTGCACTCAAGCACTTTGCTTTCCCTTGGTCTGTGATTTCTGCATTGTTCCAAAGCCTTTTAGCTAAAGACAAAAATAAATAAATAAATAAACGGAGCAGACGGTGCACAACCAAATGGATTAAATTTTTCAATTAAACTTTTTGTAATATATTAAACGTCGTGCAAGAATACCTCCACGGGGCTTTGTGTTTCTAAGTCAAGCTACTAATCAATAGCGAAATGTCTCACAGTGTAAATAAAGAGGAGGTTAAAGTGACTGTTTTATCCCTCAAGCGCACCTTGGAATAAACAGCTACATCACAGCGGCGACCCTCCAGTTCAGACGAATGACTGCCTGCCGTCATGCTAATAACCCAGGAGGCATTAGCCTAGCATGCCGATTTAGCTGCGGCATGTCTGAGGAGCTCCAGACGCTGTCATCATGTCACTTCTTGTGCTTCCACTTAATTCGGCGCAATTCTCTTGCCATGACCAATTTGAGCGAGCCATGGAGAGTGCTTGTAAAGGTTAAAGCGGCCCTCGTGATTTATGGCCGCCCGACAGTTTAGCGCAGCTTGACATCTCGAGCCAAGCAGGCAGCTCACACAAACATGGCGTGATTAAGAGATTTAGCGTCTCGCTGTGGGCGACTAAGCGGCACGGATCTTTGGCACGCTTTAAACATTTTTCTCAGCGAATCTCGACACTGCGCACTTTAACGTTGTTGGAATGTGACGCTTTCGTTTTTGGACTCGGACAGTTACCTCACCACCAAAATGTTTTCCACAGTACACATTTACACGATCAACCTTCAGCCGCTGCGGGAGAATTGCCGTATTTCTGGGTCTGTTTATTTTCCAAAGAGTCAGGAGGGAATGAGTGAAACATTTATTTGCGGTCGTTTGTTACAACAAGCAAACAAGTGCTAACGGAGGAATTGTGTCTACTGCATGCAACTCAGTTTTTATTACACTACCCATAATTCTTTACCCGCTCCTATACACTACTGTCGTAATTCGAACGTTACCTCTGCTTCCAAATGTAGCTTGTCCTGTCCACTGTTACACACCACAGCTTTTCAAATGCACACAAAAACCAAAAAACCAAAACAAAAAAAAACAAACAAACTAAAAATAACAAAAAAAAAAAAAACGCACACAGAATTTTATAAATACTCCTATACTGACAATGTAGGAGGGTCTTACTGAGCCCTGGACATTTGTAAAATTGTAGAAATAAATGCTTTGATTTTATATATATTATTGCTATATATTGCAAAGCAATTATATAATATATATAATATATATATTTTTTTACTATTAAAAATGTATAGTTAAAAATACGATAAAATGAAAATGACTTCATATGCTCAAAAAAATTTCGATTTTTCTTTCTTAAAGGAAAACATTAAAAAAAAAAAAAAAAAAAAGAAATCTTTTGAAAATGGAAAATGATCTTTTAATCCATGTTTAAATGTGATGTTTTCACATGCACACAAGATAATTTTTCATTTTTAAGAGATTTTCTATCTGTGACATTTTTAGGTCATTATCACAAGCTCACTTTCATGCTTTCTGTAAGAAAACGTAAAAACTCAATTCTTGATTGTTCTTAATTCCTAAAACAAATACAATAATTATCATCAATAAAATATCAATAAATGTGTCACTTTTCGTTCTCCACATTCTCTACCATTACTGTCATGATGCACCGTGTAACATGGACTGTTGCACATCACAGTCTCTGACCTCATTCACACAATTTTACTATTTCTCTTCATTCATTTTTTATAAAGTTGTATACATATAACTGTGTACATGAGAAATAAAAACATCTTGAATCTTGAATGAATAAACCGGAGAACAGGAAACTTACTGGACTGAATTTCAGGACAATTCAAGATCATTCATTCACTCATTCATTTTCTACCGCTTATCTCAGGTATCTCGGGTCACGGGGAGCCTGTGCCTATCTCAGGCGTCATCAGGTATCAAGGCAGGATACACCCTGGATGGAGTGCCAACCCATCGCAGGGCACACACACACTCTCATTCACTCACGCACTCACACACTACAGACAATTTTCCAGAGATGCCAATCAACCTACCATGCATGTCTTTGGACCGAGGGAGGAAACCGGAGTACCCGGAGGAAACCCCCGAGGCACGGGGAGAACATGCAAACTCCACACACACAAGGCAGAGGTGGGAATCGAACCCCCAACCCTGGAGGTGTGAGGCGAACATGCTAACCACTAAGCCACCGTGCCCCCCTATTCAAGATCATAACCAAGTCAAAAACCACAACAAACATGAAGCAGGGCGGAAAACACGGCTCGGAAGCTTAGAATCGAAACGACAAGACAAAAAGAACATGGGGTGTAATGTATTAACACATCAGGAAGATTTTGTTATAGTGGTGATTATGACAAGAACCTGAAAAACAGACGTGAGCGTATGAAAAACATCCGTAAGCGTCACGTTCATGCCGGTGGCCATTTGGCCATTTGTGTTATTGTCTGAAATGTGATTGCACTGTTTATGATAGGAACAACTAGGGCTGATCTTCATCTTCTGAGCAGGCGCAGACATTAGGTGTGACAAATAACAGGAAATCAGCAAAATCAGGACCACAACAATGTAAAAAAGGAAAAAAAAAACATCAGAAATCAGAACCCAACTCAGGAGGAAAATATAACAACGTGGAATTTTTAGTCTAGGTTATTCAGAGAGGGCTTTATTTGCTATTGTTTATTTTTACATGTGTTTACACAGAGAAGGGGACCATGTGAGGTATTAGCTGATTTAGCTTTTCCATATGAGGCTTCTGGATCGCTTGTGCTTCATCAGCACAAAAGGGACAGTTAGCTTCTGGGTCAGCACTTTCAGCTCATAAATCCTGCTTGTACAGGCACCGAGGTGTCCCGGGCATCATATTTTGGATCTGAGTACCATCTCAGTAAGCCACAGTGAGTCCAGTATTAACACTGGTATTTGTATTCCTTCTGACATGGCATTCACACGGATTAATCTTTAATTGGGCGAAGAGCAGCCATGGTTAGCGTGTGCGAGAGTCTCCAGAGTGTCCTCATTAGTGTTTTAATGTTGTCCTAACCGACCATCGTCTTTAAGAGCCGGAGCACAATCCTCCTCACAGCCACTTTCCTCTCATTATCACAATAGCTCTGCAGCCACCGACAATCGATGCTGAGATGATTCACACCACCACGCTACCACGATACTGTGATTCCTCCACACCCGAGCTTTTCACGCCTGCTGCGACGAGCATCTGCATGCGTCTCAAGTTTTACAGAGAGCGTCATCCTGTCATTTAACAAGCCTGCAGCTGTCCCTCCGGTCTCTTGCTTCTTTTCATCAGACGCTGTGATCAAGTCCAGACACCACCTCTTAGTAATGGATGCTTTTACGAAGGCAACCCGAGCCGTTCTTACCGATACGATTAAACATGCTTCTCCTTACGCATTCTGCAGTAAACCTTCGTCTCGGCCCTTAATATTTATTGCTTTAATCACATCCCGAAGCCCTTCGAAGAACCCTTCATTCCAGACTCCGATCATTGTAATTGTCTCCTATAAAGGGGCCTCTAAACTCGGTATAATGAAACTAACATTCAGCGTTCGGTTTGATTTACGACATAAATGAGCAGCGCATGAATTTTTAGAGCGAAGGGTTCTGTCTGAAAGCTGCAGCAGGACTTAACGGAGAGGCACTTATGAGCTTTTTAAAGTTTTTTTTTTTTTTTTTTTTTTTTTTTATTCGGCGAAAACACTTATCCAAAGTGATACTGAGTACCTGCACTTAGACTGGGTGTGGCATTTAAATATAAGCCATATAGCAAGATACAGCTAGCTTGGACTGTTTGGGGTTGTTTTTCACAGCAGCGTTATATTTCTGAACGTTTTAAAGCTCCTCTTTCGTAGGTATTTCTGCATGCTGAGAAACCTACAACTATGCAAAAAAAAAAAAACATGTGCTCCAAGGAGACATGTGAAATTCAATCTCAAGCCAAGAAGTCAAGAAGCTTTTATTGTCATTTCATCCATACGAAGCTGATCCGGTCCACAGTAAAACGAAACAGCGTTCCTACAGGACCATGTTGCTACATAAATCACACACCTATAGGAGACAACACAGAACTAAGTGCACAACACAGTCCAACACAGAACCACATCAAGTGCAAGTGTGCAAACAGTGATAGACAGTCCTGTACAATGCAGTAATAGACAAAGGACGATGCAGCGTCAAACAAGACGCTGTTTTATAATAAATAAAGTGCACTAATATTCATTCATTCATTCATTTTCTACCGCTTATCCGAACTACCTCGGGTCACGGGGAGCCTGTGCCTATCTCAGGCGTCATCGGGCATCAAGGCAGGATACACCCTGGACGGAGTGCCAACACATCGCAGGGCGCACACACACACAAACACACACACACTCTCTCAATCTACGGACTCTCTCAATCTCTAGTTCTTAAGTCTAGACCAGCAACGTTTTGGTGCTACTTAAGAACCACTTTTCCTGGTTCAGAGCCGGTGCTTTGGCTGTCGAAAAAGAAAGAACTGGTTCTAAATTAAGCTCTGGCTCCGAACCAGCACTCAAACTGCCTCGGTGGAAAAAGGGCATGTGAACCAGTATGAATGTATTCAATGACATCAAAAACCTTTAGTAAGTCGCTCAGGATCAGAACGCTTGCTAAATACCTTAAATGTAAATTATGAGACGATCCCCTCCACCGACCAACACGGATTCAGACCTAGGTGTTGTCAAAAGTTTTTGGACCAAGTGATAGAAAGCTAACTAAGTTGACAAGACCACCGAGTGAGTAAACGTTCCAGTGAGCCCAGTGGTATGTTTTAGTCGCTTGTAAAGCTAATTGGCTACTTCACTACATAAAGTGAGTGAATAATAGAGAAACAGAATGGAGTAAGTTTGGAAATCGCTGTGGATCAGGTGTTGGCGTCTGTAAATGTAAACGAACGAGTATTCAGTCTGTTTTATTTGTACGGTGTTTTTAATAATGGACATTGTCACAGTGCAGCTTTAAAGAAATTTTAAAAAATCAGAGGTGACGGTGGTGAGGAAAACTCCCTGAGATGATAAGAGAAAGAAACCTTAAGAGGAATCTCATCCTCATCTGGGTGACACTAGAGAGTGTGATTAAATCATTTCCTTTTTACAAGTGATGTGGGAATGATCAATGTAGCACGTTGTCAGTTAGTCGTTAGCCAGTTAGTGTCTTTACGTCAGTGAGCATCATAAGCAGGATTGTTATATGACACGTTTGTGCCCAACTTGATTTTTCTCAGATATGTCAGTGTTTACATTTCTGGCCTTTGGCAAACGCCCTTATCCAGAGCGACTTATCTTATTTATACAGCTGAGCACTTGAGGGTTAAGAGCCTTGCTCATGGGCCCAGCAGTGGTAGTTTGGGGGTCCTGGGAATCGAACTCTCAACCTTCTGATCACTAGTCCAATGACTAAACCGCTGAGTGTTTCAGAGTAACTGCTTATTCCTTATTATTATTACTTTTATCATTACTGTTATTCTGAACCGTAAATCCGTCCTTCTGCTATCCGGTTTGCTTAAAGTTACAGCATCGAGGTGCATCAAATTGATATGTTTTACGTAAGTCATTAAATCAACAATTCTGAACACTTCTGGGGTCTGAACCTGCTCGAATACTCTGGACTGCTGATTAGGGTTGCAAAATTCCGGGAATTTTCAAGGCTGGAAAGTTTCCATGGGAATTAACCGGAATATATGGGAATTAACGGGAATATATGGGAATTAACGGGAATATATGGGAATTAATGGGAATATATGGGAATTAACGGGAATATATGGGAATTAATGGGAATATATGGGAATTAATGGGAATATATGGAAATAAACTGGGAATTTGAAAAAAAATGCAGAACTGTTTATAACAAGGAACTTAAATGTAGTTAAAAAAATCTTAACAGCATAATTTTGTTTAAAACAAGAAGATTTAATGCAATTTAAGTTGAATTTGTACCCTTCATTCCTCGGTCACTTGCACACAGCACACTGCTTACTGGAGGGCCATTGAGGCCAAACCCCCTGCATGTACGCGCATTCTTCCATAACATGCACAGTAACACTTTATTTTAGGGTCATTTAACTAGTTGCTTATTAGCATGAATATTAATAGAATATTGGCTATTTATTAGTACTTATTAAGCACATATTAATGCCTTATTCTGCATTACCTTATTCTACATTCTTAATTGTACCAATACCTAAACTTAATAACTACCTTACTAACTCTTAATAAGCATTAATTTAGGAGTGTTGCCACATGCACAGATACTTTGATGACCCTCCACCACACACACTCACTCCCCCTGAAATAAAAAAAACCTTTATAAAATAATGTTTATTACAATTATTACGTTTATTATGTTTATTACTGCAGTACAAGCATAGTACAAGCATAATAATGCATAATAATGTTTATTATGCTTTTGTGTTACTCAATGAAATAATCAAAGTTCTACTTACAAATAATTCAGTCAAGACGTCATTTTTAAAATTTGTTTTACCTTAACGTTAAGTTTATTTATGTTTGTATATGATAAAGTTTATATAAATTTCCCTATATTTCCAATTAATTCCCATAAATTCCTGTAAATTTCCATACATTCCCATAAATTTCCAGAAATTCCTGTAAAGTTTCCAATTTTGAATATTTCCAAAATTCCCCAGTTCCCGTGGAAAGTTTCTGGAAATTTACCGGAAATTTACCGGAAACTTTCCGCCCCTTTGCAATCCTACTGCTGATTTGTTTTCTCCTGATTTCATTCCTTCAGGCTTCCCACTTTTGTCAAAATAATTATTTGTCAACTTCTAAAAGCAGAAAGTTATCCAGATGTGCGATTGTAAGACGTGATCCGGATCCCTCGTTTGTCTGTCTGTTACACCTCATACCTGTAAACATCTGGCTGCTTTTTATAAATTTCTAGTCTGAATTTCTCAGTTTTCTGAGTCACTGTTCTGTCTATTGCCTCGTTTTGACCCTGCCTGTCTTTAGTGTTTGTGATTGTTTGCTACCTGCCCTGACCTACGCCTGGATTATTGACTACTGCTTTTGGATTTCCTTTGTTGTTGCTGTTTGCCTGGTGTTTTGACCCTTGCCTGTTTTTGGATATTGCTAATAAAAGCATTTGGATCGAACCGGTTTCACGTGTATGACAGTCACTCTCTAAGAAGCGCTAATGTGGTTTGCAAGCTAAGCTAAGCTAATCGTATTGAATGTTTTTGTTATTACACATGTAAATACAAGTACAAACAGATAATGTTTGATAAATCATCTTCATTTTCTCGTTTTTTCTTCTTTCAAGCCTCTAAGCAGTGGAACAGAAATCAAAATGTGTTTTGTTGTTCATTCATTTGTTTTTCTGTTTTTCTCCTTTTTCCCCTCGGCCACGCTGCAGCCATCCAACAAGTGTTAGAAGGTAAGACCAATGTTTTCTTTTCCTTCAGATGTGAGCTAATAGGCTTGACCTGATACTCACCTTCTTTACTGTCACGTCTCCATTGATTTTGAGACACACTGTCATTTTGGACTGCAGTTTTGTTGACCGGGTTTAGCTAAAGTAAAACGTCTGATGGTTAATACATAGATGAGACAAACATCACGGAGAAGTGTCTGAGGTGCTGGAGCGACATTTTATGGGCCTCAGGGGCAGATGTCTAAACAAGCATAGTCTTTATGTCGGACAATTCCGATCGACTAATAGATTTTGTTTATCTATTGAGATGTTGGAATGTATGTTGAAAAAAAAGTGTTGTGTTCTGCTTGATCTGTTCTCCTTTTGCGTTACGTGATTATTCTGTAGCCTTCTACAAACCTGAATCACTTTCTCTAAATATGGTGTCTGACATTAGAGCAATGCAACAAACCATATTTCTTTCAGGTCCAGATTTCCTTTCATGGTTATTTGTCTTTCAGCCACATACTCTACAACGCTGTCGATTATTATTTGGGTAAATCTTGAGTCCGAATCTTAAATCCTGATCTGTGAAAAAAACAAAAACAAAACAAAGCACAAATTGGCTGTAACCTGGGTTGGAGGATTGGCATTACTGTCACTTAATTCTCACTTGTCAATCACAGTAAAAAAAAACAAAAACAGCCAATCGTGATCATCTGTGAGCTCATGTATGTGGAAGAGGGCTAGGTGCACTTTCTTCTGAGTGTGTTGCGCTTTTGCTGTGATGCAGTAGTTCAAACCGATGCTGTCAAGAACGGCATCCGGGCAACATGTCGGGTAAGAGCCAGTACTTTCGCTCTTCTAGCGTTGCCTGTAGAGATGTTTTCTTTCCTAGCTAGTATTAGCTGTAGCACAGTTTCTGAGTTAATGAATGCAAGATCAGTATCAATACATCAAAACCCTAATCAGACCCACTGAATATTCTTTTAGACGTCAGAAGTATCCTGGGCTGTAGCTCTGGCTTTGGGAGAGATCCCCGGTGAATGATTTTAACACTCCACAGCTCACTTAGACAAAACAGTAATATTTTAGTGTTTAAAAAGAAGCCTTCTTTCGTTTCAGAACTTCTTTCTTTTTGTTTTTTTTAGCTTGAAAGGGCTCTCTTTGACGTTTGATGTATGGTGGATATCTCAATAAGATCGCTTGAGCAGGCACACTAATTGCAGTTCATGATGAAAATAGGGATATCTCACTGCTAATTTCTCAGTCATGAATCATGATATGTACCATGTAACAACATCCTTTACCTGATCACTGAATTGAAATATCGTCCTCGTGCCTAATTAGAAGTTACTAAAACTGTGAGGTTTGCAAATTCAAGAGGTCTTTAGTCAAAAGACCTCTACTAATTGAGCGCGAGATCCAAGGTCCAATCCGTCTCACAGAAAGAATATTGTAATTATGGTAAAAGTGAGACTTAAGGAGGTGATTTAACTTTTCAGTTCATTTGAACTACAGTACAAATATTGTGGGGAAAGTCACAGAAACTTCCTCTACATTCACATTAGTAAGCTACAAGTCTTTTTTGTTGCTTGTAAGGTGTGTAGAATACACTGCTGTTGCTGGGTGTGTACTGTCACTTTGTTTGGGAGTTGGGAGACTTTCTTGTCCATTTTTTATCCGTTTTTTTTTTTTTTTATAACGTCGAGCAGGATAAAGCAAGATATCAAGGATACAGAATAAAACTACGAGTTGTGAGTGCCGAACTGAAGAAACATCGGACCACACTCACCTGCAGCTCTGAGAAATCATTCAGACTAATTGTTACCGTAGTATACGTTATCACATAGCATACAAAATCTCAATTCAGATGTTGCCTGTATGCTGAAATTGAGTCACTTACAGTATGTGTACAGAAAATGAATCTATTACTTCGGCTCTTGCTAGCGTGAATGTAGAGTTACTGTGTCGGCCAAGTTTCCAGAGCGTTACCTATATCACCTGAACCTCATGCCCTTTTTTTATGAATTATATGCTTATTATATCAATATTTAGCAATTCTATTTATTTAGAAGTAGCCATCCTTCCTTGTTTACTAGTATCACTGTATTTTGTCTAGGCCATCTATACCAGTGCTTCTCAGCAGGGGACCAGTGACCCGGTTCTGTGATTTATTGAAATGAAATAGTTAACTAATAATAATTATTATGTACAATAGACACTCAGTATATTTAATAGAAATACCTGTACCTGTGGCTTAATGGTTAGCACGTTCGACTAACACCTCCAGGGTTGGGGGTTCGATTCCCGCCTCCGCCTAGTGTGTGTGGAGTTTGCATGTTCTCCCCGTGCCTCGGGGGTTTCCTCCGGGTACTCCGGTTTCCTCCCCCGGTCCAAAGACATGCATGGTAGGTTGATTGGCATCTCTGGAAAATTGTCCGTAGTGTGTGAGTGCGTGAGTGAATGAGAGTGTGTGTGTGCCCTGCGATGGGTTGGCACTCCGTCCAGGGTGTATCCTGCCTTGATGCCCGATGACGCCTGAGATAGGCACAGGCTCCCCGTGACCCGAGGTAGTTCGGATAAGCGGTAGAAAATGAGTGAGTGAGTGAGAGACCTGTAACCCTGTACTCCTGTTAATTCATGCAGAAATTCACCCAGACTATTATGTGGCAGCAGTACAGTGCAGTATAAAACATCTTTTTTTTTTCCATCTTTAACCGTCCACTTATGGTGAGAGTGTGCCCAGTATAGCCTTAGTGTTTTCCTGGCTTACAGGAGATGGCTTTTCAGATGCTTTTCGGCTCACCACAGTTTCAAACTGGTTATCCGAGTTACCGTAGCCTTCCTGACTCCGACGTCTCTCATCAACAAAGCACTTTCCGCCCACAGAACTCCGGCTCAATGGATGTTATTGTTTTTCACACTATTCTGTGTATCAATCTGTTGTGTGTGAAAATCTCTGGGGGTTTTTTCAGTAGGTTCTAAAATACTCAAATCAACCCATCTGGCACTAGAAACCACTCAAAGTCACTATAATCACATTTTCCCCCCAAGATGATGTTTGATATAACAAACTTTTTTGTAATGATTTCGTTTTTTCTCCTTGAGCACATCTCTCGAATTCTGACTCAAGGAAGCACCGCACCAGGATCAAAAATGGCCCATAGAGTAGAGTGTCTATAAAACAAGAGGCCCATCGAAACACAAACAAGCATTCTGGACCACAAATCATTTTCCCAAGAGAGTTATACATATCATTCTGATTATCTGCACAAGTAAGACATAAAAAATATATATTGCATTTTAAACTAAAGCTGTTCAAATGATTTCAGCGTTGTGCTGCTGCCACATGATAATAATATTAAATAATAACTGTTTAATTAATAATCTCTGAATTGAATTTAAATCAAACTTCTGCCGTTACTGAGTTTCTTATAGTAGGTTTCGCTCCATTCATTTTCAGTAGCACTTAAAATTCTCAGGGTCTCAGGGAGCCTAGTGTCTATGCCAGGGGACTCAAGGCTGGAGACACCCTGGACATGGCAGGGCACAATCACACCCCCACACACACACAAACACACACACACACACACCACAGATGATTTAGAGATATCAGTCAGCATACTGGGGGAAGAAACCAGAGTTGCTGGAGGAAACCCCCAGAGCAAACTCCACACCGTGGGAACTGAGCCTCTTACCCCAGAGGTGGGAAACAAAAGTGCTAACCACTAAGCCACTGCACCCTCCGGGTACTTACTCTTGCCTAAATAATAAGCTATGACTTTAACGACTTCAATAAATACATTTGATGGTATGTTTTGGCCTTATTTTCTTAACACATGAATAGTTTGATTTATATACATATATATATATTTATAGTTAAAAAAAATTACTGCGGTGCAATTATAACAACATCTGTTTACATTTTACTCAAGTTTACGAACCTCTGATCTAGAACACCATTCCTTTTCACAGACCATCTATTTTAGGCCTGTGATCATGACCACTTACCATGTTGATGCTGCTTGGTGGTGGGCAGTAATCCAAGAGGACACACACACCAGAGAACGACTGAGGCTTTCATTCTGAGCGTGTGCTTTCAGCGCGTCTCTTTAATCATTCCTCTACTTTTCTCAGACAAGCTTGAAAGCTCAGACTTCAGCAATCAAATGGCTAATGCTGGGAAAAGATGCAGCACAATAAAGTATTTGAGCTCTTATTGGATTAAAGAGTGGCAGTCCTTCTTATTTCTACAGAATACATGAAAACCTTCATTCATTCATTCATTCATTCATTCATTTTCCTATCACTTTCTTGTTGCAGAGGTAACTGGATGAGAATGTCAGTACAGACTTTTCTAACCTCAGACACACAAGCCAGCATCTCCTGGAGGATCACTATATGTTCCCAAGCGAACGGTGAGATAGTGTATAATGTCTCCAGCGTGGCTTTAGTTCTCCCACAGAGTCTTTACTCAGGGGGATGTGCCTGAAATAGCTATACTGGAATCCAAACAAGGAGCATCCTTTTTAGGTACTGAAAATTTGTTCATATTTTTCTTCCTCAGCTGCCAGTCCCACCCACCGTCCTGCAACCCTCTATCATACATCAAATAACTAACAAGACTAACACATGCCACCTCTACTTGTGCAGTCTCAGGGGCCAGCTTAACACAAACAGCTGTTTGTCCTCTTCTGCATTAATGATCTTAAAGATGCCTATAACTGGCACTGTGATTGACAGGGGACGGAGTACGTCATCTCTCCCACCCTGACTGTACGGACATTTTTGCTTTCCTGGGCCACCAGCCACGGATGTCTATCTATAGCATTGTTGGAATGCTATTCATAGGGCATTCGCTTTTCTGTTGCCCCATTCAGGAGCTGCACGAGTGATTTTGAAGAGGGTGAAATTGTGTAGCTTGAACTTAGCTGTCATAACAAGGCAGAAGGCAGAATCGATTTATTATTGGGGAAACCCCAAGGGGATGCCACATTGGTGCAGTGGATAGTGTTGCTGCCTCACTGCTTCCAGATCCCCTGTTCAATTCTGCCTGTTATGTGGGTCTCCTCGGGTTCTCTGGTTTCCTCTGAAAACATAAGAGAAATATAGATGGATTGGATTTGACAGTTAATTGCACACTTGATGTGGATAAATGTGTGTATGTGTGTGAGCAGGGTGGATTTCCACCAGTGTTCCTGGGATGTGGTCTGGATCCATAGCAACCCAGACCAGGATAAAGAAGTTAAAGCAGAATGAATGAATGAATGAATGAATGAATGAATGAAAAAGATCCAACGAAGAAGATTTTCAAATGTAGAAGATCCACACCTAGATCTGGATCAGGATCGAGTGTGTACAACTCGACAAGTTAGAAAGCAACAAAAGCCTTCTGAAGAACAAGTCATGAACGCTTCAGTCTACAAATAATGACTTCAAATGCTAATGAATTCACAGGCAGACTGCACACAAACATGCGTGCACACACACACACACACACACACAGAGCAGTGGAGACGCCCCATTTAGCATCCTTATTCTTCCTCCTTAGAGGAAAAACTCTTCTGTTCCTGCTTCAGAAAAACTGGCATCAGTTGGGGAAAAACCCAGACTGAAGGTCTCTCTGCGTGTTCTGCTCATCTCCACAGCTACTATTTCATTCTGGTCGATGTGAGACAAGTCTGTGCTCACTCAGTGCCCTGCCAACGCAACTTGTGCCAGTCTCAGCACTTGGCATAGTTAATAAAATGGAACAGCTGGCACAGTGGTGGCCAAATATCCAAGTCTCCATGACCTTGGCATAATCCCCCTGCTGGAGGCTCTCCTTCAAGAGTTTTAGTGATGGGCTTTAAAACAGGGCATGCAAATTCCATCTCAGCTCATCTCCATCTGAGTAGAGCAGCTAATCAGAGCAGATCGCAGGTATAATGGTGGTGTGAGGCAGAGCACAACGCTGGTGACCTTTATTATACGCATGCTAATTATCCAGGATTTGGTTAAAATGTAGTACACAAAATCTCATTAATTCTTATTCGATGGTGGAATTTATTTTTACCCTGAGACCAAAGTCACATTTTTCTAGACCGTAAAGTTCTATTTGTGCTTTGAGTCATTTGTCAATGCAGAAATTTCAAAATTTCTGAAATAAATCAGGAACAATTCGATGTCTGTATTGTTTGTATAATTATTATCACAAAGCAGCTTTACAGAATTCCAGATGTGGATTTACTGTAGCAGATTATTAAATCTTCTCCTACGTTCCTGGGTGTTTTTATATGGTAACACATGAGCAGGGAAAAATAAACACAAGCCTATTTTTATAACATGGTATTTAAGAATGTAATTCCTAATTCACACACCATAAGATTGCATTTCCTGGATTAGAGAATAGTCAGAAACTTTTAGCTACACCACCTGCTTGCTAGGCTAGCTAGCTAGCTTAGCTAAGGTTTTTAGCATAAATTCATTCATTCGTTCATTTTCTACCGCTTATCCGAACTACCTCGGGTCACGGGGAGCCTGTGCCTATCTCAGGCATCATCGGGCATCGAGGCAGGATACACCCTGGACGGAGTGCCAACCCATCGCAGGGCACACACACACTCTCATTCACTCACACAATCACACACTACGGACAATTTTCCAGAGATGCCAATCAACCTACCATGCATGTCTTTGGACCGGGGGAGGAAACCGGAGTACCCGGAGGAAACCCCCGAGGCACGGGGAGAACATGCAAACTCCACACACACAAGGCGGAGGTGGGAATCGAACCCCCAACCCTGGAGGTGTGAGGCGAACGTGCTAACCACTAAGCCACCGTGCCCCCTTTAGCATAAATTGATTTGGTGTATTATTGAATATGTTTTAAATTAAAAATGTTGCGAAGAACTTTGACAAACAGAGAGATATTGGTGTTTAGCTGTGATAAATCTGAGCTACTGCACTAACAATTAGCTAGCTGAGTAGCCGAGTAAGGCAAGGTTAGTGCTAATATCCTTAGTCTCCGTTAATCTGAAGCGTTTATTAGTAATTGTTTGAGAAAGAAGAGAGAAGAAAAGTGAACATACCTTGTAATATTTAGGTTGACATCTTATGCCTGTAACATCACAACATGTTATGGTACTATACATATATATATACAACATGAGTTTGGATAAGCGGTAGAAGATGAATGAATGAATGAATGAATATACAACATGGTACTATACTGTATATATATAATGCAGTGTATAAAAAAATAAAATTGAATAAATAAATAAATAAAATAAATATCTCTGGCTAACACCGAGATTTGCTGTGAAAGTGAACAATCTTTATCCGCTACAGCATTGACAGTTTACTTCGAGCTAAAATCAGAATAAAATGTATTAAACGCATATACTCATATACTCATATTTTTTTTCTATAATCAGTTTATGAAGTCAACATTCCTACTAATAAAAAAAAGGAAAACATGTTGTCCACAATAAAACAGTTTTAATACACGGTTTGTTCCAGCACACGCTTCAATAATGGGTTTAAAGAATGGCGCGGGTGAAAATATCAGGTCCCGCATATAAACATTTTATAAAGCAAGCGCTTTTATTGCTGTTTTATTGCTCTGGCTTTTTTTTTTTTTTTTTTTAAACAAATGGATGAAAACTCGAACGTAATGAATACTTTTCATCCAAATTACTGCCAATGTTCTTTCCTGTGCTTGCTGGTAAGGTGATTGTCCACCATATACCGAACAATAGAGAAGGGAAGGGAGGAGAGAGAGAGATAGTAAGTAAGAGAGAGAGGGAGAGAGAGAGAGAGAGGAGGAGGGCTGCCTTGGGCAACCTCATAGTATTGGAGACACAGGAGCCTGTTGCTATGCCAACAGTGGCGGGCCACAGCATTTCAATGTCGACGTCCACAGCAGGGCCGCTCCACTTCAGCCTGCGCTCCGTGAGCGACGTCATACATTTGCATTCGAGCTAGATAAATGTTTACATGCTGCAGATGCCTCTTTTAAAAATACACTCTGCAAGGCTAATATTTCTCCTGTGCTCCGTTTGTAGCTCTGCATAGCTTCTGGGTCGTCCGGTCTCATTTCTTATTTCTTATTATATCACGAGGCTGAGAGCGCAGAGAGGCTTTACCGGACCTCATCTGGAGCTTAATTTAGTCCAATATATTCACCTGCTTAATAAATCAGGATCTAAAATGTAAATGCCCGGTCAGTGGTCATGAGGGAAACAGGGTCGAAGTCTTTAATGGAACTTGGCTATTAAAATAGAGCTGAAGTATGAGGCTGGATGCAATTAATATTTAATATTATTGCTTGTCTTCTTTAGTTTAGGCAGTTGAGCAAGAATTATGGTTGTAAACAAAAGTGGAGTAAATGCCTCCATTTCACAGTAGAGCAGCTTCGCTGTCCTCGCCGTTGTTTAAGTATTTGTTAACAAGGAACGCTGCTTTTTAAAATTCCCCAGTGATTACATGTTTACTCGCCGTCTTCTTTGTCGTCCGTCTCTGTTAATTTGTCGGATGGAAGTCATTTCAGCGTCATTGTTTTTTGGAATTTATGGAGTCACAATGCCTGCTATCCCAAAGAGATTTAAGTCTTTGTTTTTTTTTTTTTATATGAAGCTTTGAACAAGGTGTGTGTTTTAGTATAGAGGGAACAGAGAAGATGAAAATTTGTTCAAGAAAAAAATATACTCGTGAATACAGTGTCATTTATAAGTAAAGGAGCTTTTTTAACATCTCTGAAAGTGTTAGAGCTTCATAAATGATGCACAAAAAAAAGCCCCCCCTAAAGGTAAAGCATTAAAAGTCAGAAACCATGCCATAGAGAGGGTGTTTGGCAGATCAAGTTAGATCAGCAAGGCCAAGCTGAATTCGCATACGAGCTCTAGGGGCTCTTTGAATAACATTTCAGTCTGATATCAATATCAATCCCCAACTATAACACGTTCATATTTTTTGAAATCCAAAATTTGCCATAATGATGGATATTATCATGTTCAGTGGCACAACATGATCATGCGGCACTCAGTACATTTGGATCCCACTCACATTGCCTTACTAAATAAAGTAGAACCATATGATTACTTCTACAATCCTAATATTTTTTTTTAAACAGTCCAATATGGTAGCTCTGTTCTGGCCTGTTGTGGTGTGAATTGCAATGCTATCATAGATACTGTAAGCATGGCTACTAAACATCAAGTCAATCCCACAGGCTACTCTTGGCTCAGCATAGCCTAAAGAATACAATTTTACCGGAAACATCAGGCTAAAGTCGCACATGTAACCGATAGGTGCTATAATATAAGACCTGAACAAAGAATTTGATTCTCGCAAATGATGCCTTTTAAAAAGTGATCAATGAAGAATAAATCATAGCTGTTAATGAACTAGCTAATTAATAGGCGCATTGAACATACACGCCATTAGATCATTCTAAAATAGGTATGATAATTTACCATATAACAGCCAGATCACTGTAAAGGTAAGAGACGAGGTGCCAGACAGACCGGGTGAAAATGACTGATCTATTTGTTCATACTTTCACTTGTTTTTACTTGAAACTAATAACTACCACCTAACAGGGGTCTCCAAATCTACTGATCACATTAAACCTATACAGTACTGTGGAATATAATGTATCATTTGACAGATGAATGTTTTAATGGACAGGACAGAAGAGATTAGTTAGAACCCATGCAGAAGGGTTTGTTCCCTCCGTTTATCCCCAGGTTGGTCATTTGGCAATTCTTATCCAGCCAGCTCTTTCCCAAAATGTATGACAGCTACCAAATCGGGTGGATGAAGAAAAACTCGTGCTACGTCTTTATCTTTTTATATAAACTGCTTATATTGCATCACAGGGCAGCTTAACACTCTCAGAGGAAAGTGCTATCTGCCCTCTGCCACATACTCGAGCTCACAGTTGCCTGATACTTGATACAAATATGACTGTGAAAGACAATGAGAAAGAGTAATGCCATCCAGAGAGCACGGCCAGTTTCGCTCTCTAGACTCGAATAGCTGTGGAATTGTCAGGAATTGAACTCAAGAATGTCCGCTGATGGATCGAATGCTGATCTGTTCCACCACTCAGAAGCCAATGACGGAGGTTTATTCACGTAATCCAAAACCAGAGTGAAAAACGCCAGCAACGGTCAAACACCGAAATGTAGTCAATCGACTAGACTGTTACCAATCTGTAAACAGGAAGTGTTTCACTGAGATGAATAAGCAGTTAGTGTTCAGGGAAGGTGGCGCTCTAGGTAAATGTGACAGATATAATATACTGTAGTTTCTATATAGAGCCACCAGATTTCTACAAATCAGGAACACCACGGTTGGCTTAAACATTCCCAAAAACATTAGCACAAAACAAAGCACTACGTCTTAGTTGGAGCTAATGCATTTGGTATAATTGAAAAGTAAATTGTAACCAGGAAGTAGATTTATTTTGGCATTCATTATCTGCTCTAAAAGGTGAAAGGATGAGCATGAGTGGTTAAATGGTGTAATTTGAACTGATGGATGGTGCTGTTATCCACATTTCCACAGTTCAGTGTAAACAATTAGCCACACAGTGACTTTAATGCCCTGGACCTTCTGAGCTGCACCATGGAAGATCAAGTTCCGCCCCTGATCAAGTTCCCAGAGCACAGATTTCCTTGCTAATGTGTTTCTTTAACAATCAAAGTTTACTAATCAGTTGGGAAAACAACTATATCTTATCCACTCATTTATTTCCCACACTGTGAAAATTGCAGGCTATTGACAAAAACTAATGTTTAGGTTTCAGGCCTCTAACAGGCACCCCTTTGTTATTTTAATGGAGTTGAATAAACTGCCACCTTTCACGATTATCTGTTCTTCAGCTCAGTTATCTCTTTAATAGTGAGCTTTATTCGTGCCGGAATGAAAGTGGCATCGTGGCTGATGGGACCTTTGGGAATTTTTCCCAGGAACCTTTCACTCAGCGTCGGGCGAGTGAGAACAACGACGCAGAACCTCTGCACCGTAATCACACCCACTCCCTCTGCTCAAATCAAATGCATACGTAATGAAGGCTCGCGTCCATGCTGGTCAGTTTAATTCTGGATTTTTTTTTCTCACCTAGTGGCCTGGAGAACATGCTGTCGGGACAGAGAGATTATTCGCTTTTTAATTCAACCTCATCTTGAATGCAGCATGATTCACCATAGGAGAAAGAAGTTTTGCTTAATGAGTCATAAGCTGGGTTTTATACGATACTGTGAGTAATCATGGAATGTAAAGAGCTAGCCCATGGTTTTAACTTCATTACACTACTTCCAGGGCTTTTAGTTAGTGTTTCTTTCAAATCATACTTTCAGTCTTTCGAAATCACCTTACAGTATGTTACAGCGCTGTTTAGTGCCTCTGAGGTTAACCGGGATGGGTAATATTTCTGTCGCATAACATCGGAATGAAATTGAGGTATCGTTAATCATTAACAGGGGTCCAAGCATTGAATTGCGTCTTTGTTTTTTGCAAAGGATCCTTTGTTGCTTTGGCTAGATGGCTAACATCTGCTCAGCCAGCACCTGACAACTTCTCGCATTGGGTTATCATGGAACTTTACCAAGTGTACAACCAAGTGTTACATATCTGGAGAGGAAGATGCTCATTTAAATCCATCAGACAGTATGTGCAGGATTTGTCTGGCTCAAATAGCTAAAGCTCATCCAAGGGTGAAATGATTATGGCCAAATTTGGAAGGAGGGATTCTTAATTTAGTTGGAAATGGCCCCTTGGGGACAGTTTGCAGAAATAAAAAAAATAGAGAAATAAAAACGATGTCGCTGGATAAAACTCCTTCGGATGAATAGGCAGTATTTTAATAAAAGCTGTCTATAACAGACATATTTAGTGAATAATGTTGGGGAAATAAATAAATAATAAAAAAAAAATAAATAAATAAAAAAAAACTAGTGGACAAATAGGAGTATAACTAGGACATGCTGTGACAGAAATGCAATGTTGGCTGCACTTGCAGGGAATTAAAGTGTTCAGACCCTGAGGGTTGGTTGCTAATGTAGCTTCAGAGACATGCTTACAATTTTTCATCTATAATTACACGTGTTAACACTCAGGCCGTCAGTCATTTCCTGTACTTCTAGGAATGGTGCTTCTGTTCTGTGACAAAGGTTCAAAAGAATTCAGAAAGCTCAACTCAGCCGGTGTGTGCCGAGATTCCGCATGTTTTTCTATCATGTTTATTAAATCTTCTGTTCTTTTATACACAGTAGCGGGTTAGATGATGGCTGCTAACTCTAAAGCTCGTCCTTGTGGGCTTGGAATCATTGCAGCATTCATTTTTTTCTCTGATCTTCAACACTGACCTCGTGTATGGGCTAGTCTGACAATTCCTGTGGATGCATACAGTATTTGCATGGAGTATTTTCGTCCTGTTCAATGTCACATTAATCCTAGGAAACAACAACAGCGCGATGATTATAGAACTCGCGCTCTCGGATAATGGCTGCTGCTTTTTTTGGTTGGGTAATTGATGGCTATAGAGCTGCCAAGGAGCTACATTATTACAGCACTGAATCAACTGCCAGGCTTTTATTTTTCTGTGTGTTGGTGAGGAGTTCCGGTTCGTCCGGGCAGGTTATCTAGCGCACCCTGCTACCCGGCGTCCTGTAGGCTGGGTGTGTGGATTGGGATTTATCTCTGTCTCAGCTGCTTTTTATGAGATATTCTCTTTCTATTTTTTCATCTCTCTCTCTCTCTCTCTCTCTCTCTCTCTCTCTCTCTCTCTCTCTCTTTATTTTTTCAATTATTTTGAATGAATCTGTGGCTTTCAATTGCAGTATTTATGGTTGCCTCTGCTATAGTATAAAAATGTATGAACTAAGGAATGCTGTCTGCCAAACACTAAATATGTGCTCCATTAGGAAAAAAAGCATTTATGTGAGCAAGCGCCCTCGGGTGCCTGCGCCGAATGAAATGCTTTTTTCCTTTCCACCCCTCCTCACACCTCTTACTCCCTTTACCCTGATGAAGTGTGTGTTCGTTTTTATTTATTTATTTATTTATTTATTTATTTATTTTTGAACCTCCCTCTTCAGTTCTTTTTTTCGGTTTTGATTCGGCATCCATGTCCGCCTCAGGATGTCTGTCACAAACTGCAGCCAAACGTTGTGACAATGTTTTTTGCTTTTTTTCCCGTGCCTTTTTTATGACCCTCTTTTTTCCCTTTTCTCCCTTTTTTTCTGTTCTTTCCCTCAAGGTCTGGCGCACCTGATGTTAAAGAGCCAAGGTATGGGCCCCTGTCCCCTTCTCTTTTCTTTTCTTTTTTTTTTTTTCCTTCTCTGTCTCTTTGCTTTTTTAACTCATTCCCTTCCACTTTCCAAAAAAAAAAAAAAAAAAAAAAAAATTAACCTTTTTGCTTTTTGCCTTGTTCTCCCCTTCCTCCTCACCCCGTTCTACCCCTTTCCCTTCCTCCTCTCCCTTCCCTATCCTGCTGGTTCGGTGTCCTCTCATTCTCTACTGTGTGTGTCTGTGTGTCCTTCATGTGCGCCTCACCCTTGTCCTGTCCACTGGCCAGCCCCAGGACCTGCTCCACTGAAGGCCACTGCAGCTGCAGGTAAAGCTCTTCTGATCTCCCTCTCACGCTGGTTGGGTCCTGCTGTGCTTCAGTCAGTCTCTCACTGCCCACAGAATGCACAGGGCCCACGCTCTGGGGGCATTCTAGCTGTTTGGCTTTCCTAGAACTATATCTAGCTATATCATGTATTCAAACTCTGCTCAAATCTGATTGTTTTAAAATGTGTGTGTTTTTTTTTAAATGTCTGCTTTTCAAATGCAATATTAATGCTTCTAATAACACCTTGAGGTACCATTTTATTTCATTCTTCTTCTGTTCTTCTTCTTCTACTTCTTCTTCTTTTTTTTTATTAGGGTGGGGCACTAACTAATTTGCATATTTTCCGACGATTTTACGGACCATTCACCTCGCAATAATATTTTCACCAAATTTGTAACGAATCTAGACCCCAAAGTGTCAGGGTTAGCAAAGCGATATCAAAACACCCGAGTGTGCCACACAGAACAAATTTAGATCGATCAGCTTCCCTGTCTAACACAATAATTGAATAGAACTTGATTCCGCTGCCGCTAACTGACTTGTCAATCTTCATTAGTGGTGGCGATTACAGGACTAGGTGAGATAAGCCTAGGTGTTCAGGATGACATAATTAACACCGACTGGCTCATAACACTCACGTGTGCATGCGTCTTCATTAGCGTGATAAACGACGTGTTTAGAAATGTGTCTTGGTTTATTAAAAAAAAAAGTTGTTTTTTGTTAGGTTAGAGCACCTGGTTGTCAAATTTTAAGTTTTTTGGCAATTTCTATGTATTAATTTGGATATTTCGATTGCATTGCTCTTTTCCATATATCTTTGGATTTTAGACAAAATCTAAAAGACTTTTGGGGTTCTTGAAACTGTCCTCAGTGGAAAGTAGCTGACGCATACACAAAACAACAACAACAACAAATAAAAACTGTAGCAGAGCAAAACAGTGTCGTTGATATGGCGAAAGTATATAAACTTTCTGCGTATATAAACGCAGAAAGCGTTTACTGAAGAATTCTCCAGTGTCAGAGTCTTCAGGATAGTGAGATGTTTGCCATCTGGTTTGTTGGTAACATGACTGGTTGTGTTTTGGTGAGTTAGAAACTGTTTATTGCTGCTGTAATGCAAGCGATAACAGACAATACGCCATAACATTGTAATGTAATCAATAACAGGAAATGTTCCATAGCAGTAAACAGGATCAAAAGCGCAATGTGTCGATCATCAATGAGTGAAAAATTGGAATTACTGGCAAATTGCTGTAGTATAAATGGAATAACACACATTAAGACATGCTTTTGTTTGTTTGTTTGTTTTTAAAAATAATCCATGCTGGGTGGTGTGATACTATCACCAGGCCAAAGTGGATTATTTTTATTTGGTGTGTGTTATCCTTTACTTATACAAACAAAGAAGTGCATTAGGAAACAATTCTGATCTGGGATTGGACATTGGGAAAAAATAGTGAGCACTGATTGGACATTGGAAAACAGTGCTGATCAGTGATTGGACATTGGGAAATAATTCTGATCTGTGATTGGACATTGGGAAAAAAAATAGTGAACACTGATTGGACATTGGAATACAGCGCTGATCTGTGATTGGACATTGGGAAAAAATAGTGACCACTGATTGGACATTGGAATACAGCGCTGATCTGTGATTGGACATTGGGAAAAAATAGTGACCACTGATTGGACATTGGAATACAGCGCTGATCTGTGATTGGATGTTGGGGAAAATGCTGATCTAGGATTGGATATTAAGAAACAGTGCTGATCTGTGATTGGATATAAAGAAACAGTTGCTGATCTGTGATTGGATATAAGGAAACAGTTGCTGATCTGTGATTGGACATTGGGAAACAGTGATGATCTATGATTGGGGATGTAACCTGGAGAGCTGCATCAAGTACAAGACAATCTCTTTCTTCAAATATTATCAATGTTCTAAAAAGTCACCAAATATAGCAGCAAAGCCATTCTAACAATCTATTTAAACTTGTCCTAATGTGATCATTACCCCAGAACAGAGCAAATCTTAAGAGCTTTTCTATTTAGTGTTTTTCTAAAACCAAAAGTAATGGCAGCACCCGGAGCTCAGTAATCACCCATGACGACGCGACTGTATTATGAAAATTACAGCATCAATTCCCGAGTAAATGACTTGACATTAAACATGGAAAAAAAATGTAAGAAGATGAAAGAGAAACAGGAGACCATTGACTAAAATTTCTGATCATTCACATTGCTGACTGCTGACCAGTATGGATTCACGACCAACCAACATTATACAATTAGAGGTCCAAAAGACAAAGAGTGAAATACTTTTTTAAAATGTCAACCGCACAAAAAATAGGAAAATCAAACCCGAGTGCATGAGCAGCTTCCCACCATGGTAGCTGTGCTGCTGGGCTTTTGATCAGAAAACACAGTGTTGGTCTTGCAGAAGACAAGTGCTATTGTAGAAGACAAAGGAGAAAAGCAAACATAATACAAGCTGGAACCACTTTAGCCTGCTGAAGGAACCGACTCATTTTTCTCAACCTGCTCCCTGACTGAGCTGCCAGATCTAACGCTGCTAGACTGGTCAGTCTGTGAGAGAAACATCCATTTTTTTTTCTTCTTTCCAGTATGAGATTTTTTTTTTGACATAAAAAAAGAAAGCCGATGTTCTTTCTGTGCCTTGCCGTAATGCTGGGATTTACAAGCTGCTTAGTAAGTCAGCAAATATGTTCGGCGTCCTGGGAAAACCCTACATATGGTGAACTGTTTAACATCATCTACAAAATCTACACACTACCACCGTTACTAAGCTGAAAGATGTTTAACTTTTTTATGTCTTAACCACAAGTCATTGCATTTTAAAAGTGAACGGGCATAAGATCGCTTTTAAAGATTCAATTCTGTGTCACAGAGGCATGGCAGAGGCCTTTCACACCTGATAGACACTGAATCGTTAAAGTTTAAGTCTGTTTCTTTGCAAATTTCTGCTCAACAATGTGAGCAAAGTGGAACATGCATTATGAGAGGAAACCACACATACCCGCAAGCTTTGCAGACTTGCCAACATTTACACAGTTTGTGGAGGTAATCTGCATTTTAATATCAGACTGCAAGAGTTATCACTGAATAATGCACAAAAACTAGCATTCCCCAATTAAATCGGTGCATGTGCCAACATACATGTTAATCTGTAATGATTTAATCAGCATGCGCAAAGTGTGAGTGACACACTGAAAGCCCCACCCCTTTTTTCTTGTCTTACATTTATAATCTCGTCCGAGCCTTTTTCTAACTTCAGTGATGCGCCGTAACGTCCTGTAGAGGGAAAATAAAGAATCTTTTGAGTTCAATAATATCAAATAAAATCTGTCGATGAATGACTTACGTTAGATAAATATTAGTGATTTCGCCAACAATGTAAGCAGCATGGATGCTGGATGTGTATACATACTGTACAGTCGTATGCAAATGTTTAGGAACCCCTGACAATTTCCATGATTTTCATTTATAAATATTTGGGTGTGGGGGCACGGTGGCTTAGTGGTTAGCACGTTCGCCTCACACCTCCAGGGTTGGGGGTTCGATTCCCGCCTCCGCCTTGTGTGTGTGGAGTTTGCATGTTCTCCTCGTGCCTCGGGGGTTTCCTCCGGGTACTCCGGTTTCCTCCCCCGGTCCAAAGACATGCATGGTAGGTTGATTGGCATCTCTGGAAAATTGTCCCTAGTGTGTGAGTGCGTGAGTGAATGAGAGTGTGTGTGTGCCCTGCGATGGGTTGGCACTCCATCCAGGGTGTATCCTGCCTTGATGCCCGATGATGCCTGAGATAGGCACAGGCTCCCCGTGACCCGAGGTAGTTCGGATAAGCGGTAGAAAATGAATGAATGAATATTTGGGTGTTTGGATCAGCAATTTCATTTTGATCTATCAAATAACTGAAGGACTCTGTAATATTTCAGTAGTGAAATGAGGTTTGTTGGATTAACAGAAAATGTGTATTATGCATCAAAACCAAATTAGACAGCTGCATAAATTTGGTTGCCATTTTGTTGATTTGAATACCTGTAACTACTTAGCACTGATTAATTCTCTCTCTCACTCATTTTCTACCGCTTATCCGAACTACCTCGGGTCACGGGGAGCCTGTGCCTATCTCAGGCGTCATCGGGCATCAAGGCAGGATACACCCTGGACGGAGTGCCAACCCATCGCAGGGCACACACACACTCTCATTCACTCACGCACTCACACACTACGAGCACTGATTAATTGGAGCACACAATTGGTTTGGTGAGCTCAATAAGCCTTGAACTTTATAGACAGGTGCATCCAATCATGAGAAAAGGTATTTATAAGGTGGCCAATTGCAAGTTGTTGTTCACGTTGACTCTCCTCTGAAGAGTGGCAACATGGAAGCCTGAAAACAACTCTCAAATGACCTGAAAACAAAGATTGTTTAACATTATGGTTTAGGGGAAGGCTACAAAAAGTTATCGCAGAGATATAAGCTGTCAGTGTCCACTGTGAGGAACATAGTGAGGAAATGGAAGACCACAGGCACAGTTCTTGTTAAGGCCAGAATCATGGCAGGTCATGTAAAATATTGGAGAGATGTGAGAACGGTCAAAAACAGCCCACAGACCACCTCCAAAGACCTACAACATGAACTTGCTGCAGATGGTGTCACTGTGCATCGTTCAATAATTCAGCGCACTTTGCACAAGGTGAAGCTGTACGGGAGAGTGATGCGAAAGAAGCCTTTTCTGCACACACGTCACAAACGGAGTCTGTATGCAAACGGTACTGTATGCAAACACACGTTTGGACAAGCCAGCTTCATTTTGGAATAAGGTGCTGTTGAGTGATTAAACAAAGATTGAGTTATTTAGTCATAACAAGGGGCGTAATGCATGGCGGCAAAAGAACACAGCATTCCAAGAAAAACACTGTGCTAACCACTGTAAAATTTGGTGGAGGTTCCATCATGCCGTGGGGATGTGTGGGCAGTGCCGGTACTGGGAATCTGGTTAAAGTTGAGGGTCGCATGGATTCCACTCAATATCAGCAGATTCTTGAGAATAATGTTGTTACGCCGGGGCAATCTACTCGGGCATTTATGCAGAGGAACAAGTACAATGTCCTGGAATGGCCATCCCAGTCCCCAGACCTGAACATCATTGAACATCTGTGGGGTGATTTGAAGCAGGCTGTCCGTGCTCGGCAACCATCAAACCTAACCAAACTGGAGATGTTTTGTAAGGAGGAATGGTCCAAAATACATTCATCCAGAATCCAGACACTCATTACAGGCTATAGGAAGCGTCTAGAGGCTGTTATTTCTGCCAAAGGATGCATATTTCGCATTTTCTGTTAATCCAATAAACCTCATTTCACTTCAGTTATTTGATAGATCAAAATGAAATTGCTGATCCAAACACCCAAATATTTATAAATGAAAATCATGGAAATTGCCAGGGGTTCCTAAACATTTGCATACGACTGTATGTTTACATATATATATATATATATATGTAAACATACATATATATATATATATATATATATATATATATATATATATATATATATATATATATATATATATATATATATATATATATATATATATGTATTGTTTTGCGATAAGACTGTGCAGTAACCTGCTGCTTTGGTTTTAGTTTTCGAAGTATGCCTGACCTCCTGAAAATATTCTGTGTAGGAAGCCAGTTTAACAAACACAGTGATTAAAAATGTGTAGTCCAATTAGTTTGAATTGGGTTTGTTATGGGCTAAAGAGTGTGTCTGAAACATTTGTGGCATCGGTGTAAATCCTTTGCTTAAAGCAGCAACCTAGCAGTGTGATGGAGTTCTCCATGTTGTGGAGTGTTTTATATATAAACACCCATCACACCGCCGAGACTAAGCATTTTCATATTGTTATTTGTCATGTTGTTAATATATTTATGATTCCTAATTTCATAAAACACTGACATCCAGTGGGTTTTCCCAGGCTTCCTCAATTACATTTGCTAGTGAAAAAAAAAACAAATAAAAAACAGTAGCCAGTTTTAGACATGTTTAAGACATCCCACGGGTTTACCCACAGCATCATATCTGGCCATTTCTGTGAGTGACAGAACAGTGGGGAAAGCAACTGACCAAACAAAACTAAACAAAAAGAGCTGTTATAGCTGTTGCCCAAAATATAGCTATTTACACATGCCCCAGGCACATAGACTGGGCTCTAAAAGTCTGACTCAACACTGAAAATCGTCAAACGTAAACCTGGAAATCAGCAGAATTTTTTAGCATTTTGAAGAATAGAAAGGAAGTGAGGAGCATGTTAAATATTCAGTTTTGTGTACTATTTCTAGATCACTATTTAAATGGAAGCAAATTTGCATTATTGACCATTTTAATTCTTTTCCAGAAATAAAAATAAATGTGAATCAGTTTGTATTAGTAGCATTTCCATTTATTTATACTCGTAAACTTATTAAAAGCTGAGACAGACAAAGGCAGAAATGAGAGAAATGCTTTCATATAAATATTTTCCCCCAAACATTCATATAAACATTTTCTTTTTAATATCAAACCCTGTTTTATCTGAAAGCCTTTTCTGTATGATATCAGAAGCTCAGTCACTATTGTCAGGTCTGCTTCTGCCTTTTGCGCTTTTGCCATGGCAACATGGCATTGCAATTACAGCTTGAACCCAGGGCTCGCACATCCTATCACAGGGATCCACAGTCCTCGCTGTGCCTAACCCCAGACACAAATGTTTACGGTGGAGCCAGACATCGAACAAATCATCAAATCATACATCTGCCTCAGACACAAATTAGAGAAGCATGAGGATTGAGATGTGTCTAATGAGATCTATACAGTAAGAGCATCCTCTTTAGCCCTAGCTGTGGTAATTCTCTTTCATTTTTCACAAGATTTTCACTATTCATTATTGAAAAAAAGACAGAGCAGGAAGGTGTGTAAACGGTGCCATGGCTACAGTATATACAGAGTAACAATAGATCATCATGGTCATGGCATCGTGGGCATGAGGAGAACTCCGGTTCAGTTAGCTTCCTGTTTGCCTCTGATTATTAACGTCACTATGTTACATCACTCACTGGACGTCTCAATTTCAATAACAAGTTCAAGGGTCACTTAAGATGAGACATAAAGCAAGCTGGTAAAAAATGTGAGGTAGCAACTTGGAAAACACTTGTTTATTAAGCTACACATAGCATATGTGTGTGTGTATACTGTATATGTATATATATATATTCTTCAGTGTTTTAAACAAAAAATACAATTACATTTACGGCATTTAGCAGACACCCTTATCCAGAGTGACTTACAACTGAGCGTTAAGGGCCTTGCTCAGGGGCCCAGCAGTGGCAGCTTGGTGGACCTGAGGTTCGAACCCATGACCTTCCGATCAGTGGCCCAACACCTTAACCACTGAGCTACCACATCCCCGCAATTAGATTGCAATTAGATTGCTTTAAAAAAATCCAATTCCTATTTTTTACCTGTTCTTATTAAATTTATTATTAGGTTCTCTGAGATTTGATATACCAGTTTTTTTTTTGTTGCTGAAATTAGCTGGATATCATATCAGTGGCATCTCTAGTGATTGGGTGAACTTGCTGGCTGGTCCAATCTGATCTCATGAAAACATACGTGATGCTGGGTGCAAGAAACCCGTTAGCTATGTGAACTAATTGAAATCTACCACACAAACACAAACAGTATTCTATTGCTGTGTTTAATTTTACTTCCATGTCATTCTAATCAATACGTTCCAATCGATCTGCTTAATGTTAGCTTTTGTGTAGAGTAGGAAAGCTCTGGATTTTATTAGGTTGGTGAAAAAAAAATGGAAAATAAAGCAATATATGTTCTTTGTTAGTCTGAAAATACATTGTATTGACTCAGGTACATAGAGATCAAGCTTTTTAGCCATAAACATTGCTAACTTTTGCATAAAATCGAGCACATACGGTACGGTGTCCATTGACGAGCGTCAGTAACTTTAAATGTTACAGTATGTGAGAATCAGTTTGTGAGATGTCTGCTGTGGTAGATCTGCCCCCGGTTAACTGTAAGTGCTGTTATGGAAGCATCTAGTAACAACAACAGCTTATCCACTAAGCGGTAGACCACACAAACTCACAGAGCAGGGCCACAGAGTGCTGAAGTGCATAGCGTGTAAAATCACCTATCCTCTGTTGTATTACTAACTACAGAGTTTGAGACTGCATTTGAAAGCAATATCAGCACAAGATGTGTGCCAGGAGCTTCAGGAAGTCAGTTTCCATGGCCAAGCAGCTGCACACAGGCCGAACATCTCTGTGCACAATGCTAAGTGTCAGTAGTGGTGTAAAGTGTTGCCGTTGGACTCAAATGTGTTCTCTTGAGTGATGAATTACATATTACTGTCTGGCAGTCTGATGGATGTACCTGGTGGAGAGGTTTGGTGGAGTCTACTGTATATGGTCAAAATTATGTGGACACCTGCCCATCACACATCTTAATTCAAAACCCTGGGCAATTACTATGGAGGCTAGAACAGACTTCACTTTTCTCGGAAGGCTTTCTAAATGATTTTGGAGTCCGTCTGTGCAATTTGTGCTCATTCAGTCAAAAGAGAGTGAAGAGATGAGGAGATCAGGCACTGATGTTGGATGAGAAGGTCTGGCTCTCAATCAACATTTTAATTTATCCAAAAGGGCTTTAGCTGGATTGAGGTCAAGGCTCATGCAAGCCATTGGAGTCAAGCAATGCTTTAATTGACTTTTTTTCAGGGCATAGGGGAAAACAGTCATCCTATAACAGGAAATGACCTTTCCCAAACTGCTGAGATAATGCAATTAACTTTACTATAGCATTAATGTTACTCTTCACTAGAACTAATGGGCACAGATCCTGTTAAATAGCCCCAGACTATTATCTATTCAATTTAATTACATTTATTTGTATTGCGCTTTTAATAGTTCACATTGTGTCAAAGCAGCAGAATAATATAATCATATAAAATGAATTTAATATTAATCTCTAACATTTATCCCTAATAAACAAGACTGAGGTGACGGTGGCAAGGAAAAACTCCCCGAGATGATATGAGGAAGAAACCTTGAGAGGAACCAGACTCAGAAGGGAAGCTCATCATTACACAGTACAGTAAATAATGTAAATGTAAATAATGTCTTTTCTACAACAGTTTGTATTGAGTGGAATTAAGCAACCAAGCTGTGGAACTAACAGGTCAGCATCATTTCTGAGTTCATTATAGACCTGACACTAAATCCTTCCTGTTGAAAAACTTCAAATGTTTACAGATGAAGACCCGAGCACAAAAATGACCAAACGCAATGTCAGTTCGAAGACAGTGTGATAGTCTCTAAGTCTTTCTATCAACAAATGTCCCAGGGGTCATGGGTTGTCCATGCTGATCTATTATCCTAACAGAATACACCACCAAGAAATAAGACTCCAACCATGAGTAAGGCATCAGGATGGACCAGGTAACTCAGAACACTGGGAGCATGAGAGTGGCTTGTAAGGCAAGGCAAGGCAAGGCAAGGCAAGTTTATTTGTATAGCACATTTCATACACAGAGGTCATTCAAAGTGCTTTACATAGAAATTAGAAAACAGTTTATAAGATAGAAAAAAAATATATATGTAAAAATACGAGACACACGATAAAATCATAATAAAAACAAAGAACAATTAAAAAAAAATAAATGTGATTATGATAAAAAACAGTTTAAAATATGTTAAAAAGAATAAAACAGGAGTAAAAGTGATTTGATAAAAAGTACAGTCATTGTGAAGCAGCACAGTGCTCATTTAGTAAATGCAGGGTTAAACAGATGTGTTTTTAATCTTGATTTAAAAGTGTCTACTGTTGAAGCACATCTGATCTCTTCTGGAAGCTGATTCCAGTTATAGGTGGCATAATAACTAAATGCTGACGCACCTTGTTTTGAGTGAACCCTTGGTATCTCTAACTGACCTGATCCTAATGATCTGAGTAGTCTGCTTGGTTTATATTCAGTTAGCATATCTGTCATGTATTTCGGTCCTAAGCCATGAAGTGATTTATAAACGAGTAACAATACTTTAAAATCTATTCTAAATGTTACTGGAAGCCAGTGTAAGGACCTGAGGACTGGAGTGATGTGCTCAGATTTTTTGGTTCTGGTCAGAATTCTGGCAGCAGCGTGTACAGCGATAGATAGATAGATAGATAGATAGAGAGAGAGAGAGAGAGAGAGAGAGAGAGAGAGAGAGAGAGAGAGAGAGAGAGAGAGAGAGAGAGAAAATTATTAGGTTTTCACAGCATCTCCTCTACCAAAATGTTCATAGTTGGCACTATGCATTCCTGTAGGTAGTGCTCTCCTGGCATACGCCAAACCCAGATTCTTCAAACTGCCAAATAGTGAAGTGTGATTCATCAGTCCAGAAGACATGTTTCCACTGCCGAGTCCAGAGGCAGCGCTTCACATCATTCCAGCCAACGCTTGGCAAGGCACGTAGAGATCTCAGGTTTGTGTGCAGCAGCTCGACCATGGAATCCCATTTTGTTCTGTTGCACAGTTCTTGTTTGGATTTTGCTTCCAGGGACAGTCTGCAACTCTGTGGTGAGAAACATAATAGAAGATAAGTGATTTTTACACCCTATGTGCATCAGCGCTCGGAAGTCCCATGCTGTGAATTTGCATGGTCTACTGCTTCATGGCTGAGCTGTGGTTATTCTGCACATAGATCAATAATATAGTAAATAGCACATACAGTTGAATGGAGCAGATCAAGCAGGGCAGAAGTCTGACTTGTGGAAACTGACTTTTTTTTGCAAAGATGCCAGGTTACTGAGCTCCGTAGAATGACCCATTGTACTGCTAATGTTTGTCAATGTGCTTGATTTTATGCTGTTAGAAATGGGTGTGGCTTAAACGCCCAAACACAGTAACTCACTGACGTGGGTGTCCATATACTACTGGCTATACAGAGCAGGTGTAATGGACAGGGGTTTAAATATTTTTGTCTCTATAGTGTATTTCCGACTGCACGAATCCGATTCTACGGCCTTATACAAGACTACACGAGAAAAAATATTTTGTTTTGTTTTATCATGGTTTCTTAGACTGTTAAACCTTTTAATACGACTTGGCATCTAGTAGAAAGATGTTTGTGAGCTGTTTAATCACATCCCTGCCTGAATTCCTGAAGGAATTTCTCCTGCAGTTATTCTTGTCATCCTTTAGAGAAAAATAAACTGAAATAAAAGCCTTACAACATGGCAGAAAGTCTGTCCTGACCAGAGCTGTGTGAAAGAATGCTTTAGGAGCCACGGGTTGCACATCACTATCCAGTCCTTCTCAGCTAGTTTACAGTCAGATCAGTTGGACATGCCAGCTTAGAAAGACTGGTCCAGACATATTTTCAGATGCTAGAGTCTGGAGTTGAACATTGCAGACAAACCACCCTGGTTCTGCTATAGATGTTGTATCCTCTATCCATCATTAGGCTAGAGCTTCCATGTTGTGCACTCTCAGTTTCAGTTTCCAGTTTGTTTCATTTTATAACTTTTAGCAGTGATTTATAAACTGATGTGTTTTGTCTTTCTTGCCGCACGAATAACACATCCTAACAATAGCAGTGTCAGGAAAAGACTGATTTTCTTTCACTGCGGTTAACAGTACTGTAATGTACAGTAGGTCACCCAACTGATCATTATCGTGAGATCTAATTAAAACTTCAAGCTCCTTGCTTGCTCCTTGCTTACAGTGATGATGGAGCAGCTGCTGGAGTTGATAACAATAAAACATCAAAAACATATAGCAAGCTTGCAAGGGAGCAATCCAGTTATCATCTTAGTAAACATAGAATCCTATGCTCTCGAAAAGTACCATGACTAGGAGCAGCGAACCAGCTCCAGGTGAGGCACTAAGAGTTAAGTACCTTGCCCAATGGAGAAAACCAGTCCAACTGACTGGTCCTATATACTGTAGAATCCTTTTACAAACAGCTTTACAGCTCATGGCTCTGGATCACCAGGACTTCTTCCAGGTCCTGCTTTCTCTCAACAACAGCTTCACAAGCTCCAGGGATGCATAACACTCACATCCTCTAGTTACCTTTAGACTACATCTAGTTGTAGGTCTAATTGCTACTCACGTCATCAAAAGCAAATATAATATTTTATTTTAAGTGTATGGTGACCTGGGTATTTGTTTCTGAAACCTACTCCTCTTTTTCACGTATCACAACTAGAACAGTTTATTTTTTAGCAGATAAAAGGTCTGGAGTTAAGTTTAGTTGTTTGCATTTGCATTTGAAACATCTTACTGTTAACTCTCTATATCAAGTCCAGAGAGTTGTCACTGCCAGTGAAGCAAGGCTGAAAATGGGTTTCTTTCTTGGTGAGGCATTTACTGCTTGTTTATGGGGCATTTTGCCTTCAGCTTTGCCTTTAGCAAGTGAACGGCATGCTCAGTTGGATTTGGATCAAGTGATTGACTTGACCATCGCAGAACATTCTTTGCCTTTGTTTGGCTGAATCTCACTCACTCTCACTCATTTTCTACCGCTTATCCGAACTACCTCGGGTCACGGGGAGCCTGTGCCTGTCTCAGGCGTCATCGGGCATCAAGGCAGGATACACCCTGGACGGAGTGCCAACCCATCGCAGGGCACACACACACTCTTTGGCTGAATCTGAGCAGATATAATAAAGTTCTATAAATGTCAGGATTTGTCCTGCTGATTTGGCCAGCTGCTAACTCATTAGTATATACAAGGGTACCAGTTCAGTTGGTAGCCATACAGTACATGCCCTACAGTATGTATGATATAACGTGGTTCTTTCATTCATACATACTCTTCTTTTCCCATCATTCTGGTAAAGATCTTATCTGTCCATCGGATGCTGGCTCAGAACGTAGGGACCGAACTTAAATCTGGTTTTCCTGTTTTAAGGTTTACAAATGGATTAGATGTTATGATAAAATCCCCCTGTATTTACTCTGGAGAAGGCTTCTCTTGATTGTTGCCTTTGACACAGATATGCCTTCCTCTTGGGGGTCTTTGTTGATCTAGCTCTCTGTTTCTTAACCAAGGAACAATTCTTCAATCATCCACCCACTTGTTTTCTGTGATCCTCCAGTCTTTCGGTGTGTCTCTTCCTCAAGGTATTTCGGTGTCCCTGAGCTCATCATTGCTTCCTTTTTTTTAATAACATACCACATAGTTGATTTGGCCACACTTAATTTTTTTTCTTCTCTCACTGATGATTGTTTGAATTCTTCAGCGTAATGCTGACTTGTTTCACTGGCAGGGAAAGCTCTCTGGATTTCTTGTAAAGCATTAACAGCATTTCAAATACAAAACAAGCTCTAGACTTTTACTTGAAAGTGGACCACTAATGATGGAGCAACGCACCTAGCCATGAGACAGCTGAACAGCTAATGGTCCAAGTACTTGAAAATGATGTGTTTGGGGGTGAAATTTAAAAGTCTTTAAAGAATTAAAGCTGCAAAATCTGCAGTTTGACCCCATACTCATTATTCATTTTCAACTCTATATACCGTGGTAAATAGAATTATTTACAACTAATTCGTGACCTTTTATCTGCAACTACTAATGTTTAGTAGTAAATAAAAAGTCGTCTTTTCCGTAGACGAATGCGTAAGCCGAGGCTCTGAAAGCTCACACAGTGCTGGTCATGACAACACAAATAACTACATAAGGAATTATGTCAGAATGGGGTAGGAGTGGGATTAAATACAAAGTGTAAAATGGTCTATTAATGCAAAATAAATGTAAAAGGTCTGTCATTATTTTAGTCTTGCATAGTGACTGTAGATTTGGTTTAATCACATATGCAGTAATTATACTAAAAAAAATATTGAATCTGATTATTTACTGATTATTTTAGTCTCACTAGTTTATGAATGCCCTTCTTCATACCCACATTTATTCACTGTCTATAGATCGACCGTCCATGTTTAATAGTAATATCCTTGTTTTTCTTTTTTTTTTTTTTTTTTTTTTTTTAAGGAAACAAAAATAATGTAAAGAGCATAATGGTAGTTTAGCAAAAAACCTTTGCTCAGGAATCAAGTCTTGGTGCAAAACAAAGTGATATTCTAGAGGCAATGCAAAAATAAATATCGTAAATAATGGTATTAAAAGTCTAAAGATTGCCCTTTATTTAACAAATATCTTCAGAAAAACGATTTTTGCTGTTTTTGAGAAAGGAAATAGGAAGAGCAGAAATGTTTTTTTTTTTTAAAGCCATTCACAGCTGCAATTTTATCAGATGGAGTTTTACAATTCAGTGTCCTTTTTTTCTCCCTTTATTCATTCTGAGCTTCAGCACACAATCGTAGCTTCTTTATATAATGTGACTTCCTGTAATTGGCCTCGCTTACTCCAAACTCCTGTGCATCACTGAAGAGCTTAATGTGCTGAAACGTTTGCCAGATGAGCTTTCTATTTCTCTGCTATTATTCGACAGAGACAAATCCCTTTTTCTTTCTTTTTTTTTTCTTCAATTAATCAATTAGTTGAGACGTAAAAACGACTGGCTGAAATTCAGTATTTAAAAATGTGCACAAACAAAAGATCTGTTCAGCGTTTTACTCAACTAACGCTAATGCGAACGAACTAACGATCAAAGACAGTCAGAAAATGAAAGGAATGAACGAACGAACAAACGAGCAGTGAACAAACAAACAAACAAACAAAGACAAACGATGGAAAGGATGAACAAAGACAGACAGATGAATAAAGAAATGAACAAAGAAAGAAACAAACAAACAAACAAAAAAAGACAGGTTGATGAAAAAAGGTATGAAAACAAACAACGACAGAAAGATGATTGAAGGAACAAATGAAGACACAAAGACTGACAAATGAATGAAAGAGAGAAGGAACAAACAAACCAATATCCTGTATAGATAACTGAAATTTCTTTTTTTTTTCTTTTTTTTGTGAAGTGAATCATTTTTTGGTGTCTGGAATCGATTCTGAATCTATGGAGTTGACTCTTAGCTTTCAAAGCCTGGACTCAGGGAATCAAGTCTTTATGCAGTTCAGATGTGAACTGAAAAGCAGGATGAAGCATGAATAACTTTGTTTGTTTGTTTATGTATATTTATAAAGTAATTAATTCATATATTAATATATTTTCTATTTTTGTCCATTTTTCCCCTTCATTTCTGATACTACCCAGCATTTTGATGTAAAAAAAAAAAAAAAGAACATTATGTTTGTAAAATGTAAATACACGCAAATGTTTTTTATAAAACAAATCACAGTAATGGCTCCTTAAACACACACTGTAAACTTTCTCTCATTCCCTGTCTTGGTTACACACTCCGACTCTTCTACATTTGTGGTTTACAAACAGAAGAGAATATATTGTTGTGAGAAGCAGAACTGGAGATATCAAACTAGGCGTGTTTAAGTGCAGAGTAATAGAGCTGTCTCACTTTATCAGTTTGTAAACGTATGCCCTATAAATCTCTGTGTTGTTTGCTCTTTTAACTTAATGAATCAGACCTTTAGTCCACGACGACTGAATTTCCAGCAAAGCTTATCTCACTAATTCTTCAAAAAACTTCATGAAGGTGAACGCAATGCACCCCTGTCTTACAGCATAAAAAAGATTTAGGCTTCACAGAACAATGTCCCGGCTTTAATGACCTCCTTCTGTCACGAATTGCACCGTCATTTCTTTCTGGATTTGTGGCAAATGTGTGAGAAAGTAATCTAAAGATATGAACTTGTCTGAATTAATACCGGATATTTTCCTGCTTTGTGGAATAAAGACAATGACAAATTCCTGACTCTGTGAATTTCTCTCTCTCTCTCTCTCTCTTCCTCTCTTTCTCTTGTTTTATAGGTGTTACCGAATCAGGTAAGAGTGCTATTTTGTTTCTTGTTTCTTGTTTGTTTGTCTTTATATTTCTAAGAGAACAGAAAAATCAGACTACACATGAGAATATTAGCTCTCAAAAAAAAAAAACAGACAGCTAGAAAAATCCAAGGTTGGAATTAGCATTGATTGGACATGCAATAGGACATCTTATGGTGAAGCCTGAGACATTTGGTCACGCCGTGGGGTTTGTATTGTTCCACTACAGCTGCCTCCTGTGGCAAAATTCAGATTTTTATGTATTAAATTTGATTATACGGAGCACATCATTCTTTTCTGCTGTCAAACACACGCAAGGCTGAAAGCTCACAGGATCGGACGTGTGCGTACAGCCTCCTACATACGTCACCGCACGATCCGCTTTCGCGTGCGCTTCACATGCTCTCTAATCTTGTGCTATAGGTCCAAAGGCTTCACACTAATACTTCATTTCATTCACATCATGCAGCAGAGTCTTTGTTATTACAGTATCACAAATCACAAATAAAAAAAAAGTCATTTTCTCACCCAGGTGATCTGTGATTTGCAGCATTTCACATTCAAGATCTTATGATATATTAAATCTATGAGCTATATTTAGATGTTGTAATTTCTAGGCAGTGAGGCAGAGTGTCGGACATACCGAGAAAATAAAATCTATACCCTCACAAAAAGTTTATTTGAGTGCACAAAAAAATAGTATACCTTCATAACAGGCATGTTAGTAGCTTTATGATGTGAATCTCTTCCATCTGCTGATTAGAAAGATGGTTTGTTTAACTCTCCCTACTCGAGCATCAGCCGATGCCCGTCCAATAGTTTGTTAAAAAAAAAATTTAATTAAATTCTTTAAATTGGGGGGCACATCCCTAATAATTATATAACAATTTTAAATCAAAACCATAAGCAGTAGCGACTTGTCACACCAAACAGAGACTTGTTTAGTTTATTACTGTTTGCTACTGTTTAGCAGTGTACAGTATAAGGTTAGGGTTAGAGAAGTGGATGCAAATGCAGGTCAGTGTAATCGGAACAGAACAAACTTACAATCCATACAAATGGCAGTAAGAACATGCGCAGGTCGTTCTGTCAGAAAACCACACAAGGTTACGTCTGTAACTCGGTTCCCTGAGTAGGAAACGAGACGCTGTGGCGTTCCTGACACTCTGGTAACAATTTCATAGCGTCAGCCAGGACGTACCTTGTCTTAAAGCAGCTTTACGAGTAAACAAACAGAAAAATCAAATACTATATAATTATTAGAGACGAGTACGAGTATTATACGAGTAATACGAGTCAATATCTGTGCTCGGATTGAATGAAAATCATCATTGGGTAGCTGATTGTGTCAGCGTTCTGTGATAGGCTAGTCACAGCGCCCCTCCCCTACACACATACAGATGTATTGTGTTGCTGTGTCTCGCTCTGCTCACTCACAGTCACACACAGAACAGCTCTCTGTCTCTCCCTCAGTCACTCGGGTTCGCGGGTTTTTTCCGTTAACGTTTAGGGTTTCTTCAGCTTTTTACTTCGGGTTGTAACGTTAATAATACGTACTTACTAACCAGTAGAGTTCTGGTAAACGTGGGTTCGTTCAGACGTGGTGCTTGCTTGGTAGAATGCGTCTCGCATTGCGTCTCTGCCTGTCGGAGATTTTTTTTCTTTTTTAAACCTTCAGCTGTCTCTAACCAGTAACCAGACACGTTTTTGCTGTATTTCATAAAAACATAAAGGTAGTAAGCTAGTGTTATAAATATTAAAAATTAATTATTACCGGTTAAATCCCCGCCCATTTCAAGACAAGTCCCGCCTACTTCCGGGTTAGGCCCCACCCACTCCGAGTACGGATACAGATACAGATAATTCATATGGTTAACAGATACGGATACAGATACAGATAATGCTGTACTCGCTCATCCCTAATAATTATATAACAATTTTCAATGTTAAAAATACCGCTACATTACTTTTTGCCTCCGTGGTTGACATTCTCCATGGGCATCTATTCTTCTCTTTGCTTCAAATAGACCTAACTGTGTATGAAAATCTAATTAAACAGAAGCTGAATTTTGTTTCAATGAGTCGCAATAAACTCTACGTCAGACATCCAAACTGCTGTTTTAAGCTGTAAATGTTGAGGTAAAGGTTTTACAGAGAAGGATTTACAGACTAATGACGCATTCAGAAGTTTCTCGACCTCCAAGGGGAAAAAAATCCATCTGAATAGCTCTCCAAACTGTAATTACCACTCAGGAAGCTGAGATTCTCAAGTGCTGCTCAGTTAGCACATCTTATCGTTGCCTGTCTCCTGCACCAATTTGTGTGTTTTAGTTTATAAGTGTGTTAATTATTAAAGTGAAAGATTTGACTGTATTTGTTGCTGATAAACATTCAGGCAGCACTGAAAAAAAAGTGACTAACAAATGGCCTTTTATGCTAATGAAAAAATGATATTTGGTCAAACTGCATAATGTTCTATAGTCTAGAAAATATGCTACATTTAAATAAAAGCCTGCATTAAGAGGAGGTTTAAAGGACGACTTTTCCCTCTAAGTGTATGTAGTCGGAGCAGATTAGCACATTAATGGGCTGCTACCAGAGTTTCAGTATACTAGCTTTTTTCTTAATAGGTATGAGACCCAAGGCTGCAGTTTGGCCTGATAGTATTTCAGTATGCTAACAGCTAGAAAAATGTATGTGGAGGTCCATCCTGAAGTCAAAATGCCTACTTAGTGAATTTTAAACAGTGAAAGCTCATAGCAGTGCTCATACCATTTGTCGTGTGATTCTGAACTGAAGTGTTGAATAACGGTTACTTTAATGACATTTCTAAACAGTCGTTACTGAACAGAGCGTGTGATGGACTCTGCACCCATGCACTCATTGAGGATTTATTACTCTGTATGTGAAAATGGTGGTTAAATCGAGACTTTGAGTTTGGATCCTAGGACAGGTTCAAGTGTAAGTTCTCTTCACAATGTCATGTCACTCAAATGATATATTTAATACATTAACAACATCATATAAGAAGGGTAAAATATGCTCGAATTCTACAGTCTCCTCTTCAAATGGTGGCGGAAAATAGCAAAATCAAAATATAACGAGTTACTAAGTTAAAATAATGAGATAATATCTTGAAATAATGAGTAACTTAGTCGAAATGATGTGATAATATCTTGAAATAATGAATAACAGTCAAAATAATGTGATAATATCTTGTAATAATAAGTAACAGTCAAAATAATGAGATAATATCTTGAAATAACGAACAGTCGAAATAATGAGATAATATCTTGAAATAATGAATAACAGTCAAAATAATGAGATAATATCTTGTAATAATAAGTAACAGTCAAAATAATGAGATAATATCTTGAAATAATGAACAGTCGAAATAATGAGATAATATCTTGAAATAATGAATAACAGTCAAAATAATGAGATTATATCTTGAAATAATGAATAACAGTCGAAAAAATAAGATAATATCATGAAATAATGAGTAACTTAGGTAAAAAAGAGATATCTTGAAATAATGAGTAACTTAGTCAAAATAATGAGATAATATCTTGTATTAACAACTTAGTTCATCAAAATAATATGCTGTGAAAATTATGAAATAATATAATGTATAACGAGTTACTTAGTCAAAATACCAATATCATTTGAAATAAAAAAAGTTTCCAAGTCAAATGAATGTGATAATATCTTAAAGCAATTACTAATTCTTTAGTAATGAAATAATTTCTGTAATACCTAAAAACATTTCCTGTTTTTTTTTTTGTTTGTTTGTTGTTTTTTTTTTAGATTTTTGAGATTTGTGGTCAGGGCCTGAACCGTATTCATTTTAAAGCTGTAACCTCAAATTTTGAATTGTATGTTTTTAAACTAATAATAGACAAACATAAGCAAAAGTCTAAATTAATTAGAATTGTATTTTTATTATTTACTTAGTGTATGTAATGTGTAAGGGACACGGTGGCTTAGTGGTTAGCACGTTCGCCTCACACCTCCAGGGTTGGGGTTCGATTCCCACCTCCGCCTTGTGTGTGTGGAGTTTGCATGTTCTCCCCGTGTCTCGGGGGTTTCCTCCGGATACTCCGGTTTCCTCCCCCGGTCCAAAGACATGCATGGTAGGTTGATTGGCATCTCTGGAAAATTGTCCCTAGTGTGTGATTGTGTGAGTGAATGAGAGAGTGTGTCCAGGGTGTATCCTGCCTTGATGCCCAGTGACGCCTGAGATAGGCACAGGCTCCCCGTGACCCGAGAATAGTTCGGATAAGCGGTAGAAAATGAATGAATCAATGAATGAATGTAATGTGTATACAGTTCAAATATGCAATTTATGCTCTGTTAAATAAATCCAATGGAAATTTTGAACTTGCCCCTTTAAGTGTAGATAGTTAATGGATAGTTTAGTATTGGACAAACGGACACCAGATCGTTCACACAGTCAGAGTTAATGCACTTCCTAATTCTTCATCCCATTACATCGCTCTTGTCTATCTGGAGCCATCGCACATGTGGATTAGCCATTTGTGCTGAAGTATCGGGCTCCTGTGTTTACCGAGCAAACAAGCCTCTGGACAGTGCTCAGGCTCACCTGTCCAGCTCATCTGGTGCATGAAGCTGTCTGGTGTGTGGATAGAGAAATAGACGTGTTTAACTGCGATACGCTGAGGGGAAATGGGAGTAGGGGATGATAGGAATACTGTACATGACATATTTGGACATTTGGCTGCACTACAAGAGAAAAGAGGAGCAGAGCTGACAGTTTCTGCTTGAGTACTCTAATGACTTGTACAATAAACCTCACAGGATGAGACAGATGTGAGACACAGTGACTCTAATACTGTTATTTTTTGCAGCTTCATTCAACACTTTCCAAAAGAATGCAAAGAAACGTTCTGCTTTCCTCTCAGGTTCTGTGGTGAAGGATTTTTAGATTTACAAAAACTTTTAAGTGTCAAATTGACCACAAAATATTTCTTTTAAAAAAAATCAATGATAAAATGCTTTATACTCCGCTTATAATCAGCATGTCCAGAAATGGTTTATTTCCCTCCTCCTATGGCAATTATAATTATTTATTATTATTTTTTTATTATTTATTAAAAAATCCTATGTCTTTTATTTTGTAAACCATTTATAGTTACATTTAATTATTATAATATGTTTAATTAGCACGTCATTTTTCTTTCTCTACTGACATACAGACACAGGAGACTCCTTCCAATAATTAAACGTCTTACAGAAAACACATATCATTAGAAAAATAAATTATTCCTTATATAACGACGCTTTTTAAAATATCCGTTCAATATTAGCAGTACTATGTATTGTTAGCCAGTCATACATTGTTACCATAGAAACAGGAGCATTTTAGACCGAATGCATTAATATAAACCTCGCAGCTGGTGCTGTTGACAGAGCCGCACCTTCTAAGCAATTAGATTTGACAATCCACCGTCGCTGTGGAATAATTGTACATTACAACCCAGTATTTCTTAAGGACAGGGTAAGATGTGGGCATAGCGTTATTTAGCTGTTAGAAAAATGTAAAAAAAAAAAAAGTCTATCTTTTATTAGAATGTGGTGGAAAGAGTAGAGGAGTGGGGTTAAGAAGGTCCTTATCAACATCCAATTTGACTGGAATAATGAAAGCAGAACTTTGTTTTTAATTAAACTGAGACCTTTGGGTATGATTACGGCTGTAGCGATTAATCACTGCTCTGGTCCACTACAGGGGCAGAGCAGCTTTGGCCTGTGTGTATCACAGATGAGGCAGTGAAGCATGAGCAGGTGTGTGTGTGTGTGTGTGTGTGTGTGTGTGTGTGCGTGTGATGAGGTTCTGGACTTCACTTAGACTTGTCCTGCTGTTTGAACTAATATGTGACTGTTTCTATTTCATTTTTTTCCCCCTTTGTTGAACAGTTAAGGGAAATGAAAATGTCAGCAGTGTAGGGGTGCAGAGCTGTTTGTCTGATGTAGAGAGTCACGCACAAGGCAGCACACAAGGCCATCTAAGCTATTTGGAGAGTGGGGGAGTTTTCTTGATGAATGCAGGTCAAAAACCTAACCGCCGCTTCCTCCTGCACTGATCAGAAGTGACTGTAGAGAGGTAGCCTTTGGCTAAAATGCACAATGAGAAAGAAATTCACATGTTTTCTCAGACACCATTAATGTCTGAGTTTAACCTAGTGATATAACAAAATGAATATAGCTGACCAGACCGGATCTGAAGTGGATTAATGTCTGCGTGGACTTTTGTACATTTTTCTTATATCCATATAGGTTTTCTTTGGACTTTCTGGTTTCCTCCCACCTTCCTGCCCTAATAAACGATGATGACTGATAGGACGATGCACATGGCACTTATAGACTATTTAAAACACAGAAAATGACATTGCACAACTTTTTTTTTTTTTTTAATAAAATTACACAACCAGTGTGAAAGACTTGGCCGTTTCTAAAGATTTTGCCCACTTTTATTACCTCTTGGTCTTTTTCATCGTCCCGCTGCCTTGCTTGCTATTTTCTCTATTGTTACAGTAAATGTGACAGTTAGTCAAGTGACCATTTGAGACTGGTGTACAAGACAATTCCGGGAGATCTGCAGCTTCTGAAATACTCAAATCAAACCAGCCCATCTGGCACCGACAATCATGCCACATTCAACGCCAATGACATCTCAGTTTTTACTGTTCCGATGCTGGATTTAATTAGGAACTGACGAGTAACCTGTATAGATGGATCTCATGATGTCATGTCCTTGAAATGGCTTTGGTTCTAGGGGACAGAAAGGAAAAAGAGAGCTGCTGCCATACAGCATTTTTCTTTCTCCTTTTATTTCCTTCTCCCCCCATCAGTCTTTGCTCTCTCTTTCCTTCCAGCTCTCTCCCTTCATCTTCATCTCTCTCTCTCTTGTCCCCATAGATCTACAGCAGTGAAAAACAGACACATGCTCATTTACCATAATCTGATTTTGAACTTCCATTTTTTTTTTTCTTCTGAAGTATGCAGCTGCTTCCCTCTGTTGGCAAGATCTTATCACGATTGTGAATATCACAAAGGCGCAATCCATTTGCCTCTCCACAGGCATCCACCTGACGTATGCGATTTGTTTTTTGAAGACGCCGTGGGTGCTCGATTGCAGTGTAATCCGCCTCATTTACAAACTGAACATGGCTAACGATTTTACACCTAATCCCCCTCTATATTTACCTATCTGGAGGCAGCTTGTAAAACCTGCGGCTCGGCTTGTTACGGTGCTCGCATCCGTCTGCATGTTTAATGCATAGTAAATAAAGTGTGCACGCTTTCTGATCTGCGAGCTTTTCTGACGGGTTGCCTGTCATCAGTTTGGGCGAGAGGGTTGCTGCCAAGGTCAGCGTTCTATTCGACAATTTCTCATAAGCTGTGACTCACTCCTGTCCTTGGAAAACATCATGTGGGTGTTTGTGTATGCGTGTGTAGGTGTAGGTGAGCATATGTTTGGTGGCCTTTAAGGCTGTATTTGCTTTCATGATGACATTATGGCCCCTTGGTGTACGGTGAAGCTGCTTAGTGGCCGTTAATCAATAAGGCTAAAAACAAAGCTCTCATGAGACCAAAGGTCACCTAAGCTGCTTGCTGACAGTCAATTTCAAATCTGCAAGGAGCTCATTTACAGAACTGCTTGTCCTTGTCATCTACTGTGTTCCTCTTTATTACTGCTGCCCTGGAAGCCTTGGTTTTTATCATAGAATGCATTGAATGCTACTGAGTACGAATACATATTTCTTTGTACTTCAGGGTTTCCCGCAGAAAATTTGTTTGTTAAGGCGGTAGGGTTGGGGAGGGGGATGGCCCGGGGGCGGGGCTTCTTTGTGAGATAGACCACAGACTCTGTACTACATTTAATAATTATTAAAAACAGGCACGTGCAACCTAGCTAGCAGGTGAAGAACTCAAACAACAAAATCACCAGCTAACTTACTTTAAATTTGCAAGAACTATAGACTAATACAATAACAGGCTTAAATAAACCCAACATAAGTCCACTTACAGTTCTCACGGACACGTGTTTTATCAACTGGCTAGTTATCCTCCAGACAATGACGGACCACGTCTTTCTCTCATTTCATACGTGCCCGCTCGCGGTGTGAAGCACGTCCGCGCTATTCTCCGAGATGCACTTGACGGCCTTTTGTGCAGCGGAATTTTTTTTTTTTGTACAACCTAGTTAAGGTGGTAAGTTAATGCACTCATTAATGCCAGTAGAAGAAATGAGTAATTACTCAATAGTGGTGGCTCAAGCGGTTAAGGCTCTGGATGGTTGTTCGGAGGATCGAGGTTCAAGATCCAGCACTGCCCAGCTGCTACTGCTGGGCCCTTGAGCAAGGCCCTTAACCCTCTCTGCTACAGGGGCACTGTATCCAGGCTGACACTGCACACTGACCCCCAACCTCCAAACCTGGGATATACAAAGAAAAGAATTTTGCTGTGCTGTAATGTATATGTGACTAAATAAAGGCTTCCTAAATTAATAAGCAGTCATTACAAGAGTCGCTCAATGATTAGTGAGGAAGGTGTGGATCCAGTCTAAACATTTAAAAACTTTTAAAAGAAACTTTTTTTTTTCTCAGTGCTCTGTGCTCGCACAACCGAACCGCTCACACAAGCAGCAGTTTCTCTGTACTCTATAGTTTCACTGCTCCTTACTTCCGAATATATTCATGTGCACAGTTCATGGCACCTAACGCTTATTTTCAACGCCCTCGATCGCTGCATACAGCTTTACGTGCTCAGATCTGTCTGAACTGGCATCCCATTCAGTGGATTTTCCCAACTCATGCCCAGTGTCCCTATCATAATCTCCACATTCATCAGGATAAAGCACTAACTGCAGAGGAAGAGAGAACGGAAGGAAACGAAATTCGACTCAAGAATGTGAGATCGAAACGTTTTATTTTTCCAAGTAGCTTGCAGTTTGTTTGTTTTTTTTTTACGACCTGTGTAAGTAAAAAGCATCAGACAGAAGTTTTTGATTATTGTCTGTTATTTATTCCAATTGACAAATAACAGGGATTCTGCACTGAGCAGTTAGAAACCACTCAACAGCAGAGCACACTCATGTTCGTTGTGTTGGACTATAAGTCCATTTATAAGTCCGCCTGACGCTCTTCATCCGAGGCCGACTAGATTGATTCGCGGTATTCTTTCCTCACAGCAGCATTAAAAAAAAAAATTAATTCATCACCATTAAGATTCTTCCTTCTTGATCCGTACAATTTACTCATCAAAATTTGGAGCATGAAATCCTCACCACTGAGGCTCGTCTTGCTTGTCTCGTCTTGTTTTGAGCTCAGAGGCATCAGCTAGCTTCTCTTGCTCCTCTGTCTCTCTAATCAGTCACACACATTTGCACACACATCCACACCGGCTTGTTCTGCGTGGTGGAGGTTACTCTTGGAGCTCTAATGACGTGAAGAGAATGTGCCATTTCTCCAGGCTAGAATCTCCCTGTTTCATCTCTCTGCTGCATCACCACGGAGCAGTGGCCTTCACACCCCAGGTTGCTGTATGAGCTTCAGCGCAGCTTCTTTCATGCGAGACTGATATCTCCTCCAGCGCCGCTCATGACACTTGTTCATTGTTTGCTGTCACCTTATCAGCTTATCTATGAGACTAGCCGGCATATGCACAATAATGAGGCCGCTGGCACTTCTGCTTTGGCATTATTTCTCCAGCTGTGTCTATGAAACCCCACATCTAGAGTCACTGGAGTCAGGGGTTGGTATAGAGCATTCTTTTATGTAGAGACCCATCCAGATGAAGGAGGATTGATCTGATGCCGCTGCATGGAGCTTCACATAACTATTACTTAGCCTTCACATGGCTTTTTTATGCTCTTTTAACCTTCTTATTACTTTCTAAAATATAAATGATTAGATTTTATTCCTATTATATTCTAGTATTTACCATAAGCACGTCCAACAACTTGATCAAAGTGTGATAAATGCTGCTTTTCTAAAAAGGTTTTAGACCCTGAGACAAAATGACAGACTATTTCTACCACCCTGTCTGTCAAACCGGCTCCTTTCTAGTACGATCATCTCAGATAGGCAGGTAACAGACAAAGTGAATAAAAATGACATTTTAATGGAAAATATTCACCGTTTCTTAAAGTTGAAGCGTTACTGTACAGTATGCTGCAGGGAGAAAAACCTAATGCTGCTAAATTTCTGTCTCTAATGGCTGTTTGTAAGATTTCAGCCACGGGATGGTCTGATGGTTTGTTTAGGACAATCGTGTAAATATCAGAGGCTCCCGACTCCTGGGCAGTGTGTAGTTTCTGGACCCAGGTCGCAGCGATGTGACAGTAAATTGGGTGTCAGTGGTTGGTTATTGGGGCTCTTGGGTGTGGGGATACGTGTGCTTACTGAACATAAGGACAAATCGAATACATTAGGCTTTCAGTTGGCAAAGGAATCAGCAAGGTAACAGTGAGCTTTTTAGACAATCAACACACACACACACACACACACACACACTCTGTGTACGATCCCTATTATTCCAGTTGAAATGCTGAGCTGAATACACAGTTTAAGATTTCTAAAAGCAGAGAGCATGAGAATTACCTTTTTTTTTTTGTCTAGTCTCTATGCATCATGGGTAGACTTTTTTGAGCTAGAACGAGGACTTGGACACATTTTCCCACACTGAGACGAGATATGAAACCTGTTTACTTCAAGCTCACTCGTCATAGAAGTCTTTTTTTTTTTGCAAGCAAATTAATGCAAATCCTGTAAATAATTTGAAATCTAAACATAAATGAATTTATAGCTCAGTTTTCCTCATGGGGACATTTCTCTCATTTGAAATACTCATGCTTTTTTATCCAGCTTTTTAAATTCCATTTGGAGAAAAACTGCCAAATCCTCGTTATTCAGATGTATATAAGCTCCATTGTACTGTGCAGCACTTTGTCCGGATTGGTAATGTTGTTAAATGTGCTTTATAAATATACAGTATGTGGCTTTAGCTTTAGTGGCACTGGTGACTCAGTGGTTAAGGCTCTGGGTTACTAAGCAGAAGATTGAGGGCTCAAGCTGCTACTTGTTGGGCCCTTGAGCAAGTCCCTTAACCCTCTGTGCTCCAGGGGAAGTGTATCATGACTGACCTTATGCTCTGAAACTAGCTTCAAGATTTTTAATGCCTGGAAATGGCAGATTTAAGGCAGGTCATGATGATAAAGATTTTCATTTGTGCATGTGTTGTTGCAGGAACAGCAGTAAAGCTGTAGAGGTCCAGTGTCTGCAATAGTTTAGGACTGAAGCCCAGAATATGTTGGCATGGAGACGCAGCCTGTAGCCTTCATGGCTAAGGGTTTGATCCTGAGTGGGATTTAATTTCTTCATTCATTCTTCAGTTACCTCTTCATCCTGGTCAGGAAGTGATCCAGATATTCAGCTTGGATAGGATACCAGTCTACCACCAGGCCATCAGGCTCACACCGTGACACTTAGAGGCAGTTTAGCATATCCATCATGAGAGTGATAGGAAATCGGAGAACCTGGAAGGAAACCCACACGAACACCAGGAGAACATGAGAAACTCGACACAAACAGTAACCCGAGATGAGGATTGAACCCGCAGCTGTGAGGCAGCAGTGCTACCCACTGTGCCTCTATTCCTTCTGAGTGGGATTCCTTGCTAATCAAAATTGTCACCCTTCATTGAACACTTGGAATGGTTTAGCTCTTTTACGGAGAAATGATTTCCAAGTCCAGCATGTTCCAGCTGGAGCTATCCAGGGCATCTGGAATTTTACAGAAATTTATCAAAAATTTTTTTACTAACAAAACAAAAACAACAACAAAAACTTTCCCTCAGCTACATGAGATTCCATCACTGTGTGTTCTTTTCCCATGCAGAACTGATGCACCGAGCGCAATGACAAGAATCGTGCCCCATCTCCCATCACGCTGAGAAAACCGATGCTCTCCGAGCGTTCTCTGATTTCATATTTAAGAGTCATTAGATGTTTCAGCCTCACGCTGACACAATCATTATTTTTGCCATTCCTTAAAGAGCTGCATATGATTTTCGGCACTGGAGCAGCGTTTAGAGGAGTGATGGAAATTGTAATATGTTTAAAGTCAGGGAGCTGTCAGGGAATTTAAAGGCATTTGAGAGAAGGAACCCTGTCACATTTTAGCTCTGTGATGGAAAACGACTCCGTTGTTAGAAAAGACATTTTTCCAGCAGCTCCTTCTCCGCCTCCGGACTGCCATCATGAAGATCCATTAAGGCACCGTAGATGTTCAGAACCCTGGTGTGTGCCTGAATGCCAATGTCATTTGTGTTGCACTTCTGGGTAAAAAAACAACAACAACAAAAAACAACAACAGAAAAACATGTTACCCGGTGCTGACAGCAAGAGACGGCAGTGCCAGAGTGACCGTTCTCTGTCACCACACACACACACACACACACACACACACACACACAGTGGGTGTTGGGGTTTGAATGTACTTGTGCCAGATCTTCTATGTATCATTGCTTTTCTATGTTTATTTCCTTTATTAATAGCAGTGGGTAGCTTCATATTTACCCAGAATTCCACAGCTGTTTAATGATTGCATTAATTGCTTTCTTTCTTTCTTTCTTTCTTTCTTTCTTTCTTTCTTTCTTTCTTTCTTTCTTTCTTTCTTTCTTTCTTTTTAAATGAATACATGCAATTGGAAAGCTGACACTTCTATTTGAGCCCCCCACGCTTCACGGCATTGAGCGTTTAAAAAAACCCCAAAAAACTCATCTCTAAATGTCAAAACATTTGCAAGTTCTTTCCTGAGACGTTGCCGTCTCTAAGGGATTCGAGAGAAAAATGCTACTGCATTTGTTTGCATTCTCTGTTTGATGAGTCACGAAACAGAAAGAAAGAAAGAAAAAAAGAAAGAAAGAAAGACGTGTGTAGCTCAGCACCACTATTAGATTCATTACTGTTTTTTGGAGCGTATTGTTTTTCCTGGTTTTCTCAGACAGTGACTGACATCTGTTTACATCATCTGACATCCAGCACTCTCTCCGAATATAAATATCTGCATGCTTTCATTTGGAGCGCTTTGCTCCAGATAATGATCTTCTCTTGGGACTACATGCGTAAGACAGACTTTTCGTTTTTTTTTCGTTGTTGTTTTGGTTTTTTTCCTAATGCCCTGAAATATAGCTCCAGTTACAGTAATAGTAACATGTTTGTGATTGATGTAGTGCTGTAGTGAGATAGATAGCTGAACGAAATGTGAGAAACACCCCAGTCATGCTGGCTTTTGTCCTACGAGTCAAGACGGAGATTACAAACACACTAGCGTTTCATGTTGTTTTATAATAAGCCAGTGTCAGTACTAAACCTTGTTTTTTTAACTTCATTAACTTTTATTTATGTGAGGACAGTGACCTGTGTCAGATATTACAGTATCTTCTGCCTGACCATCTCTGGTGCAGGGATGTCTGCACTCCTCGGCTCCATGTGAATAGCTTAGAAGACTATTATTACAGTAAGATTATAATATAATAAAATATTATATAATTATAAGACTAATATTACAGTAATGCTAATTACAGTAATATATATATATATATATATATATATATATATATATATATATATATATATATATATATATATATATAAAATTTTGGGGGGGATTTATTTGCATTTATTTCATCCTTAAATTTTAAATCTTAAGTTTTGTAGTCTATTAAATTCAAATGTAAATTTTCTGAAACTGTTATTGTCAGGAAAGAGGGATGTCTTCGTGGATAAAAAGAGCCAAATGCAGGATAGTTAAATATAAACAGATTTAATAAACATAACAAACAAAACACAAACCGAAACTCAAAAACCAAGACCGAGCCACACGAAGACCAAACAAAAACAAAGACAAGGATTCCACGCAACGCAACACGGCTAAATAATGAAGACATTAAACACAAAACGTAAGCAAAAAAACTCGTCAAAGTCTGGGCTAGATCCTGACAGTTAGATTATAACACAGTATAAGTGAATTTAGAATAAATAATAATAATAATAAGATAATTATTATTTTTTTAATAAAAAAGATTGCAATAATACTACTACTACTACTACTAATAATAATAATAATAATAATAATAATAATCTTTTAGTTTGTTATTTACAGTAGCTACCTGTTGATGTGCTAAAAAAAAAAAAAAAACAACAATACTGACAATAATGACATGAAACTGTTACCCAGTAACATAATTCCTTCATTATCTGTGTATAAGTGTATATTTAGTGAGGAATAAAACCTGACGTGCAGTGCCGTTACAGGAAAATAAGCAATAATGCATTGGTGGAATGTGTCCCAACACAAAGCTGCGTTACTATGACAACCTAAACCTTGATTACTTTTCTTTCACCACATTTGTTTGTCATCGCTGAACATTTCTCTCCGATTTAAACAGCGCATTAATTTAATGTCATTTACACGTCTCTTTCTGGTTCGATTTGAGAAGGTGGAACATAAATGAAACAAGTTCCTGTTATTGCGCACACAAACAGCTACAGACACTTATTTTCTACCCCCTTTTTTTATGACTAAAAAAAAATATCAGCTTGTCCTGGTTACCAGGAATAATTTCCTGTGCTAGAAAACATCAAGTTGCAGGACACTTCATAAAATGCTAAATAAACATCTTCTTACTGCAGTTTTTATGTTATACACCTTCATCCTATTTACATTTACTGGATTTACATGAAGCGAGCTGCTGTTACAAAATAAATCATCAGCACTATTTGATCGAACAGATTCGACAACACAACAGTGGTGTAATATATTAATAATAAAGCAGATAAAGTGCGATTTCTGAGTTTGATTCTAAACATAGACTTATAGACTTATCACACACGTCTCTACAGATTCTTTAGTGAAAGTGAAAAGTGACGTGACATACGGCTAAGTACGGTGACCCGTACTCAGAATTCGTTCTCTGAATTTAACCCATCCAAAGTGCACACACAGCAGTGAACACACACACACCGTGAACACACACCCAGAGCAGTGGGCAGCCATTTATGCTGCGGTGCCCTGGGAGCAGTTGGGGGGGTTTCGGTGCCTTGCTCAAGGGCACCTCAGTCGTGGTATTGCCGGCCCGAGACTCGAACCCACAACCTTAGGGTTAGGAGTCAAACTCTCTAACCATTAGGCCACGACTTCCCGTAATTGCAGAATTAGGTATTAACATTGAGTATAATATTTACACAGATTTAAATAGGAAGACACTAAATATATTAAATAAACTTTGTAGATAAACTGGATGTGTAGATAATCTGTAAACTAAAATGGCAAAAACTTTCAGTCTAACTGTGTAACACCGAAGGAAGGATATCATTAGGCTACTCTTTTATTTGCATCGAATAACATTATTAACTAGTTTGCTAACTCTTGATTTTAATTTAATGCCATATGTAATTAAATAATTGACTTATGTCATTTAGCACCCTGTTAGCTTGTCAGGTACTAGATACTGCTAGAAAGCTAACACGATCCCTTACAGTATATTAACTGGCTTAGGTGGCGGGCTTTAGTTCAGCGCTCTGTATAGTTTAGCGATCGAGTCTAAATTCAGATCTGTTAACATTCAAAACTAAATAAACAACCCAATGCTTCCAGCTCTGTGGCATGGAATAAGAACATCTGGGTGATGGTCGGGTGTCCACACACTTTTGGCATTGTATTGTATCTTACAATAGAAATGGTTCTGTCCATTGGTACTGTCACGCATACGGTTTGCCCCAGCAGTTTATTTTTGTGTGTGGAAAGTGATTAGATTTAATTCCGACTATATGCTGTAAAACAACATCTTGGCACCACTGAGTATTTTTTTAAACTAGTCCAATTTGGCGTAAAAGATGTGACCCTGGCATCCCCGTTATTAACTGTCCTCTCCACTGATCCGTCTTCCCCATGGACAAACCACCACCGCTGCCTAGACTCAGTATTTATGTCCCAGCAACACAACAGATGTTCTACAGACATAAAACTGGATTCTATTCTTCTGCTCTGTATAGCAGCCCTGTATGCCATTTGAACTTGCAGATGTTCTAGACATCTGTGACCTTTAAAGCTCCACAATAGATACAGTGCATACAGAGAATACTCAGCCTGTAGCCACCGAGCCGCTTTTTGAATTGATTACACAATTAGCCTTGTCCCTTGATTATGATGAGCTTACTTCTTTCCCATCGTCGTCTGCGTTCCGCCCACTACCGATGACATCATCGGCGGTGCGCTTATCGTGGGCAAGGTCGTCGTTCAGCCGTTCGGTAATAACCATGGAGACGGAGCGCTAGGCCATATGGCTGCTGTCTTCTTCCTCAGGGAAGCCACTTCCTTCTGCATCATTTCCTTCCTAATGTAATTAAGACTATATGCATTTCATTTGGAACTAGTGTTTATGCTGTTCTTCATATCAGAGCAAATTACAGACAAGATGAACTATATATATACTGTATATATGTGTGTGTGTGTGTGTGTGTGTGTGTGTGTGTGTTCTGGACTCATTAGTACTGCAGTATGAAACCCTATTCTCATACACCTGACTAAACCCTGATTTCCTGTGTGCTGCAGTTTCAGTGTTCATGTACGATTATTACTTGTCAGACTGTATGAGATGATGCCAATGAAATCTTGGCTGAATTCTAATACAGACCGTGTAACAATACAGTGTGTCTCTATGTCAGATCATACCTTGAAGATCCTCTAACAATAGACCTGCGATTACAGAAATTGAAGGAAAATGTTACGAGTACGTCACTCAGCATGATCCAGACTCGGGGCATTAAATCGCACCAAATACACAGAACGAAGCCTTTTGTGTTATAGCAGCAAAGCCGTGTGTTCAAATGTGTAGAAGAGCGTTTTTAGAGCTGGGTTAAAGAGGATGACATGGAACGCCGGGTCGTTGAAGTGAAGATGAGGTAACGGGGATGTTTTTTTTCTGTCATGGAAGCGCAGTGGGGTGTATACAGGTGTGAGAGGTCAGGTGTGTAGGATGAGAAGGTTATATTAGTTAACATGAGCGAGTCAGTATTTAAGCTTTTCTTTCACACTTGACACTAGTAATGCTGAAGCTGTCTTCCAGCTGTTAGTCTCGATCTCTCAAAGTCTTTTGGGTCACACTGACATTGTGTGTAGAGATCAATTTGAGGCTACATTGGGCACTAAAACTGGGGAAGACTGAAAAAATTATATATATATATATATATATATATATATATATATATATATATAATGGCACTGATTTCCCCTGTTGTGGATGAGAGCTACACTCTTCACATTACACATTAATGATAGATGAAGATTATTTCCATATCTGCAACTCTGAAAATAGCTCCTATAAAACATACACAGTTTCTCTGTTTGCATCTTTGTTAAATTCTGTGTGTGTGGGTGTGTGGGTGGGTGTGTGTGGCAAAGTGTTTAATCTGCAAAGCAAATGGCTTCAGCAGCTGCAGGGCCTGGACTTAATCAGCTGTTGAAATTTCTTTCTGAGAGGAGCCTCGATTCCACTGCACTAAAGAGCAAGCAGAGTGAAAGACATGCCAACCACCTGTCATACACACACACACACACACACACACATGCTCACACACACTCACTCACACACACACACACACACACACACACACACACACACACACACACACGCATGCTCACACACACTCACTCACACACACACACACACACACACACGCATGCTCACACACACTCACTCACACACACACACACACACACACACGCATGCTCACACACACTCACTCACACACACACACACACACACACACACACACACACACACACACACGCATGCTCACACTCACTCACACACACACACACACACACACACGCATGCTCAAACACACACACACCACACATGCACACTCACACACACACACACACCACACATGCACACAACACACATACTCACACAAACACTCACACGCACAGACACACACACACGTCTTTCACACACACATACACACAAAGGCACAGACACACAAAGGCATGCACACAAACACAGACATACACACGCGCACACACAGATGAATCAGAGATGAATTCCACTCCATGCACACACAAACAAACACACACACAGGCACAGACACACACACAGATGAATCAGAGATGAATTCCACTCCACGCACACACAAACAAACACACAGACACACACAGATGATTCAGAGATGAATTCCACTCCACGCACACACAAACAAACACACACACAGGCACAGACACACACACACAGATGAATTCCACTCCACGAACACACAAACAAACACACATACAGGCACAGACACACACACACAGATGAATCAGAGATGAATTCCACTCCACGCACACCCAAACAAACACACAGACACACACAGATGATTCAGAGATGAATTCCACTCCACGCACACACAAACAAACACACACACAGGCACAGACACACACACACAGATGAATTCCACTCCACGAACACACAAACAAACACACACACAGGCACAGACACACACACACAGATGAATCAGAGATGAATTCCACTCCACGCACACCCAAACAAACACACAGACACACACAGATGATTCAGAGATGAATTCCACTCCACGCACACAAACACACATACACACACACAGATGTGTGGAGATGGAGGTGAAACAGAGATGAACTCCAGTCCATCCACCCTCAGTGATTTGGCTGGAGTGTTGTGGGAGGTAGAGGAAGTGCAGCTCTAATTGGACATGTCTGTCTCAGTCTGTGCTCTGGACTCAGCTGGCTGGAGCATGATGAGAGCTAGGAGAGGGCACAGCATTATTTTTAAGACAGAAAACCATTGAAAGGGAGTAATAACACTCGTAAGATTACACCTGGCTTGGCTTTGCGCTCACTCCAGACATTGATGACACACTGCAGTACTGTGCTGGATTTCTCTTATCAGAAATCTGCTGGCTTTAGAAAGAAAGAGACCTGAACTAATGATATACTGTATGTGTGGTGGTCTGGGAAAAACCCAGTGCGTGTCACTGTGGCTGGTTTCTGGCAAACAGGCCAAAAAGATTTTCACCAAAACAATATGAGAATGTTTGTATATAATTTTAGCCATTTTCTGTGATCCTTCTGCAAATATTACGTGGACTAGGAGTCTGTTTATCTCACGTAACAATAAAAACATTAAGTCTGAATAAAGAGATCTAAAAGCTTGCTAGCGTATGATTTCATCTTATAGTGAAAATCAACGGGGGCACGGTGGCTTAGTGGTTAGCACGTTCGCCTCACACCTCCAGGGTTGGGGGTTCGATTCCCACCTCCGCCTTGTGTGTGTGGAGTTTGCATGTTCTCCCCGTGCCTCGGGGGTTTCCTCCGGGTACTCCGGTTTCCTCCCCCGGTCCAAAGACATGCATGGTAGGTTGATTGGCATCTCTGGAAAATTGTCTGTAGTGCGTGAGTGAATGAGAGTGTGTGTGCCCTGCGATGGGTTGGCACTCCGTCCAGGGTGTATCCTGCCTTGATGCCCGATGACGCCTGAGACAGGCACAGGCTCCCCGTGACCCGAGGTAGTTCGGATAAGCGGTAGAAAATGAGTGAGAGTGAGTGTATCTATCCAGCCCAAAAAAAACCCCGAAAAAAAACTTTCCTTAGTTCCTGAACCTCAGCTACAGTACATGACTCACACATACTGTATGAATTTAGTTCAAAACAGACTAGTAGCCTAAATGAAAAAATCGTGACCCTGAGCTAATACCTATTATACAGTAAGTTCCCTGTGCAGCGTCACATTTTCATGCTAAATCAGGCAGTCTTTCTTTGTGTCACAATCTGAACACTCATGAATATGAAAGTTATAAATCTTTCACTAGTGTAACTTGCACCCTTGGGATCCAGAAGTCCCAACGCACACGTCTAGTCAAGCAAATGTCAAAAAGTTTATGGTTTGCTTTAAGAAAAAAGAAAAGAAAAGAAAAGGAAAGGAAAGAAAAGAAGAGAAAAGAAAAGAAAATTTCACCTTCAAGTTATAGTGGAATACATTACCTGACAGGTTTGAATAATATATTAGTAATATGTCAAATTTTTACCTTACTAGCTTTTCTTAGGCTGCCTCACTGATGTGAAAGGTTATGAAAAGTCTACACACCCCTGTTAATTTTGTCATTGGAAAAACTACAACATTCTAAACAACCAGAAATGTTTTAGGGGAAAAAAAGACAAAGGAGAATCTCCCATCTCAGATAGTTATGCAGACGCTTTTATAACATAATACATGTAATATAACCACAGTCAGTACTAATTAGTGTAGTGTACAGTAACATCAGTACGATTAACCACAGATAAACTAGAGCTGTCAGTTTTATCTCTTCGGTAACCTTAAACTGAAAAGGCCAAAGAGTTTACAAAGGAGATTCAAACACTGTGAACACAATCATCAAGTAGAGGCACAACAATGATGTTATTAAAAAACAGGACATCCTACTAAAACCGATCAGAAGACCAGAAGAAAACTGGTCTTGGACTTTACCCTAAAATGCAACATTAAAAGAATTGCAGCAATTTCTGGCAAGTACTTATTTCTCCCCACATGTTACAACCATTTTCTGAATTCTTCGTACCTCTGAGCTACTGGATAGACTGGCAAGACAAAATAACCCAGCAAAAAACCCTCTTAGACCAGCTAAAGATTGCAAAAAGTACATTCAATCTAGGTGGAATCATGTGTTATGGTCTGTTGAAACCATAGTAGAACTATTTGGCCATAATACCAAAAGATATGTTTGGTGTAAATATGTGTAAAAGTTAATTGTAAAAAAAAAACTAACATTATCCAAATGGTGACGCATGAAGCATGGTGTTGGCAGCATCGTGCTTTTCATTAGCTGGAAGCTTGGCTTTGGGACTCAGTTAGAGCGCCAAATACCAGTCGATTTGGGGGTAAAACCTTAAGGCTTCTGCTGAATCTCTTAAGATGAAAAGGAATTTCACCTTTCGGCATGACGACAACCCGAAGCACACCTCCAAATGGCTTGACCAAAAGCAGATCAAGGAAACGCCTCAGCCAGAGGCCGGATCTAAATCCCGTGACGTGACCTGGAGAGGTTTTTGCGCAGGAGAAGCTCAAGCAACCTGAGTTAGAATGGTAAAATTTCAGAAGTCAAGACCATTAGCTTAAGTGTGCGCACACTCACGCAAGCAGCTTATTATATATTTTCTGTTCATCTTTTCCCTCAAATGATTCTTATTTCACATTAATTTCTATGTTTCACCAAAAATAACATGATTTATCCTTCTTTCACAGAAACCTGCCCTTTTAACGGACATTTTAGATCCAAAGCATGATACACTGTTCATTGGATATTACTGCTGTTGGGAAGAATGATATAATAGTATCATCATATATACTGTAGAGTTTTGGTCCGGTTTTTTATCCCACACTACTATTATCCTACATACGACGCCTATATAAACAAAGCTCTTGGGTTCTGAAATTAGCATCTATATTGCATATCCCAGCTCTTTGCTGATGTTGTTTCAGGAGTGTGAACATTACTAAGTGCGTTTCTGTTTGGGATCTTATCTTAAACACACACTACAACTATTTAAGCAATTATTTCTTTTTCTTTTTCATATAAGGAACCTGCTTGCACATTTCAATTAGCCTTTGCTTCAGTAATATGTTTGTTTTTCTCCAGAGATTTCACAATCGTTGTTGTTGTTGTTGTTTTTATTTTTTGTTGTTGTTTCAAAAATCCGGTTTAGTACAATGATACCGTTTACTTCTATTTTGGTGTCCAAAAGAAGCAAGTGCTCCAGTTGTCAAACCCAAGAGACGTCGCGGTGTTAAAGTAAACGCACCTTTTCGGACCAGACGCATCTTGTCAAAGTTTGGATCGTATCTGTCTGGTTATTTTGTCCAAATTGGGGACTCTTCTGTCTTATTCTTGTGCACATTCGCCAGGCGAAGCAGTGAGTAGGAGTTAGTCTTACAGCTCTTTACACCTCTGTGCCAAATTACAGCAGAACCCCTTTTATTTGGCCCATTTTCAAGCTAAACTTAACCAGAGTTGGCTCTCTGTCAAGGCTTAAAAGCAGGCAAGATGTACTTTCCCTGCACTCTTTCGCTTTACGCAACTTTGCGGATAAGATAAAAATGACTGGGGACTTTTTTTTTTCTCTACACGACTTCTCAATTCCGACATAAACCGGCATAAAACACGGAAGGGACGTACGTCTGTCATTTATTGAAGTTTTGTGCTCAGTGATGCTTTGATAAGTCATTACACATCTGGAATTTTACATGGTCACATCTCTGTGATGATGTTTGGTTGTTTGATTTATTTCTTTGGTTTGGAGTTTTCTAATTAACCTCATGCTCAACTAGATTAATGTGACAGATTTTAGTCCAAGATAACACCAGCTTGTACATTTTTTTCTTCTGAGTTAAACTAGAAGCTCATGTCGGTGTGAGATGATGCTGTAATTCCTCTATATACTGTTACCATGTACAGCTCAGATCAGGAAGAGTGTTCTGACATTAGACGAGTTCAGCTCCAGATTCAGCTCTCGGTGAACGTTTGCTCTCGCCGTTGTTATCGGAGAGTTTGACAAATAGCTTTTTCAGACCCACCCTTCATGCATTTATCTCATGCTTTAGAGTCCCAGACACATAATCTTAGGCTGAGAGCTTAAAAATCACTGCCTCGAGTTTAAAAACAACAAAAAACCGCTTAAACGACTAACTAAAAGGTGCTTGTTTAATACACTGTTGTTAGCAAGTGTTCAATCTGTCTAACCATTTATTTTACTTCTTTCTAGAGTCTATCTATCTATCCAAGGGCGTAAATTTGGGAAGGGACGGTAGGGACATGTCCCTACCAATATCCAGGGAACACTCAATTGTCCCTAGCAATAATTCGACCAAGCCTATATATATATATACACATAACCACTGATGTCTGCCTGTGTCTTGTGTTTTTTTTACTTATTTCATTTAACATTTATCCAGGAATCATTAAATAAGATGAAGAATATTTTACAAATATTTTTCTGTAAAAAATAGCGCAACTTGTTGAACACAAACGGTTAACAGATTTACCCCCTGCAATGAATCCCACCTCTGTAACTCACCTCTCTAAAAGGATTGGCCTTTGCCTTTTTTGAGTCCCGCCTCTCTAACCCACGTGGCTGTTTGATTGGCTTTGTCTTTCTCGCTAATGTGTTGAGGTCGGAGGCTGCAGCTAGATTCCGTTGTATGAAGCAATATGCAACGTGATTATTCAGGCTACCGGTATGTGAGTAACAAAGTATTCTTATAACAACAGTTTTATGCACAAAATACGGGGAATGTTGTCCCCACCAATGTCAAATAAATGATGTCCCCACCAATGTCAAAATCAATTCAAATCGCCCTTGTATCTATCTATCTATCTATCTATCTATCTATCTATCTATCTATCTATCTATCTATCTATCTATCTATCTATCTATCTATCTGTCTATCTGTCTGTCTGGCTGTCTGTCTGGCTGGCTGGCTGGCTGGTTGGCTGGCTGCCAGTATGTCTGTTGGTGTTTCTGTTTCTCAGTCTATCTAATGGTGTATCCATCCGTCTGTCTGTTTGTCTGTCTGTCTGTGTCTCCTATCTATCTATCTATCTATCTATCTATCTATCTATCTATCTATCTATCTATCTGTCTGTCTGTCTGTCTGTCTGTCTGTCTGTCTGTGTCTGTCTATCTATCTCTCTGTCTGTCTGTCTGTCTGTCTGTCTGTATGTCTGTATGTATGTATGTATGTCTGTTGGTGTGTCTGTTTCTCAGTCTATCTAATAGTGTATCCATCTGTCTGTCTGTCTGTCTGTCTGTAAGTATGCACATGTCTATATCTGGTTATAGAGATCAGTCACAGTGTAGTTGTGTTGTATATATTATGTATATTAGTTCTTCTCAGAACTAAAACAACTCACATGGTGTGTCACTGCCCATGAATCAGGGATACAGTCCTCACATTCATTCATTCATTCATTCAGTCATTCATTCATTCATTCATTCATCCATTCATCCATTCAGTCTTTCAGAATCAGTCAGTAGTTACAGATGTAATGACTCTTGAGTTAGACTCTAGAGTCATTACATCTGTAACTACTGACTGATTCAGTCATTCATTCATTCATTCATTCATTCATTCAACCATTCATCCATTCAGTCTTTCAGAATCAGTCAGTAGTTACAGATGTAATGACTCTAGAGTCTAACTCAAGAACACTGGGCACAAATCAGGAAAACATCCTGTCTGAGACATCAATCCATCACAGGACACACAGGACACAAGCCCACAGTCTTTCAGGCTTTTTACGACGTGTTCACCGTCGTCACTTGAGCTTAATAGCATGTATTATTTACATCGAATATCACTGCTATATTTAGGTCAAGCATCAATGCATATTTGTATGGCATCTACATGACAATGAACTCTATATACTGTAATTCTAAAGACGTATGTTTTTTAGCTCGTTATATTTGATATAAAGTGAGTTATGTAACGCTTAAATCCATCATCGATACTGCTGTTAAAAAGGAGCTAGTGACTCTTATGAACAATGAAATGCAACTCACATAACAGGTTATTATGATGAGATGTATGCAGAGAATCTTTGAAGATGTGTTATGTGAGGGATCAGAGGCAAATCCCTCCATATATTTTAGCTGCAGCTGTGATCTGAGCATGTCGTTTACCCTGAACCTCATCACTGTTTCCATCTCTCTGTCTCTGTCTGTCTCTCTCTCGGTGAAGGACGAGCCGAGTCGGTGGCTACGTTCAAGGGCAGCGAGTTCTTCAGCTACAACCTGTCACAGACGCCCATCCAGAGCAGCTCTGACGATATCACGCTAGCGTTCCGTACGGTCCAGCGCAACGGCCTGCTGCTACACACAGGAAAGGGGGCTGATTATGTCAACCTGTCGCTGAAGAACGGCGCCGTATGCCTCGTCATCAATTTGGGCTCGGGTGCCTTCGAAGCGCTGGTGGAGCCATCAGATGGCAAGTTTAATGACAACGTGTGGCACGCCGTGCGCATCGCCCGCAACCTGCGCCAGGTAGAACGAAGCTGGGGAACTCTGCAGCATCTCAGATGCTATATACCCCGCCAACTCCCCAAACACCCACACACACACACACACACACACAACACACACTATATATATATATATATATATATAGTCTATTTCCATAAGAAGAAGCCTTTTGTCCTGCTCACCTACAACCTGTGTTACTGCGTTATTCCAAAATGAATATATAGCCTGAAAGTGAACATATAAGGAAGTGCGGAAATCCTGACGCTTGTGTACATGAAGTATACTGTGCGGTGAGCATCTGAAGCCATCTCAGCTAAATAGTAGCATATCAATACATACAACACACACATACACACAAACACATATACACATACATACACATACATACACATACACACACATATTGAATCTAATCTAAAAAATCTTAGCCATGGCACACAGCTTGAATTCTTGAACTTCTGTATCTAGATATTCACTTTTGTAATCATGACTGAAATCATATAAAATGTAAGATTATTCATTATTAGTGAAATTAATCAATGCCAGATAAATATTAGGATCTCAAAATGGCATAAAGTAAATACACCAAATATATTAGTCTTCTGCATTTCTTCTCCAAGCCCCGACTCACCGCAGGTCATTCCTGTTTCAAATGGAGACGCAAAGTGCAAACTACTACAACGACAGCAGCTTGAATCAGAATAGAAGCAGAATTCAGAGCCGCGTGGAGTGTACGAGCGTAGCTGCACACACAGTCGTTTCTGACATTCATCACCATCCATGTTTAAACTTCCAGTGCAGTGCAGCTGTTGTCCACAGTAGGTTGCCTTTTGCACAGACAGTGCAAGTAAGCGTGTGTGTGTGTGTGGGTGTGTATGTGTGTGTTGATCACGTGACTCCGTCACCAGCCGGATGCTCATGGATAGAGCTGTGTGCGATAGAGACGGACTGCGTGAGGTCTTGGTTTTAATTGGGATCAGATGGCCTCGCAGGCTGTTTTGGATAACATCCACCTAACAGCACGAGCCCACCGAGGTTCAGGGGTAAAGGAGGTAATAGCTAGCTCTGCTCTGAGAAGCTGCCTTCGTTTATAGACCAACATGAGAAGCATATGTTCAGCTAGTGGAAATGTTTGTGCTGTCTAAGCTCTGAAGGATTCCTTCCCTCCATCTATGTTTGAGTAGCGATGGCAAAGAGCCATCAGTCACATTAAAGGTGCAAAATAATAAAAACTTGCCCCATTGTGACCCAATAAAGTGGTAGACAAGCTATGACTTTTGAAACCCTGCCTTTTTTTAAACTCTGTCCATCTCTGAGGCAAGAAACTCAAACACACACAAACAAGGGATTTATTAGTACCACCATGTACAGTAATAATGTATCAGAGCCAGTACATGATATGGCAGTTCTTGATAGCCAGGAGATCCCAAAACGAGGAACATAGTTAGTATTAAAACAATCACTTCCTTTGTTTTATCTCAGCATATAAGCAGTGACCAAGAAAAGTATTTACGTGCTGTTAGGCTAACAGACTTGTTCTTAATAGCGCTGACTAGCTGGTTAAAATAAAGTGTATTAGCTAGCAGCATTACATCGAGTAGAGCTGACTTGATAGTAATGATGGTCATGATCAACACCCTGAATAACCTCCTGTTACAGACACTCTCATGGTGCTGTATGTAGATGTTTCCTCGTCTAGTTATCTTTCTATTGTTACATGCTATCAAATGTTGTATGAGACGTTTCAAGGATAAGCAAGGTATTTACAGTATCAGTATAGAATAGGTATGTGTGTGTTTGAATGTGTGTGTGTTTGTACATAAGTGAGGGTGTATATGTGTGTTTGTGTGTATGTATGTGTGTGTTTGTGTTTATTTGTGTGTATACTGTATATATATGTGTGTGTGTGTATGTGTGTGTGTGTGTATACGTGTGTGTGTATACGTGTATGTTTATGCATGTATGTGTGTATGTGTGAGTGTTTGTGTGTGTGTATACATGTATGTTTATGCGTGTGTGAGTGTGTGCGTGTGTGTATGTGTGAGTGTATACGTGTGTGTTTGTGTGTGTGTGTGTGTGTGTGTGTATATATACATATATATGTGTGTGTGTATACGTGTGTGTTTATGTATGTGTGTGTGTGTGTTTATGTGCGTGTGTGTATATACACGTGTGTTTATGTGTGTGTG